>NW_004524710.1:4082756-4091883 GCF_000260255.1 Octodon degus | reverse complement strand
ATTTTACAAAGCTTATTTTGAGTTAGTCATGGCCGAGGGTAAACTCTTTGTTCTCATAGACGAGGGCACATTTTGCAAACCCTACAGGAATATGTCTTTATTTGGTTTAGGCGTTGTTTTTGTTCCGGTAGTCGGAAGGACATCTGATGACAGTTCCACCCATTTTCAAGCGATCTGTTTGTTCCCGTAGGAAGGACAGTTTAACTCATTTTGTAGAATGTTGAGGAACATTTCTTATCTTCTCTCGGAATGCTGAAAAACACTTTTTTATTTGTACTAACAGTCACATTCTTCAGGGAAGGCATGGGTGGGGGGGTTACAAAACAAATCAAGGTTTAAAAAAACGGAAGTTACAAAGTTTGTTACAAGATGGAGTTTAAGTTGTCAGCTTATTCCAAAGAGTCCTTGTTAATAAAGTTATAGTGGAAACATATGGAGTTACAAAATTGGAATCAATTGCACAGGTTATAACACTAGTAATCCTCCTATTTTCAGCCTTACAAGTGCTGGGATTACAGGCACGCATCACCAGGCCCACTCTCAGTTGCCATCTCAGCTAACCCCAGGGGCGGGGCCGACTTGGCATGCCAGGGATCGAACCCCAGCCCCGGTGCCTGCCTAAGCAGATGCTTTAGTCCTCTGAACTATCTGGCTGGCCTTTGTGCTGCTTTTTATAAGCTTGCTCTATCGTTGGTCGGCACTCATCACACTTTTTAAGTGATACTTCATAAAACCACTTACAGTAGGACTTCCAGAGTGCTTTAGAAAGTGATAAGAATGACGGGCTAAACGTCTTGAACTGTAATACTTTTTTAAATATTTAAACATTCATCGTATAATGTGATCACCCCTATTTCCTGTTGTAGGACAAGCTGCGTGGGATTACTATGGTTACTACATCTTAACCGTTTGGTATCAACTCCGCACGATCAAAGTAATCATTATGTGCCGCAAATATGTACTAATAAAAATGTCTAGAAAAAGAAACGTGTTTCTAGTTGGTTCACTTACACATGTAGAGCAGAAGGTGGCGCAAGACAGCGCTTTCTTACCCGGTGTCCTTTGCGTCTTCTTCCATCAGCCCACAAAGTTTGGAGGTTTGGAGCAGCTCCGCCTTGACCTCCATTCTAGCTTCTTCTACCTTTATGCTTTTCGACATCTCCCCTACTTTTCCCCCATGCACTCAGACCTCTGCCTCAGATCGCAGGATGTTCCGTTTCCTGTAGTTTGTTCAATAATGGAGTTGGGGAGGAGAAAAAGAAAGTGGTTCTCTGTCCTGCATCAAGGCTTTCAGCTGCAAGACTGAGCTTCCCGAAGGAGTCATTTGGAGTTTCTTCCCCATTGTGTGCCCAGCCACACAACATTTAGAGAGCAGTAACCAACAATATAGCCAAAAATATCCATTGTCACTTGTTTGGGAAATGGTACAGTATTTCATTCCACCCACAAATGTTTAATGAATTTCTTTTCTCATCTAATCTAAATGCAGTAAAGAACTATCAGTTAGGTACAACTTTGCTAATGAACTGTTCCCAATTATATCTTTAGGAGACTATCTTAGACGAGCTCAGAGGTTATATATATTTTTAAAAGATCCATTAAGTCTGTGATGTTGTCAAAGTGCCTCCCATAAAGCCTGTACAAAATTGCCTCCTCGCTAATGGTGATCCAATTCTGCCTCTCGGCATCAGGAATAATCATTCATCTCATGAGGCAGTGGCTGGTATCCCACTGTTGGCGTAATGTGCATTCCCCTAAAATAGATGTTTCTAGATGACAGGCAGGCAAACATTGATTTCATGGTTGCCTTACTTTACATTTACCTAAAGCCTTCAAATAATTTTCAAGTCTGCTTTTTAAAAATAAAACAATACATTTTTAGAGTTTTTGTCTGTCAGTTCTGAGAAGAAGAGGCACCAGGGATTCTAACTATATCTCAGAACCATACACCACAGATGGACTTAGTGGTCACCTAGATACCACTGTTGCTTCATAGATTAAAATAATTAAGGCCCGATAAAAGAAAGGTGCATCCAATGGCAGTCATGCTAGGTGAATCAGATAAAAATGTGCTTCACTTAGAACTGCAAAATTTCTGTGTATTTCCATTTAAGTGCTATTTTAGCATAAAGGTGATATAATACAAATGGTGAATATTTGTACATTTTCAATGTATTGCAGTAAAAAAGTACTGCCATTATCACTCTCAAAATAGTCCTCCTGGCTTTGAACATACCTATCCCCTTTTCTTGCCACTTTCTGAAGCAGTTCTAGAAAATGTGGCCTTAGTTGTGTGTCCAGGGCTGCCTTCAATGCCTGATTCATTTCAGTTTACCTTTCATGGGCATTTTGACTTCTGGAAGAGCCAGAAGTTGCCCAGTGCCAGACCCAGTGATTAAGGTGAATGGGGAAATACAGTAATGTTCTTATTTGACAGAAATTGCAGTACCAGAAGTAATGTATGACAGGGAGCATTGTCATGATGGATGAAAATATTTGCCTATTTTTCCAGCTATTTTCTACATAAACTCTCTCACAGGCCCTTTTAATATTCAGAGGTCCTTATACAATTCTTGGATACAAACTCAGTTGGCACAATTCCACCAAGATCCAAAAACACAATCAACATTAATTTGATGTTGCATCTTGACTGATATGCTTTTTTTGATTAAAAAAAAAAAACTGGGTGATTTCCATTGAAACCCTGAATCTTGGTCTCAAGAGTATAATCATAGACTCAAGTTTCATCCCCCATGACATTACTGAAAAAGCTGAAACTGGAAGTGGCAAGATCACACAACTCCCACAATGCAGTTTGTGATCCATGATTTATAGCACAGTTTAAAACATACATTCTCTAAAGGAGAGATTCTAGATCTTAAAATGAACATTGCATTTTTAAGAGTTAAATTAAACTTCATGTAAATAACAAAAAAACCCACCCTCCTCTCAACCATAGCTCATAACCAGTTGACTGTACCAAACAAGCTGAAACTTGTCACATACCTTCATTGAATTTGATGCATTCTTCCAATACTGAAGACCCCCTCCTTTCTGTTGGATGGCACATGGCAGCAGCCCTCACTGTATTTTTAATCATGCCACACACTTAGCGTAAGTTTGCTCCACAGGTGACCCAAGAAAACACAGATATGCCTGCTTCCTTCAAGAAGTTTACATGCAAGAGAGGATTGATGTTGACAAATATTTTGGTATGAAGCACAGTTAACCTTGGAAACATATAGATTAAAATAGAATAAATAAAGACACATTCAAATATTTTAAAACTTACCAATATATAGTGCTGGAAGGAGTTCAGTCTAAAGGATGAGAAAGATACAAACATAACATAAACAGTATGGTAAGAGTTACGGTCGCCCTATTGGAACCACTGTCCTGGAAGCTGTAGGTTCCAGAAAAGCTACAGACAGGAGACAGAGATGTAAGGTGCCAGAAGGGGAACAAGACGCCAAAGCCTAAGCCAAGGACACGGCATTGGTCTGGAGCAAGATCAGACAGCTGTCACTATGAAGAAGGCTCACAAATCCGGCAAGGGCATGCCCTGGGGACAAATTTGCAATCAGGGCACAGAGATGGGAATGGGGAAGGCAGGGCAAAGACATGAAAATCCAAAAGCAGGAGCCAGCTTTGGCAAGTCAAGTGTTACCTTGTGGGCAGAGATACCCTCTGGGATTCACTGACCAGCCTTGAGGGTGTTTCCACTGCTACCATTAAGGTCTCTATTATCTGCCCACTTTCTAACTACAGAGGTGAGCACAAAATGGTGTGTGTTCCTGTGTGTGTGTGTGTGTGTGTGTGCGCGCGCAAATTAGGAGTCCTGGCTTGAAAACAAGGAAGCAGAGAATGGTGTGGTCCCCTTGAAGGACAGGAGATGGAAAGGAAGTGGAACGGGATGAGTGGGACGGGAAGTTCTACGGAATGTTGGCAGCAACAACCAACATTCACCAAACACTTTCCTTGGGAAAAGCACAGTGTAGTCCTTGTTCAATTGTGTTTAAACCATGCAGTGACTCTGATGATACATGCTGCTGTTGGCGTCCCTTCCCAGCCTAAGAAATTGCACTTCAGCGAGCCCAGGTAGCTTATCCAAGGTTTTACACTAGAATGTGAGTCCCAACTCCAGTGCTGTATTATGAACTACCACATAAGCTCCAGAGACACAATTATAAAGAGGATTTTCCCAGCTAAAAGGTCTGGACTTTTGTCTCCCAGGCAGCAACAATGCGTGTTGGCAGTATGGCTTCCTCTCATCAGCATAAATGTTACACTTATTGGATTTGCGTCCAAATTTCAGATTCCTTAGACAAAACAATTTTCCTTTTCTAAATTAAGGAGAACAACAATATTTTCTTGCTGGAATGTTATAAGGTTTAAACACAATAATGTGCATAAAAGCAATTTGTTAACTGCAAATTTTAACTATTACGATTTCTACTGTAGTCTGGAGATATCACGCAGCTGGGCAGGAGACTCTTGTGTTGTGTAGATGGAGGATTCGGACTAGGGTCCACGCCACAGCAGTGGCAGTGAAGATGGAGAGGAAGGACATATGTAAGGGACAATTAAGGATATTTTATGGGACCAGATGACTGATTGGATGTGGAGAAAGTGAAGAAAAGGGTCAAGATGACTTGGGAGTTTTGTGCTGAGTAATCAAGTGCCTGGTGAAGTCATTTATTAAGGAGGAAGAGTAGGCCGGTTGATGTGCTTTATTTCAGGAGTGTTGCAGGGGGTGTGGATGACACATCAAGCAAGTGGGGATGGTGGCATATGAGTGGGACTTGAGTGGAGGCTCAGAAAAGTAGCGAGCTGGGGACATCATGGTTTTAACACTAAAACTCTGAGAGTGATGTGGCGTCCAGGGAAAACTTAAAGCAACAGTTCATAACCCCTCAAAGCCAAGGAGTTTTCCTCACTGCTTTTTGTTTTTGTTTTTGTTTTTTTGGTTGACTCAGCCTGTCCTAAGGGCGGGACACATGCGGCACAGCATGTGGTTTGGGGGATAGAACTGGTCCCCTGCACCTGCCCAAACTTGCCTATGCAGGCACTTTAGACCGCTGAGCTATCTCACTGGCCCTATTCCTCACTGTTTATGTTGAAACCCAGGTTGCAGAAACAGAACCCAATGAAGCTTTCTGCTTAAATCCAGGCCGAGTTCCTGGCGCTCACTTCCTGAGGCATCCTCCAGCTGGGATCCCTGAGCCCAGCTTGACAATCACCAACATAGAGCTAGACGTGAAGAGCAGGGAGCTTAAGAAAGCAGCTTATACAAAATCAGACTGGAATTTTAGAATTTTTTAAAAAGCTGTTGTGAAGCAGTTTGTGGAAGCCTCGCTGGGTCCTACATAGCCCTCACACTTTCCCAGGCCACTGTCACAGCCTGACATGGTTCTTCAGGGCGCACGCATGTGCACCGGGCAGTGAAATGAGGACAGCTGGCTGGCGCTGGGGCTGACTGATTTTCAAACTCAGACACACTGGCTTCCTCTTCCTCAGAAGAGGTTTGCCATGTACACATCTGCTGGGTCATTCGTGCTAAGATAACGATGTTTGTCTGTCTGTCACTGTTTCCATGAGACTCTTACAGAGTCTTTGAACTAGACCAGTGTCACCCATCCAAACAGCTAATGAAATTATCTTCAATATTTAGCTTGTAAGCTTAAAGAAAAAGTGGAATCTATTAATTGTTTCGTTCCTGACACTTCCTATTATTTAAACACTGTGGAAGTTTTAATGCAAATTAACTCAGGGCAGTTTGATTTGGGTATAATATCAAAAAGACTTAACTGTGTGAAAAAGAACAGGAATAAGAAGGAGAGCGGGTCAGGGGAAGAGGAGAGAGGAAAGGAAAATGGATGCCACCCAAAGAGCTACAGTTTAAAATAAAAACAAACAAAACCCCTCAAAAATCTCAGTGATTTAGCACAATTACAATTTATTTCTCACTTCTTCATAGTTCAAAGTCATAGATGTGTATGACTGGCAAGTGATCATTCATTTTGGGGCACATGTGCCCTGTACAGGGCTCTGCATCTACCTCCGGGTCCTTTGCCCCCCATGAGCAGACTGGGAGGAGAGAGAGAGGGCCATGCATGAGAGTTTTCTCTTTACCCAGGAGAAGGCAGACATTGATGAGGTAAACCTCCAGCCAGGCTCTGCTACAGATTAAATTGCTAACTTGTGCCTATGCACAGGTTTTGTAAAATTTAGGAAAAATGAATCTTTTATGGATATAAAATTTTCAGTCTGATTCTACAACTTGTCTAGGAGTCTTAATCCAAAGGCCTGAGAAAGGTAAATACTGAATACTTTAGATAGCAACTAATCCCTCAGCCGGAATGAATTGGCATGTTTTCAGATGTACCAAAAGAAACAGTTATAAGTAAGGCTTAATTTTTAACATAGTATTTCAAAGAATGAAATAAAATGTATATGTATTTAATGCAATCCTGTATCATTATATAAGCCTTTCACTCACAAACTTCTTCGAAAAACTTCTTTACATTCTTACCCAAAAAAGTACCCCAAAAAAGAATTTTTAAAAAGCTAGACACATACCCAACTGAGTCATAGAATAATTGGAATTCTGACAGGAAGATAGCTATAAAGCAGTTCTTGAAAAAGGAGAACCACTCAGCTTTATTTAAACCCCACAAATTAGGTAAGTGTTTTATGGGTCATGGATTTTCTAACACAAGGAATTATGAAATATGTAGCTCAGCACTGAATGGCCTTCTCTGCTCTTCACGCACACCACGCACATGCTATCTGCTGACACCCTGAGCTCAGTGAGGCTATTGCATTAGACCTTCTGAAAGGAAAATGTTATTGTACACCACACATAAGAAAAAGGCTTTGATGATTCACAAAATTAAAGCCTTTCAGTTCCTGGTGGGGGAGATTTCCTCACTGATGCATTGAAAGGAAAGTGGATGTGTTATAACCCACTCCCTGATAGAGCCGAACACCTCAGCGGGCTTTTCAGCAGGACCCACAGAGCATTAGGCTGTCGCCAATTCTACAGCTCTCAACAGCATCAAGCAGACAAACACACTGATGCAGCCTTCAAAAAACAATGTTAGTAAGTCTGCATCTTACGGAAATTATAAGGAGCGCTCCAACAAATGTTTTCTCATTATAGAATAAAATGCGTGAGAACATCCATCAGCCTTATGCCCCTCGTGATCTGTCCTATGCTTCTGCTTCATACCATTGAACTATGTCTGGTATGAAAAATTTTGCTTCAGAAATCAAACATTTGTTTTAGAAAGTGAGTCTAATTGAATTCGATCTCTCTGAATATCATAGTAAGGCCATCTATCACCCTCTTTTAGGCATTTTCATTCTGCCCAGTGTTATTTATTTTTCTGACTGACGAGTCTTAGTTCATTAACTTAAACAGTATGAGCTTATAATCTGCATTAGAACTGACTGTTTAATCATTTAAAAGTGATTTAAACTCAATAAAAATTCTTGACAGATTTTTGCTTTTGGGGGGATGCTAAAAGAATGTCTTTTTTCATTATTTCATATATTTCCATGCCATATTGCCACCCTTCAAGTATTTTAATCTTTAAGCATGCTGACCAAAGGACCACTGCCAAAACCTCAGTGAATCGCGTGCTTCCAGTCACGTGTGCCGTGCAGCACCGTGCACAGTACATGATTCAAGTGTGTACGGTTGCTATGGGAACGCGGTTGTTTTTTATTTATTAAAGGATTCCTTTTTTCCGGATTTTTTTTTGGGCTTCTTTTTTGTTGGAAAAAGGCCCTTCGTTTGTTTTTTTTTTCCGTTTTTTCCTTCAGGGGGAAGGCTTGGCTTTGGCAGGGTTTCCTTTTTTTTCCTTTTCCTTTGTTTTTTTTTTTTTTTTTTTTTTTTTTTTTGGTTTTTTGTTTTTTTGAGGCACCGGGGATTGAACTCAAGAACTTGCTCTTGCCAGGCAAACGCTTATTCTACTGAGCTTTCTCCCTGGCCTTGCTGTTCTAATTAATGAAAGAACAAGTTTCAGATCCCGGGTCTTCAACAGGCACTTTTATCTGGCTAGAATTTAATAAAATTTTATTTCCCTTATTGTTATTTTTAGTTTTTAATCTACATACAGCAAGTGGAATGGATTTTCTGGTTTTTCGAATGATACATTGTTTTCTTTAAAAATAATTATGTTTGACTGGATGTGGCTGCACATACCCGTAGTCCCAGCACCCGGAGGCTGATGTGTGAGGAATGCCATGAATTTGAGGCCAGTCTGAACTGCATAGAGAACTGCATATTTGTGTCTCAAAAAAAAAAAAAAATGTTTAATGCTAAAAAGGGATTCTATTTGAAGAAAAATGTTGAATGTTAGCTTTGTAGACGCCATCTGGCTTTTCTTTGGAGACTTTTTATTATTGATTCAAGCTCATTATTTGTTAATAATCAGTTCAAAATTTCTATTTCATCAGTGTATATCTGGTACAAGTTGCAATGTCACCTGTTACATTTATGCTTTTATTAATTTGAGTATTCTTTCTTCTTAGTCTAGCTAAAGGCTTGTTGAGGGGCTGGGGAGATGGCTCAGTGGAATAAACACTTCCCTGGCATGCACAAGGGCCTGAGTTCAATCCCTGGTTCCACAAAAAAATAAAAATGAAGGCTTATTGATTTTATTTTTTCATATTATCTATCTTTAGTTAATTTATACTTTGTGTTTTTCATATAAGTGAAACCCTGTAATAATAAAGCACGTATGTCTGATGTACTTTACTTAACACTCTGGCCTCATGGTGAATTCATTTTTCCACCAATAACTCAAGTTTATCCTTCTTTAGGGTAAGTACTACATTTTCTTTATTCATTCATCTGCTGATGGATATAGAGCCCAGTTCCAAGGCTTAGCTATGATCAGTTGTGTGGCTGTAAACAGGGATGCATGTACCTCTGTAATATAATATCTTTAACTCTTTGGAGAAGACATCCAGCAGGAGTACAGCTGGGTCCACTGAAATTTCTATTTTTCACTTTTCAAAGAATCTCTATACTATTTCCATAGTAGTTGTATTAATTTACATTCCCATCAACAATGTAAAAGGGTTTCTTTTTCCTGAGTCCTTGCCAGCATTTGTTATT
>NW_004524710.1:4070136-4080221 GCF_000260255.1 Octodon degus | reverse complement strand
GGATTGCCCCTAACTTTGGGATCAGACCATGGGTCAGTGTTCATGGCTGAGATAATTCACGAACTCACACAGATTTTAAAAACAAAATAAAAATCACATACAGCCTACTGGCCTTAGAACTCTGGAAAGGTAGGGCACATGAACAGGGCACTCAAGCAATTGCTGAAAGAGTACTGGTAAGGAACACACTTGAGATGGAGTCACATCCTGTCTATGGCTCTCTTCCATGTCCAGTGTGCCCCCACTAAACAAATGAGGTATTCCCCCTTATAAAATCTCATTTGGCTGGCTACCCCCAATTATCAGTCAAACTAAAGATGATCGGCATGAAGTAGGAAAATTAACTCTCAGAAAATAGATGTAGGTTTTAGAAATAGCCATGCAAGATATCCATGGCTGGGTATGGGGGAAAATGCCTGTGAATCTAACAGACCAAATTCATCCCTTAAAGCCTTTCTGGAACAATAGGTGAACACCTACCACCCTAGGGCCCATATGGGATGGGTCCTACACTGTAATCTTGTCTACCCCCAGTTTCTGTTAAAGTTACAGAAATATGCCTGAGATCCACCACCACTAGCTAAGGCCAACAGCCCAAGACAAGTAGACCAGATGATAAGATGTAGACCAACCAAACTGGCCAGTTCTATGGGTGAGATAGCGCTATCGCCATTGATGAAGCCCTGCTCTACTTACAGCAGGGGTTGACTAATCTACACACAAAAGCCTTGTTTGTTCTTGTCACTCTAGAGGCTAACAAGTTGACTCACTGTGAAACCTTGGTGACCATCACAGAGCTCCAACAACCACAAAAATCTTTTCCTTTTTGTTATAGATCTTCCTCTGCCCAGTTGGAAGCCAATCCCCCAAAACAAAGTAAATGGTAGTAATGATGACACTCTCTATTAGCTCATTTATACAGAAGATGTCAAAGGGGGGAATAAAGCAGTAACTTCTGTCCCTGTTAGTGAAATTTTATATCCTCCTGTTCCTATAACATTCTATTATGTCCAAAAGGGCAACAAGATACAAAGCTGTCACTGCTTCACAAACTGCTTTTGCTCTCTGTCTGCCTGCCCACAAGTTCCATGCCAAACACCAACCCCCTTGACCAAATATATAAAGGCTAGAACCTGTCGTCTTACTTTGCTTAGCCATTTTGGATTTATCAGCTGAGCTGGTGTACGCTTAAAAATAAAGTCCTCCTGTTTTCCCCATTGGTTTCACCTGTCTTTTAAATCCTGCAACAGAATGATGGCTACTAGAGATTTGGGTAGAGGAGTTGGGTTAGGGACACAGTAGTCAAAAGCCACAAAATTTTGGTTAGACTGGAGTAATGTACTCCAGAGATCTACTGTACAATATGGTGACCATAGTCAATCACAATGTATTGTAGTCTTTTAAAATGCCAAGAGAATAGATTTGAAGTAAAGACATTATGGGAGGCAATACTTATGTTAATTATGATATTCTACGATGCACATATATTTCCAAACAACATTTGGACGTGCTGCATACAGGTCTCCCCTACCAAAAAACAAAACAAAACAGAAAAAGCATGTAATTGTTTTGTGAATGAGTCAAATTTGAGAAATGCAAATATAATAGAAGGAACACTAGGCTAGAGCCTAGTTTTTGGTTTTTGGCAGAACCTTTTTGACATGCAGCAAGGTATGTAACCTCTCTGGGCCTCGGCTTCCTTATCTGTAAAAGGAACATGTTGTAATACGTTGGTGCCATTCAACTTTGGCTGTTTAGTATAATCACCTGGAGCTATTTTAAGACTTCCAATATTTGCGCTAATTCCCAGACCAATCGCGTCAGAATCTCTGTGAGTGGGACCCAGGGGCCAGGAGTTTGCAGGTCCAGGGTGATTCTGAGGTGTATCTAACTTTGAAAAGCAATCTACTTCATGACTTATCAGGCCCTCAGAGCTCCAAGTGTGTGTGATTCTAACAGGGAATTACAGGATTGTTCTGACATAATTCAGCAATATTCCTAAACAATCCATGTAACCAGTAAAACTAACCTGCTGATCCATCATTCATGGTTTTCTATACTCCAATATGGATTGCATGCACACTGCAATTTAATGCAGGCTCTACCCCACTCCTTCAGGGATCCAGCAATAAAGACGGCAGAGGTAGTGCCTTCCTCATGGAATGTACTATACAATTAAATGCCAGAGGAACTACACAAGCACATGTCAGTATTTCTATGCTGGAGACTGTCAAGGGTCAAGGAAGAGCACAGAGAAGGGGAATCATAAGTAAACCTTAAACATTGTTATTCAAATGCCATGCATAAAAATTAAAATATTTATTCATGTGCTTGGTGTTCTATTTCACCCAGGCTTCCAGCTTATGGAAAGGTCACCTGTGCCACACAGAAGAGCCAGTTATGCGACAATTTCAGGTTTACTCTTGCACATTCAATCAAGCTAGAAGTGGACATCTGTGAGGCCCTGAAACAAATGCAAGAATAAAGTCTTCCCCACCCTCTCCTCCTTTCTATCGAGGAGGCATGTCTGGAGACATTGTATTGCTTGTAGAAAATTTATAGACTTTCATTTGCAATCTGCTTTAGTTGACAATAACAATAAGATGGAACAGACATCAAAGGTTTGATTAGTGATGCGTGTCATTTCATTCAAACAATAAATAGACCATAGTCTGGTGTTCTAGTTCCTTGGAGAAATGATCAACACTGTGCCTTCATAGAAATAATCAGATATGATTTAAAGCTGAAAGAAAATTTTCACTTCAAGTATAACTCATATGAGGTCATTTTTGCTGAAATAGGATTTGTTCTAAAAAGCTAAGAGGATAAAAGCATGTGACCATTGCTAAGCCAAATGAGTTCCATTTTAAAATTTAAAAATAATAGGCACAGTTAAAAGCATTGGAGACCCCATGTGAACAGCATCAAGAAATACTCACAGCAGTGGCCCTGGATAATATCCTAGCACCCAAGAGTGTTCAGGAAATTTCCAGGAGAGATTCATTGAATGCCAGCATCCTAGCTTGAGAATCAGTGCTGTTGTATGAACTTCATGTTACATTAACTGACACAAGAGAATGTATAAGTAAAAGCTGAGAGTTCCTGAGCAGTAGAAGTGGACAACTTTCCACAGCCCTGCCTTCTCGCCTTCAGCCACAGACACCCTGGTCCTTTGTTCAGTGGGGCAACCCCATGGTGAAGGATGGTCACATGGGTCTTGGAGAACCCAGGCCTCTGTGGCTTCCTCCTCAGTAAAACAAGTGCCTAGTCTTTCTGCCCCTAGCTTCAGACAATTCTGCTTTTATAGGAAGACTGCTTTTACCAGTTCCTTCCCGTTACATCTACCCTTGCTGTGCTCTGTCTTTCAGGCTCTGCGAGTTTGGCCCATGTTCTCAGGTATCAATTCCAATGCACTCTGTATGAAAATGCAATGGTCTTGCTACTTTTTAATATCTTATCCTCATCTCAAGCTCAACATCACCAAAGTATGCAATTCCCAGTCAGCTCTCCCGTCTTATTTTCAGTCCTTGACCCAATGGACACCATGCTCCCTTCCTTTCCTACTAGAAAGCATGGAATTGCTTTGGACATGTTCCTCTCCTTAGCAATTTACTTCAACACTCTGGAGAGCTCTGTTGTCTTATTCCTCTCTCTATTCCAGCTCCACCCACCAGCTCTAGTCCCTGAGAGCAACCTCATCTCCCAGTAACTGTAAGGGCCTCTTATGGTCTCCTTTGTCCCACTGTCATCCTCAGCAATCTAGACTGCATTTGGCTGTTAACAAGTCTTCCTCCAGGGGTGCCCTAGATATACCAATGTCATGCCCAGGAACTACCACCTTCCCTGTTGGTTGGCACTGCTAAGGAGAAGCATGGTGATTGGGCTTTCATGTGCCACACCTGGGACAAACACTTTATTCTTGTATTATTGTGACTTTCTATAACAGCTGAGTGGAGTTGTTATTATCAGCCCTATTCATGGGTGAGAAAGCAAAGGTTTGGTGTGTTCAACTGACCTGTCCAAGATTTCACAGTAGGACAAAGCAGAGATTCAAATCCAGTCTACCTCCTGCTGTGTGTGTTATGCCATGCTGTTTTCAAAAGTCTTGGGCTTCAGTTTTTTCCTAACATGCAGAGCCTTCTGATCTAAGCTTGTCACTTGCTGCTGTCCAACAGGCATCCTGTACTTACTCAGGAAAGCCCAAGCTCTGCCTCTCTCCCTACCTTCATCTTCCAGTTATCCTCCCCCAGGGACATTCTCTCTTCTAAAGGCTGCCTATCTACATCACCCATTCCTGCTCAAGTTTCATCTTCAACATGGACTCCTCTTCAATCAGGACAGTGAGTGCTGCTTTTCTCTCCACTGAGCTTTATGGCCCGGATGCTGGGCTTTATGTGCTCATGGTTTTATCTCTCCAGTTGGCTATGAAGCCAGTGCAGGATGAAGAGATGAAGGATCACATTGCAGCCCTGCAAAGCTGTGTCCATTCTTCTGATTGTGAGTTCATAAACATAGCACTAGCTTCTCTGAAGCTGAATTCCCTCATCTGTAAAAGATAGGAGTCCTCATTTGGCAGGGTGGTTGCATAGATATAATGAGCTAAAAATGCATAAAGGCATTTCCAGGACAAAGTATTTGCTAGTCTCTAAATATATGCAAGTTTCCTTCTTCTTTGGGGCTAGGGTTGTGACTCTCACTAAACACACAGGCCAGCAGCAGCAGCTCACAGGTTTTCAGTTGCGTGTGTAACAAGGTATTGAGTTACTTTAAGAGGTTTTGAAAGGTAATAAAAATATTCCAAGGATCCAGAAACAGGGTCAACACATTCAAAACTTGTTCCCACATGGGGAGAGACTAGGAAGTGAGGGAGGTTTGGGGTTCGAACTTCCCTGAAGAGAGAGCGGGGACTCCAGCAGGCACTGGCGCACCTATGTTCACAGCAACATCACTTGCAAATGCTAGGAGGTGGAGAGCCTCGAGTATCCACTGATGGATGAGTGGACAGGTAACATGTGAAATGCATAGGAAGTGGAATGTTATTCAACCTTAAAAAGAAATCCTAACACATGCTGCAACCTTGAATATATTATGCTACGTGAAGTCACCCACCGAAGGGCAAATGTGACGTTTCACTTCTATGGGCACCCAGAGTAGTCAAATTCAGAGAGATGGAAAACAGGAAGGTGGCTCCCAGGCTTCTGCGACAGAGAGGTTAGGATGTTATTGTTTAATGGGTTCAATTTTGAGTAATGAAGCACTTCCGGTGCTGCATGATGGTTGGCTGAGTTACTCTCTCATCACTGAGAAGAAATACCCAATACTCACAAGTTAAACGACGAAAGGCTTATTTTGTTTGACAATCTACAGAGGTTTCATTCCATACTATTCTAGCTCCAAGGCAGGGCAGTGTGGCCAAAAGATGTGGAAGAGGAGAATCAGCTCATGATATGCGAGCAAGATGCAGAGAGATCAGAGGGAGAACCCGCCCTTCAAGCCACACCCCCAGAGACACACTGACCAGGTGCTTCACCTCCCAAAAGCCTCTCCTATGAGCACATGGGGCTTCAAGGTGATGTCCAACCATACACTGTAAGAGTGATGGTAGTTAGACAATGTTGAAAATGTCTTTAGTATTACTGCCCTATACACAAAGATGCTAAGATGATAAATTTTATGTTATGAATGTTTTACCACAATAAGCAAAATTGTTAATAGAAGAAAAAAGGAAAGGACAGAAAAAGTTATGGGGGCTACCCAAATTTTCTCCCAGAGCCACAGCATAGCCACACAGTGCAAATTCACAGCAACAACGGAGGGCCACAGATGAAGTTCCATTTGTCTTCACATGGCCTGAGTTCTACTCGTTCAAAAATACAGGTGGCATGAGGAAAACCTACTCAAACTGACTTCGGCTCGAAAGTCAACTTAGTGTCTAGGTAACTGCAAAGGCTGGTTTCTTTCTTTTTCTTTTTTTTTTTTTTTTTTTTTGGCAGAACCGGGGATTGAACTCAGGCCCTTGCGCTTGCCAGAGTAATGCTTATTCTAATGAGCCATCTCCCTGGCCCCAAAGACTGGTTTCTCACACACTTGAACAAGCTTTAGAACCTCTTACTGGTTTGTTTAAACAAGGGTTGCAGGGCCTCACCCCGTAGATTCTTTCTTTGGTTCTTTTTTTTTAAATGTACTTAGTACAGGGTCTACACGGTCTCACTATACAAATTGGACTCGTACTGGTCCTCCTGTTTTCAACCTCCTAAGTGCTGGGATTACAGGTGCGCACTACCACACCCAGTCTCAGAGTCTCAGTACACTCTGGGGGCAGGGCCGGCACGGCATACCAGTGATCTAACCCCAGTCCCTGTGTCTTCCTAAGCAGGAGCTTTCATCCACTAAGCTATCTGGCCGACCCTCCACCACCCACACCATATTTTATTATTGAACAGGGCTGGTGTGAGACCTGAAAATTTGCATTTCCAGCCCTTGCCAGGAGCTGCTGGGGGCACTTTGAGAACCACATGGGCTCTGCATGCTTATACCTCATCCACACCATCAGGGCCCCGGCTCTAGCTCTCTCTGGGGTCTTACTTCTTCATCTTCCTCTTTGGATTTAGATAATTTTTCCCTTGGGAGCTCATAAATGCCCACCCCAGGTGCAGTCTTGCCTCTGCACACTACATGGTCCAGAGCAGGAGAAAGGTTCTGTGTCCCCAGCATCCCAGTCGAATGCTAACCAGATCACTTTAGATCTGACACCTCCCATCACCAGTCTCTCTGGCCAGGGTGTGGGTGCTGCGGATTGGTTTCTATGTGGTGCTAAAATAGCTCCAACTTCCCTAAAATCCCCTGGCTCCCAAAACAGGAAGTGGGAAACAGATGGAAGAGAGGCAGTGAGTGGACACCCACACCCCAGCAACAAGGGAGAAAGGAAGCTTGAGATGGGCAAAGCCTGGACCTCACGGGCTTGCTAAGGGGTTCAGAGGTGAACCTAAAACCAGTGGACAAGCTAAGTAATTCAACTCAGAGGGCTGTTGAGATTAATTCCAGGAAGATCACTACAGGAGAAGTTTGGAAGATGGACTGGGGAGAAGCCACTCCAGAAGTCAAGGACAGCAGCAACTCCCCATGGCCCCACACCCCACCCATTCACTTCCTGCACTTTAGAAACCATAGTGTACCCCCAGAAACCTGCCATCCTCACCCTCTTTTATCGTCATGCCCCTTTTCCCATATTCTTCTCACCTCCGAACATGCTGCCCTCTTTGCTTCATTATTTGTTCATTATTTCCTGTTTATTGGCCCTGCTGAAATATCACTTCCACAAAGGCAGAATCTTTGTCTCTTGGATTCAACACTATATCTCCAGGATCTGGAATGCTTCCTAGTACATAAACATGCTCAACAACTACATTGGTCAGTTTCCTGCAGCTGGACTTCCATGCTTCAGATCTAGGATGTTCCCCAGAGGTCTCATGTTGGCCCACAGGACACTATATTCATTAGCAGATTAACCGGGATGAGGTCATATCCATGAGGAGGAGGGGCTTAGTTGGAGATGGTCACAGGTCATGACATGAGAGGGTATATTCTTCTCCTGGCTTCTCTCTTCTCTCTACTTCCTTCCTCCCAAGGGGGCAGCAGCCTTCTTCTGCTGGGCCCTTCTTCCATGCCCTGTCTGCCTTGATGTCTGCTGGATATGGATTATTTTCTCAAAAGCCATGAGCCAATATAAAATTCTTCTCCTTTCAGTTATATGTGTCAAGTATTTTGTCCCAGCAATGGGAACATGACTGGTGAATGGACACAGTACTCAACACTCACAATTTAAAGTACCAGAGTTTGAATTTGGCTCATGTTTTAAGGGTATTCAGTCCATGGTCAGCTGGCTCCAAGGCATGGGGGAGGGTGTGATAGAGCAAAGCTTCTCACTTCATGGCATCCAGGAAGCTGAGTAAAGGAACAGGGCCATAGGGGAAGAAGCAAGGGACTGGATGTAGAGCCCAAGGCCCCACCTCTGTGACCCATGCAGACATGCCCAGAAGTGTACTCCACCAATCCTTTGCACAGATCACAGGGCTAGTCAAGTCCACCCTAAGCACCACAAGTGCTTGTTGAATGAAGGGATTGCCACATGAGAGCTCACTGTATTTGCCTCTGTGACTTTGCTGAAGTGTCTGAATTGTCACTTTGTTCCTTTGTCTGAATTCTCTTCTTCTATCCCATCACAAGAATTTAGCTCTTAGTTCATTTTCCATTGCTACTAACATAATACCACATACAGGGTAAATTTGAAAGAAAGAGGAATATTATTATGGCTTATGGTTCTGGAGGGGCAACATCTGGTGATGGGCCTTCTGGAAGAATCCCTGGGCAACTCGCTGCATCATATAGTGAGAGACAGGAAGTGCACATGAGTGTGCTCATCTCTCTTCTTTCTCTTATAAAGTCACCAATATTCAATCACAGGGAATCCATCCTGATGACCTATCTGACTCCCATCACGTCTCACCATTATGGTCAGATTAAAGATTCCTCTCTCTCAATACTTCACAATGGTGAGGGAATTTCTATATGATGTTCACAAACAAACCATATGACACCACAGACAGCAAGCTTAGTGCCTGCCTGGCAAGTGCGAGGACTGGTTCGATCCTCAACACTGCATGCCTAGCTGACCCTGGAACCCTGGGTGCACTGTGCCAGGTCAGCCACCAAAACCAGGCATGCTGGCACATGCCTGTAATCCCAGGGCTAAGGAGGCTGAGACATGAGGATTGCTATGAGTCCAAGTTGCATAATGAGACCCAGTACCAAATAAATAAAAGATTTAAAAAATATAAAAAGAAAGAACAAAGAACAAAATATAAATGTTTCATGCACTTGATTCTCCAAGTAACCTTCTTTATCCCTAATAACAATGTGTAGAAAAGGGATATAGCTAGGCCCATTTCTGTTGTGCTCACAGTTACTTGCTCTCTTGATCCACTAAAGGCAAAAGTTTTCTCTATAGCCATCACTTTCTAGTCTCTACCATAAGTGCTGAGCTCTTATGTTCAGCAGCAGAGATGGATTTGACAGAAGGACAAAATCAAATCCCTTCTTTCATTGGCTGTAGCATGGCAGCTACTGCAGAGCCAGGTGACAACCAGGTTCAACTTAACCCATCCCAGCAGACACTGACGGCCTGGCCACAACAGTGGGGCCACACTAGGGCCACTTGGAAACTCAGGTTGTCCTAAAGAACAAGCATGGAGCTTTACAGCTTCCTCATCTCTCCATAGCTCTCAGGTTTCCTTGCATTTTCCAGCCTTTACCTAGACAAGCCATTTGGCAAAGCAAGTGGCTGGATCTGTCCCTCTCAGGAAATAATCTATTCTCATAAAACTGCCGATACTGAGAGCTGGAAGGAATGTTTGACATCATCCTGACTACAGCATGCTGCATTTATAGATGAAAGCGTTGGGCTTGTGGCTTTACTGGGGCAGGAGACAAAGGCTATTGTTGATAATTCTAATGATAAAAAAGCTCTTTGACTTGTGGCCCAGATTTTATCTATGATCTTGACAACAAATGTCTGGGATGGATCACAAAGAGGGCCTATTCCTCCTGGGGATGCAGTCCTGAGCAGCTAACAAAGCAGTCAATGCCTTCAAAGACCAGTTCAAAGCCATTCTCCCCCATCACTCCAGCCATGAGGATCCTCTTATCCCTGGATTCCTAGTGTATTCAGGGAGAACCAATTTATAATGCTGTACAATCTGGTATTTCATCATCCTCTGCTTTCTGAGCATCTCTTCTTCTTTGTCTGCTGAATTAAACTCTGGGCTCCTTAAGAACAGAATCTACATTAATATTTAATGTATAAGTCTCACAGTGGACACCCTGGCTCTTGATTCAAAATAATTGCCCAGCAAATATGTGTAGATTGTTCATCAGTGTGAGAAGAAAATCCATGCATGCAGTGCCATGACTTATTTTTTTTCTTTAAGTTTTATTTTATTTTTTTTCCAAAGTTTTATTGATAAACAGCAATGAGACAGTTTCAAATCAAATCGGAAGTACAGTTTCAACAAATAATACACTGCATA
>NW_004524710.1:4067417-4070036 GCF_000260255.1 Octodon degus | reverse complement strand
AAAAAATGGTCAAAGGAAACTCCAACTTGATGATTGCTTTTACAGAATTCTGACATGCAGAACTATAATGTATAACAAAATATAAGAGTACAGTACAACACTCTACTGTATAGTACAGTTTACAGTACAGTTCTGAAGGCTATATTTTCAGGGATTATTTCTATAGTATGTTACAGTACAGTTCTGTATAAATAATATACAATACAGAAGAAAGCTATTTACAGAACTATACCAAAAAACAAACAATATGTACAGAACTATACCACAAAAAAAAAAAAAAAAAAAGGGACGGACCATAAGTCCAAACACACTACTTCCCTAAGTCTGAACAGTAATTAGGCAGGTCTTAAGCAAGGCATATCTGCATACAAAGAGCATTTATCTTCCCTCTATTTTTATGATGCTATCAAATTTTACCATGGGGGAACATTATTTCAGCGTTGAATTTAGTGGACCTCATCTGTGGTTCAGAAAACTGAGGTCCAAAACAGTCCTGGGACCGGTCCAAGCTCACTGGCAGGCTCCTCAGCAGGAAGCTGGGGCTTCAGTCTCCTCAGGACAGGAGCAGCTGGTCTGGTAATAGCTTCATAGGAACACAACAAACATTACGTTATTCACCTTGCTGTCAAGTGTAATAAAGGTGGCTCCGAATTGTTACAAACATGACTTGGGGGTTTAAACTCTGCAAAAGATGATGAGATGTGCAAAATATGTATCCATATTAGCAGCACTGGTAAAACTTATCTACCAATAAGTAAATTTGTGTTGTATTGTCAAAAGATATAGCTCTGTGGTTGCCCACTGGATGGATCTACTCAAGAAAGAGGACCTGCCCTCTCACCAGAGAGCTGCTGGTATCCTTCTGCATTAAGCGGCACCAGCCCTCTGCAGGGAGTGGCACCAATAGATAGGCTCAAAGCTTGGAGGAATGAAAGAGGGAAAGAAGAAGGAAGGGTTGCTTCCGTTTCTTCAGAGGAGCTCCAGTCTTCGCCTTGCCTTGGATGTCTGTCCCCAGCCTTCCATCACAGCCCCTTCAGCCTCCTGATACAGACTTGCATGGGACTATACAGAGGCCTTCAGATATCCAGCATGCAGACAGCGCTCTGGTATTCTTCCACACGTGACTGCAGCAGCTGTTGTGTGTCTGCCTTATGAACTTATATATATTTATATATCTTACATTAAATCTGTTTCTCTAGTGAGCACTGACTGATACAGCTTCCTCTAGCGCCATTCAGATTCTAACTCAGGCTGTTGTTGAGGAAAAACAAGGATGTCTTGTAGGCCTTGGAGCCTCCTTCAGATCTCACTTGAATCTGTTTTCCCTCGTGGAAGAGTATCTCCTTACCATCTTATTGGTAAGTGCTAGCTCTTAGGACACTGTTCTCTCTTCCTTAGGCATTTAAATATTTTCTTCTAATTATAAACTCTGTGAGGAGTGTGTGTGTGTGTGTGTGTGTGTGTGTGTGTGTGTGTGTGTATTCATTGTAGAAATTCTAGGACATTCAGAAAAGAATAAAGAAAAATGCTACTGACAGATAGATAGATAGATGGATGGATGGATGGATGGATGGATAGATAGATAGATAGATAGATAGGCAGACAGGAAGGTCTGTGATGGCTATCTGCACACTGAAGAGCTGGCAAAATCTAGTAGCTTCTCAGTCCAAGAAGCTGGAAGTCACAGAAGAAGGAGGATCACGAATGTGGCATCAGTCAGAGATTAAAGGCCTGGAAGCTCTCTGGAGACTTGCTGGTATCACTCTGCATTAAAAGGTAGAAAATTGGCGTATGACATCCACAGGCAGTGGCAGCAAAAGACGCAGCTGCTCGGGTGGAATGGAGCTCTTCAAACTGCAGGACACCTTCCTCCTTCTTTTCCTTTTATTCCATCCAGGGACAGGCCAACTGGATGGTGCTACTCACAACCAGGTGTGTCTTCCTCCATGATTTGCTGGCCTACATGTCACTCATTGCTGGAAACACCCCACTGACACCCCCAGAACTGTGCTTTATGAATCTGATATGTGAATCTATTGAAGTTGACAGATCATAATTAATGTGCTTGTACTTGTATGTTCCATATTTATATTGCTTTTGTAGTGAGGTGACATAGTACATATATTTAATACTCTTCAGAAATTGGTTTTAATGTTGTTACTCTAACAACGGTTTCTCAGCTAGCTGCAGTATATCTCTAGGCCCAGCTGCTTGAGAAGCTGAGGCAGGAGGATCACTGAGCCTAGGAGGTAACGTCTTAAAGCCTAGCTTTCCATTTCATATTTTGTTTGTGGCTGCATACAAAGGGTGTTAAAAATATGGTGAATACTTAAAATTTAAAAGTATTACAGTAGAAGACATATAGCAATTAATCCCCACTAAAATATTCCCCTCCCCTGGAACACCCTTGTCCCATCATTCTTGCTACTTTCTAAAGCAGCTCTGAAAGTTCTTTTACATGAGTGTCTTCAGTTGTGCAGCCGTGATTGCCTCAATGTCCTGAATAGATTTAAATGTCTTTCATGATCATTTTGACTTTGGGGAAGATGTACAAGCAGTATGGTACCAGATCTTGTGAACAAGGTGAACAAGGACACACAGGGCTTTTTTTTTTTTTTT
>NW_004524710.1:4057496-4058402 GCF_000260255.1 Octodon degus | reverse complement strand
TGAGTATGAGGAAATTTTAGTGTTGCTTTTCATTTGCATTTAAACCATTGAACATGTTTTCATGTATTTATTGGCAACTTGTACTTCCGTTTCTACATAGAATCTATTCATTTGTTGCCAATATTTTGATTGTATCTTTTAAGTATTATTTACCATGATCATGAGACTTAATCCAGGGTTGCAAGACTGGCTCAACATGCCCGAATCAATGAATGTGGTACACCATCTTAACAAAACGAAGGCCAAAAGCCATCTGATCAGTTCATTAGATACAAAAAAGCATTTGGTAAAATTTAACATCCTTTCGTGATAATGATACTCAATAAAGTCGCTAAAAAAGGAATGTCCCTCAACAAAGCAAAGACCATTGTTATAGTTTGTGTGTAGGTGTCCCCCCAAAGTCTCATGTAGTCATAGGGTGGCTTCTAGAGTTTATGATTGATTATTGTGGGTGTGGATGCTGCACCTGCCCTGGGGCAGGTAATTCGCATTGTGAAGTAAGGAGGGGAGAGAGGCTAGCTAGCCTCCTGAGCTGCTGCCATTCCCTTTGCTCTCTGCTCTTTGCCACCAAAAGGTTATTCTCTGCCTTGGAGCCAGCTGAATATAGACTGAAACCTCCAGTAACTGTGAGCTAAATAAACCTTTACTTCCTTCATTTTTGAGTGTAGGGTATTTGTCCCAGCAATGAGTGAAGAGTAATGGGGACAACCATATGTAAAAAACACATAGCTAATGTCATACTTTATGGTGAAAACTCAAAAACTTTCCCTCTAATCTGAAATAAGATTAGGATGCTCACTCTTACCACTTCTTAACAAGTACTGGAATTCCCAGGAAGGGTAATCTGGACAACAGAAAGAAAAAAAATCATTTAAGTTGGGAAGGCAAATTGTCTCTGTTTGAAGA
>NW_004524710.1:4023897-4055619 GCF_000260255.1 Octodon degus | reverse complement strand
TTACATATAACTGCATGGCTTAACATTGCCATGTTTCCTAGCTCATCTCCTTTCCCTCTCTTGATTAGTTAGTCCTTGAGATCCTGCCTTCCCTTGCCATGACTTATTAGTGATGGGCAGTCCTACTATCTCTGCACAAGGACAAACTTCTAGTACTGGTGGTGCATTCAATACTGAAAATGATCTGCATTTACTATCAAAAATAACCCAAGAAAGAGACAGCCTGCCAACAATTTCTTCCACTCATTTCTTTGGTATTTTATATATCATTTTATCCTCTAAGCAGTCAGACAATACTTTTTGCTTCATTAAAAAACTGTGACATTTCACAATTTAAATTACTAAGCATTTCTTCAGTGCTTCTAATCAGTAAAGAAAGGTTTCAGATAATTCAAGAATGCAGAGAAATACAAGATAACCTCTGCCCTCGGTGATTGTAATCTACCAGAGAAGATAGGTCCACATACAAATCAATATAATGAAAGGCAGAGTGAACTACACGCCATGAAAGAAGTTAACTAAAGGATACCGGATACCCAGAAGAATCATGAAAATACAGAAATCAGGATTGAAAGGACCTCTACACTTGCCCAGCCTAATTCTCCAAAGCTTACCTGATCATCTCTCTAGGTTATGTTTGAATACCCCTGGTGATAGAACTTCTTGTCTCTGAGACTTCTAGTCCAGCTGGTGTCCTTCTGCTATCACATGTCTGAGCCCTGGGGCTATATCTTACCCTGTGTCATGTCACATGGACACACCGCTTAGTGACCTCTTACGTGGTACCTGCAGGTATATTTGTACATGCATCCCGTTCCATACGGGTGCAATTAAACATGTACAAAGGCAGAATAAAAAAAAAATGAGATCAAGATAAAATGTATACTCTTGTGAAATGATGTTTTATTTTATTTTACTATCATTATCTACCCCTTTGCTGTCATTTTACTTACACAATTGTAAATCATGTTCCAAGCACTTAGTTTTCAGTTACTTTGTAGCATGTTGGCTTCATACCTTCACGGGACAATATCCTTATATACGCCATTCCCTTACAGTTTGATTCATTGTTACTGACAGTGGATGCTTTTCACATTTCAAATTGTCTTCCTGTGATTTCATCTGTTTGGCCACCTCCTGGCCAGATGTGACTTTTACCTACCTTAGTTTCTTGTCATGGGGACAAAATACTTCACATCTACAGCTTAAAGGAGAAGAGGTCAGTGTTGGCTGATGACTTTTATTCATCTAAAGCCACTTGTCTGTTATGTTGGAACTACTTTAGTTACATAAAGATAACATCTTTACTGGGAACACTTAACCTTCTACACATCATAATAGCTCAGAAATGCCACCAAGGAGGGAGGCTGCCTGTGCAAACTGGCCCATATTAGAGGGCTTCACCCTTACCTGAGGACCGCTCAAGGACATCAGGGATTCCACACCTATTTGCTTCCTGTATCTTAATGGCTTATCATCATGTAAACCCTTGCTCAGCCAGGACATCTCTAATGATGGTAATCACTGTAACTGGCTTTCTGTGAGCTCTGCAACTATTAAACAATTAAAGCCAAATGATGTGAATGGAGTATTAAGCCATAAAGAAGAATAAAATTTTGTCATTTGCAAAAAAAAAAAAAAAAATAGATGGCTCTGGAGATCACTGTGTTGTGCAAAATAAAGCTAGACTAAGAGAGACAAATATCACATGCTCTCCCTAATATGTGAACTTTAAAATTAGATACAAGAAAGTAGAAGGGAGACCATTTTTAGACAAGAGAAACGCATCAAAGGGTAGTGGGAGGGAAGCTAACAAGGTAAAATCGAATTTTAAAAGGTCTTTGAAGGGAAATGAAAGGTAATCTTTCCACAATGAGTCTGAAGACCTTGAAGGTCTAGCTATGTTAGGAGAAACAGAGGAATGAGAGATGACAACGTCCCTGAGTCACTGGGTTTCAAGTAAATGGCATTTCAGTGAGTGGTCTGCCAAGCCTTAGTGTTGTTTACTCCTTTGTGTTTTCAAGTATTGCCTGAATGTTTTCCTAATCACATCAGACACGGCCCATAAATTCTCCTCTGTGTCATTACAGCTTCGGTAACCAAACACTGAATTTAAAAAAAAAAATGCAGTTCATTTAAGGTGAATAAAAAAATACACTTGAATTCTACAGATTCAAAGAACACAGTTGGAAGTGTAGCTCTGAATAATGTCACTTATTCAGTGTCAACCCAGGCTATGCCTATCTAGGTCGTGACTTGGTAGGAGAAAAGACTTCAAGCCTGAGAACTTCAAAGAAACTTGGAGGACATTGGACTCAAAGCTGCCAGTTCTATGACCAATAGTGACTTGGCACATTTCCCACAGCAATGTGGAGCAGTCGTGGGCCATGGCAGTGACCATCGAGGTCACAGTAGTCAGACCTACCGAGACGTAGTTGAGCACTTGTACTGCCAGTGGCAGGAGAATGCAAAAGCCTAATACAAAAGTTGATTCATCTTAGTAAAGGTTTAAAAGAAAACCACTACGAAGAAAGGACTGACCAGTACAGGGAAGAAAACAATGAGAACAGAATTAAAAGAGACAAACTACAGAAACAGTAGGAGTATTTGCAGAATACATGGTGAAGGAATCATGCCTGTAATGTATTGTTAAAGTTCAAAAAATGATATAAAATTAACAGTTCACTAGAAATGTAGGCTCCTACTCTGTCCCAGGAACTGGAAGACAGAGACGCTGTCTTTCTTGATGATTACCTTTCAAAGAGAATACTTTGAAGTCTTCAAGAAAGGCATCCCCGGGTTGAAAAGCTGTTAAGAATCTTATTTGACTTTCTATATACCTATCTCTGAATAGAAGAGATAGTGGTTGTCTCAATTACCAGGTGAATTCATCACAAAGGATGCTGTTAAGTCCTCCTCTTGCCTGAGGATTAGATGTTAATGCTAAGAACTTGTATAAGGGGGGATTGTATCTACTTGTCTGTAGAACAAGGTAACTTTTCCTTTTCCCTTCTGTCTTTGCAATCTCTGTAGCTGTTTGTGGGTGCTATGTATTACATACATCTTTGATGTTTATTCAGTAATAAAACCACTTCCTTTCCCCTCTGCTCCTATGCTGAGATCTCCTGGATTGGCAGGAGAGTTTGTGCCTAATTCTGCTTCACCCACACCCCAAATCCACTGGCAAGGAGCAGTCCTCCCTTTGCTTGGCATCTGTCCTCTCCATGTAGGAGAATCTCCAGGGCAGCCCAATTATTTCTAGAAGATTCCCTAATGTGTGTTGTGAGTTGAATTGTGTCTCCCGGATAAGATATTTTGAAACCTAACCCCTGTACCCCACAATGTGCACTCACTTGGAGAGAGCCATTCCAGAGGTGACAGAGTTCAGTGAGGTTTTAAGGTGACCTGAAGGGAATATGATTAATAATCCTCATGAAAAGGAGGAAACTTGACACAGAGACAGACAAGACATAGAAAGGATGTGAAGAGACATGACGTGAAGGCAGCTCTCTGCAGGACTTCCTCCATGAGGTCTTCCTCCACAGCCTCAGAAGGCACCAACCTGGACACCCGATACCCAGAATTTGGTTTTCTAAAGTTCTGTTGCTTCAGCCCCTCAGGTTGTGGTAGTTTTTTAGCAAAGTAATCTGGTAAATATGGAGTTGGAGCAAGGATGCATCACTGCATGAGGTAAATGTAAAATGGAGCTGGCTGTGTAGTCTGAGACCCTCACCTCGAAGACAGGAATCAAGGCATACAACATCACCATCCACTCACATTACCTCTACTCCACCCCCAAAGGCTGGAGGCGCAGTGGCCAATCTTGACTTTATGAGGTCCTTTTCTAGCTCCATGAAGACCAATCCAGGTCACTGCCTAAGTATCTGCAGGCTTCAATTTCATTAACAGTTCAAAGCAGAGCCATAATGTTCACTATAAACAACATGATGATGACGAGTCCAGCCATGTGCTTGGAGACAGTGAGCAACTTTGCTCTGTGGCCCCTCTGCTCCCAGACAAGATAGCTTGGTTGGATGCTCTTCAAATAAACATTTACAAAACATAAAAAATAGTACAAAGATGAGTGCATTTGGCAAATACACTTTTAAATTTGGTTTAAAGTGCTTTATAAATGACATTGAATCATGGTCTCTTAGAGTCTGCAGCAGAGGGGCTCCAGGACTCCCCCTTTTTCTGTTACTGTTACTGGAGAGAGGAACACCCTACAGATGCTTCTGAGCTTCCTCTTGTGTCTGGGCAGTGTGGGCCCACACTTGGGCATGGCCAGCTGGCACGCATGTGGCCTGCATTTCAGACGTCCTTCCCCCACCACTGGCATGCATTCATGCGGTGCATAAGCCACCTGGTTTTTGTCCAGGGCACATGGACTGAAAAACAAGACTCAGCTGTGTTCTACTGTAGCTGTAAATCCAGCTTCCAATGACGGAGTTAGAGGGAAGGGGCATCTTCTCCTTTAAGGTTGTTCCACATCAGCTTTGTGACTTTTCAATCCAGGTCACTTCTCTATACTTTGTAAACCCTAAAGGTACCTGAGATTTCCTAGAACTGGCCTCTCCATTGATCTTCCCTGTCCTTTTTGTCATCTCCTTTAGCTTTGATTGCAACCTTCTACAAAACCCAATTTTTGTTTTGTGATCCCTTTACCCGTCCTGAGTATTGGCCTTTCCAATCTTAGTGTTAGGGCACGAGCTTCCGGATTTGGGTGCTGAGACTTCCTCCTGGGAATTATGACCTGCATGTGAGCTGGGGCAGACCCTTTATAGCACAACCTCAGTTTCCACAACGAAATCAGCTCAGGACCACCCACCCAGAGGCCAGCCGGCCCAGCCCCTGCAGCCTCCCTTTTGCTCCTCTATTCTGCAGGGCAGGAGGCAGATGTGTATCATCCAGCAGAGGACTTGGGACTACCATAAACTCCTAGAAGCTCAACTTGGTGGCCTGGAATGTCAGAAATGTGCCTCCTCTGTGAAGACTTTCCAAGCCTGAGATTCAAACAAGATACTTACCTTTTTAAGCCACTCCCTGGCCTAAACTCTATTGTGTTTTATCTTTTGTACAAAATAATTTTAAATCTGTGTACTGCCCCCCAAAGCCTAACAAAAGTGATATACTTAGAAAATCAAATGCTCTTTCACATTATTTTTATTTACATTATCCTCATAAAATCTGTGCGATCGAAGTATTGTTCTTTGCAGCTCACAGATGAGAAAATGATACTCGGGGAGGCAATTTCTAGCTCACACCAACCTGAGGCAGCTGGCTTGGTGAGTATCCTACACCATCTCATTGTTTTGGACTAAAATGCTAGCCTAACACCACTCACAAAGAAAGAAAACACAAAAAGCCACACACCACTGGCCCATAGCTACAGGCATTTCATCTTACTGGAAGATGAGTACCAAATTCTACCTTCTGAAGGAGAAAATTGACCTTTATAGAGTAGATACTACTTCAATTTCAGTCAGGAAATGCGGCGAATTTCAATTGTCCTTTCTTAGTTACTATTTATTAAGGTCAAATGTGTTCTACAGGATCAAACATAGAGAACATTCTCTCATTTGAGAGTCACTGCTCCAGAGAAGTAGGTGCACAAATGGTGCCAGGTAGACTGAATTATGCAATACCTTAAATCCGTATAAATAAGCAAGGGCTAGGCAATATGTAAACTGACCAGAGCAGAGGCCGCAGCTTGCCTACCTCACATTCATTTGCTCCCTTCTCTTTTCATAATGGAACACTTGTTGCTCTGGTACTTAATCTCCTGGGAAGCCCAGAATAAAGACTGCATTTTCCAGCTGCCCTTGCAGCAAGCTGAGGTTCCATGACTAGGTTCTGGCGGATGAGTACAGACAGAGGTGTTAGCAGAAACTTCTGAAAGTGCCAGGAAGTGGCACTGAGGTAACATGGATGTCTGGCTTTCCCTACCTCCACTTGGCAGGAACATAGATTTGGTGACCATATTGGATGGCAAAAACAAAATACGAAAGACCTGAGATCACAGTTTGGATGTATGCAATGAGATCACAAATAGGGTGACTTGTTGAAATTGTTTAAAAATCTTATTGAGGTACAAGCCACGTCACCATTAATCCTGCTTGGGGGAACACACTTAGCCCATTGTTCTTGCCACACTCTAAAGCAGTTCTGGAAGTCCTTCCCTGAGTGTCTGAGGTTGAGCGTGTGGCTCATTCACTGTATCTTTTACTTACCTGGTGTAGATACCCTTCTTTGGATTCATATATGTGAATAAAATAAATTTCTATCTTTTAAAATCTCCATTATTTGGAGATTTCATTATTATTATTTTTTTAACATATTTAGTACAAGGTCTACATGGTCTCACTACGCAGATCAGATTTGTAGTGATCCTCCTGTTTTCAGCCTCCCAAGTGCTGGGATTACAGGTGTGCACCACCACGCCCAGTCTTGGAGACTTTAATTTTATCTCTTTTTTTTTTTCTTTTTTTTGTAGAGCCAAATATATTCCTAGCAATTACATTATTAAAAAATTTATGAATTATGCTCATGTTGAGGAATGGGGTTCTTTATACATTGTGTCCTCCTGAAATGTTTAAAAAATAAATGATAGTTGTCTGATTTATGAAGTAATTTTGCAAGTGGCTTATCCTAATAGGATTGACATTCTCAAAGGAATCTTATTCTTTGCTCTACCCATATAGAGCACCAGCTCTGACAGAGTCTGTGTATTAAATGATGGAAGAAGTTAAAGCAGAGAAGGCCTCTACAGTCTGGTTGTGGAAGCAGATGTGTGAACGTTCCACTGTGAAGTACAGTAAGTGCTATAGTCGAGGTGTAATGATACAAGGACAGTTATGAGATTAACTAATTCTGCGTGAAAGAATCCAAACATTTCATGGATGGAGTACATTTCTCTGGACTAACAAGTAGGACTTACAGAGAAATCTTTTTTTTTTTTTTTTTCAGTACTGGGGATCGAACTTGAGACCTCCTGCATGCCAGACAGGCACTATGCCACTGAGGTATTTCCCTGGCCCCCACTGAACTGTCTCCCCAGCCTCAGAGGAGTGACAAGAATAAAATCTGGAAAGAGGTCAGGAGCCAGGTCCTGTCATTGCTATTGCCTTTCTAAAAACAAGACATCAACAGAAGTTTTAAATCTTGTCCCCAGGTGTGTTTTAAAATAATAATGCTCTTAAAAAGTCCAAGTCCTAGAAGCAGAGACTGGAATGGTAGTTACCAGACACTGGGCAGATTAGAGAGCTATTGGTCCCAGGACACAAAATTTCAGTTGTACAGGGCGAATAAGTTCAACAGAGTTATGACATGCTATTCTGACTTTAGTTGATAACAACAATTTATCATGTACTTGAAAATCGCTGAGATATGTTAAATGATCTCATCACAAAAATGGTTAAGTATGTGAGGCAATGAATACATTAATTAGCTTGATTTAGCCACTCCACAAAGTCTACATAGATCTTCGTGTACACAATAAGTACATACAATTTGCAATTTAGTTTAAAAATAAAACAACTACTCATGGTGACATGGCCTTTGAGTCAAACTTCAGAAAGCATACTACTCATTTCATCCTCCTCAGAGCATGGTTAGCATCACTAGAATTTTATGCATCCATCATAGCTGTTCTCTTAATTTTATAAAATGAATGAACAAATATATGGATGAAAGTAATAGCACTGGATTATTTTATTTTTTTATTTTTAGGGAAGAGTCTACAGGGTGTTCAGGGTCTCACTACTAGCTCGGATTCATAGAGATCCGGCTGTTTACAGCCTCCCAAGAGCTGGGATTACAGGCTCATGCCACCACACCCAGTCTCAATTGCTGTCTCAGTGTATCCCAAGGGCTGGGCCAGCATGGTAAGCCTGGGGATCGAACCCCAGCCCCTGTGCCTGCTTGCAGGCGCTTTAATCTGCTGAGCTATTTGGCGGGCCCAGCACTGGAGTTTTAAATGTATAAAATCTGTCTTGGTCACTTTCTTTGTCATTGAGACAAAGCATCCAGCACTCACAACTTCAAGGAGGAGAGAATTTTGGCTCACAGTTTCTGAAGACTGTCCCTGGCTGGTAGGCTCAAACACAGAAACGACATGGTAGAACAGTCTGCTGTAGAGAAAAGCTGCTCAAGAGTGGAAGCTAGGCAGCAGGTAGCAAGGAAGAACTGGGGCTAGAGCTAAATCCTTCCAGGTCACGCCTCCACAGCCCTCCCTCTTTCCATCAGCCCCCATCACCTAAGAGCAGGTTAGCTATAGCACGGCACATGAACCTATCACTTTCCAAGCACTTGAGGCTTTGGGGACTATTTTCGATCCAAAGTACATATAGCAGCAGCACTTATTTTATTTTTCTAGCACTACCAATAACAAATACCACATCCAGTCTGACTTAAACAACAAACATTTATTGATTATCGTTCTGGAAAGGAAAGCTATGGAAAGGTAGGTTTCATGCTGAGGCCTCTGCTTTAGGTTTGCGGGTGGTCTCCATGTTGTTCTGGGCACATACAGCCTCTTTGAATGCACAGGTGGGGAGATTTCTGGGATCTGTTACCAGCAATCCTATCAGATTAGGGCTCCACCTTATGACCCTGTGTAGCCTTACTTACCTAATTAAAGGCTTTCTCTTTAAGTACAGTTATATTGAGATTTAGAGCTCTAACATGAATTTGGGGAGAAAGAAACAATTTACTCCTTCATAGCATCACATTACATAATCTGAAAGTGATTCAAGTTAGCACAGAACTCTTAGAAGTTATGTTTTGAAATGGAAAATAATTATATGAACAATAATTGCATGGATGTAAAATGACCAAGCAACTCCCAACTGGCGACGCCATTAAAGATAATAGAAGTTAACTCTCATAGTGCTACTTTAGATTCCTCGCCAGGCTGGGCCAGGACCAGGGTGAGGTGGATGAGTGGCTGAGGGCTCCGCGTGGTGGGAGGGGATCCCTGTCAGGGTCCCACTGTGCAGGCTGAGTCCAGATTGCGCGCCCCCAGAGGCGTTGCACGACAACTGCCTACTCATCCTTTCTAGTCTTGGTCCGTTTCCAATTTTCCACCAAGGAATGAGTTTCAAAACTGCTTCACTTTGGCTTCTTCTAACTTAAAGGCACAGATATGAGCATAAACTGTTTATCTGGGAGACCGAGGGACCACTGGAGGGGGGTATGATGACTGCCAGCAACATGTTATTTGGCTGGGAACCTGTCTTTTCTATCATTGCTGAGACAAAATACCTGACCCAAAATTAAGGAAGGAAAGGTTTACTTAGCTCACCAATTGTGGAGGTTTCAAACTATCCTTGGCTGGCTCTAAGGCAGTGTGCCGCGGCTGAGGGGCAGCAGTTCATGGCAACAGAAGACAGCAAAACAGCAAGAGCAAAAGTGGGGAGCAAACCTTTTTTCCTCCCTTATGTAAACAGACTACCCCTGCCCCTGTGGGTGCAGAACTCACACCATCTCCCTGCCTGCCTCTTACACAGGCTCAGGATGTTCACAGAGTGAGGACTAGATCCCCTGCTGAGTTACTTAGTTAAACTTATAAACTTCTCAAGTTGGCACAAGGTATCAACCATTACAGGACATTTACTCATGGGAAGATGGTGGTGGGAAATCCTTCTCAGAATCATAGCACAGGAGGGGAAGTGAAGTATTTACATACCACTCTGTTGAAAGGTTCTCTGGGGGCTGTATGTCACCTCTATGCAAGAAAGAGGAAAATCCTTCATGTGCAAAGATATATAAATATTGAAACTTTGAGCCCAAAGGATACTGGGCATCACATGGATGAGGACAATGACACTGACTGTCAGAGACACTATTGGAAACAGTTCTCTCTCCCTGTAGCCAGGCACTCAGCCTCACCTAGACCTGGTTACTTGGTTGGCCCAAAGAACAGGAATTCAGTTGCTTGTGGCTGTTATGTGTGAGGCTGAAGGGCGGATCTGAAGGTGCTACACTGTGAAGCAGCTAGTTGAAAGCCAAAAAAAAAAAAGAATCTGGATTGAAGTCAAGGAAGTTAAGGCTGGGAAGTCCCAGACAAGAGAGCGTTTGAAATAGGAGGAGGGCAACACGAAGCCTGGGGCAAGTCCTGTACCAAAATTAGGAAAAGACAGCCACAGTGGTTGTATGCAAGGCTCTAAAGCTCCCACGGCCTTGGGCAGGTACAGGGAGGAAACTTAACGGGGACAGTGAACAAAAGAGGCTGTGCGGTTAGGCGGATACAGAAGAGGGCACAGGAAGTTTTCAGACTGTATTAGGATCCAAAAGCCGTGAGAAAAAGAATGCTTAAATCTTGGAAGGCACCAAAGCCCTCCTTTGTCTACCATGGGTCACAAGTGGGCAAGTGCACCTCGGCCTCCCCCAGTGCTGCTCAGACCTCTCCATGTCTGCAGATTCAGAGCCCAGGTCTGACCCTGCGGCCCTGCAGTAGCTGTCATCCCAGGTCACTCGCCTTCCTCTCTGGGCTTGGGTTTCCTCCTTCGCATATCAACATGCTCAAGCCACCTCCTCTCTAGGGATGTTCACATTCTCCTGTTCTGTGCCTCACTCAGCTTCACTGCTGGGCACATTTCAGACAGGCCCTTCACAGGCAGCTGCAAACAGAGTGAGGTGGGTCCACCAGATTCGTGTGATTTCACCTGGCAAATGTATGCAGCCATCAGCATATGTATCATGCAGGCCCTCAATGGAACACTCAAGGATAACCACCCTTTGAGAAATACTGCAAAGTGAAGTTTGATTTTAGAGTAGGTAAGATTCCCCCAGGCTGACTCCCATTATCAAGCTCCTTGCAATCCCATCTCCTCGGGTGAGCTCTAGGAACCGGTTCTATTGCAAGGTCCCTGAGTCCCGTCTTCACTCTTTCTAGTTTCACTGGCACCTCTTCTTCAGCTGTGAAGTATGATTAAGGCCATCTGGTGTACACACACACACACACACACACACACACACACACACTTCCTTTCAACTTTGCATCTCCTTCACTAATCATTCTATACAGATTCTTTTGCATTTCTCGTCTCTCTTTGCCCAGAATTCATGAAGGAGTTGCATGTGATTTCTGTGCCTGCCTTCTCACCTCCACTTCAAGTCTTCTCTCTGCCACTCATTCAGTCATTTGCATTCATTCAACAAGCTTTTTGTTTCCATCCCTAGGCAGAGAGGTGCTGTGGATACAAACATGAGGAGCATTTGTGTCTTTACAGTGTACATTATCTGAGGAAAAGAAACTCAAATTGCTATATATATATATATATATATATATATATGTATTTTAGGATTGGGTCTACAAGGTGTTCAGAGTCTCACTACTAGATCGCACTCAGTGATCTGCCTGTTTACAGCCTCCCAAGAGCTGGGATTACAGGCGTGCGCCACCACGCTCAGTCTCAATTGCCATCTCAGCATGTCCCAGGGGTGGGGCTGGCACAGCAGGTCCAAGGATCAAACCCCCAGCCCCTGTGTCTGCTTGCAGGTGCTTTAATCCTCAGAGCTATTTGGTCAGCCCATCAAGAAACTCAAACTGGATAGCACAGTGCAAGAGCAAGTTGAAAGACCAATTATCTGGCTGTGAATCCTGATTTTACTACTTACTATTTGTGGTCTTAGAGCAATTACTTTATCTCTCTTCTCTGAACTATAGATTTCTCATCAGTATCACGAGGCCTCTCCTAGGATCTACCACCAAACTTAGTTATAAGGATAATAGGAGGTAACGCATAAAAAGTATTTGGCAAAGTGCTCGGCAGATCATCGGTGTTTAGTTCTGGTGGGCAGGGTCTGCTATGACTGCCACTGAGTGAGACAAGAGCTGAGTATGGGGTACAAAGGATGCTTTGGAAGACTTGGACACAGTTTTCAGCCTGAGGGGACATGCTGTCAGGGTAGGTTTTCTAGAACAGAAGAATAGCTCACAATGAGTTGTGATTAGGAATGACCCAGAAGAGAGGAAAGAGAGAGGAAGGCAAGGCTAAAGATGTTTTAGGTAGAGGCTGCTACTGGTGAAAAGGCACAGAGGTGAGGACTCACAGTGCATTCTAGAGACATTCATGGCGGGTGGCTAGTAAGGAAAGTGGAAGTGCAGCTGCAGAGAGGAGCAGGAGCCTCGGCTGCAAGAGTCTGCACCTGCTGAAGAGCTGCCCTTACCTCCTGAAGGCTGCAACAGCCTCTGAGGGAGTGGCAGACCCAAATCTGTTACTCAGGAAATCTCTCCGGAAGCTGATAGGGGGCAAGGTGGTGCAAGGGCCAGGAAATCGGTAAGTGCAGTGTTGGTGGTTTGGCATGATGGTTGTATGTCATCCAAGTTGTATGTGGGTTGGCCTAATAGTTGGCTAGACATTATTCTGGGTATGGCTGTGAGAGTGTACCTGGATAAGATTTATGTTTGCATTGGTAGATCAATTTTGAAAAAGCAGACTTGTGTTCTTCTGTGTGTGTGTGTGTGTGTGTGTGTGTGTGTGTGTGTGTGTGTGCATGCGCACGCTCGCACACATGTACCCATCTATCCCATGGGTTCTGTTTTTCTGGAGAATCTTAATACATTGGTATGACCCTATAATTTTCGACCTGTTTCCAAGCTTCCCTCCTTTCCACTTGCCCGCAATACTTCCAGCCAAGTTACATTTCTAATGCTTCTGAGCAGGCCAGGACTCCTGTTGGTACCCTGCCCAATTCCCAGTTCCCCGTAACCCCAGGTCTATCCAGAGTCAAAAGTCCTCCATCACCTGCCCTTCACTTTAGGTTTGCCCTTCCTTCTTCTCTCTTTTCTCTATAACAGTATCATCATGCTATTGTGCTGTGTGCCCCAGTGGCCACATTGTCTGGCACACCCTTTTCCCTTTCTCTCCCTGAATGCTAACTGCTTACTAGCATTGCAAAACTAGCTCACTTGACACTTCCTCGAAAAATCCACCCCTCGGTTCCCAAAGGTGTGCATCCAAGCTCAGCTCCATTGTGGACATTTCTTCATGGTGGCAGCATTACATGGGATCAAGGCATACTATGCAGTGTCTATTTCCATAACTAGACAGAGGCCTCTTCCATGGGTAGAGACTCTCACCGTTTCAGTCTGGGAGCCCAAGAGCATGGAGGGGGTCAAGTCTTCGGTGCTGTGATACTGAGCATGGACAGATAGTATATGCAACCACAGAAGGACAGAAAAGACAAAGGAAGCAGGAAGGACGGCGGGCTTGCTGCAGCACCTTCTCGCCTTAACTGTCCTGTAAAGTGAGCACTGTGATCCACTTTCTGAACATTATACGCTGCGTTCCATGAACAGCCAGTAATCAACTACTAATAGACTTGTTTTCATAACATGTTTTTCTTTTATTCTTGTCAGTTTCAACCAGTTTCTGTTTGGGCTTGAAGAGGCTTGGCTGATTTCAGGAACAGCTGTCCTCTCTTACTTTGTACTGGGGAAATTTTAGGAACTTATTCTGGTATTTTGGGGACATTTGTTCACAAAATCATGTAATGTAAAGTTAAATTTTAGGGATGACAACATTTCCATAACGTGTTCTTTGATCTTTTTGAGTTAAAATCTCCATTTGAGGTTTTAAAATTCACGCTTTGTAACTTGGACAGGGTGCAGAGACATGCAGAGGAGCTATGCCTTTTAATGAAAACTGGCAAAATCCAATGTCAAGATTAAAGACCAGGCAAATTTATTTTTGCAGCTGCTGATCCTAGGCATAGTGAGTTCTTCACTTGAACTCCCACTAAGAAAAGGAGACAGGGCCTGAGTGTGAAATATTTAGAATGAAACCCCAGCAGGGGCCACAAAGGTTGGCTTAATTATGGTAACAGGAACACTAAGAACGAAAAACACTCCCAACATTCCTACCACAGAAAAGTGATTGGTCTCGGTGTTTTGCTCCTGAGCAGTTGGGGAACTGACTCTTTCTACTGTGGCCCAGAGCCTGCGGATTCCTCCCATGACTCATCTCACATCTGAGTTCTGAGAGTTCGGTATGTGGAAGGGCTGTTGAAGCCACACATCCTCACTCCAGTTCACTTGTGTCAGTACAGAGCAAGGCTGTGCCTCAGCTCAGTTTCATGTGACACTTCAGCTCAGTGGGTTTTCTAAGACCCTTTGACTTCAGGGGTAAAGATCAATTTTTCATCTGTTGTTTTGAAATGTAGATACCACTTTGTGTGCAAACAATAGCAACAATTACAACCCTTGCCCAGTTCCCCTTTTTATTCTCCTTACTGAACTTCATTTTTCTCATCTATAAAAATGGGAATAATATCTACCTGGTTAAAAGAGTGAACATAGGTAAATGGCTTAGCACAATGTCTGATGCTCATTTTTCAATAAACAGTAGCTGGTATTAGGAATATAGATCTTGTTAGTGTTAATAAAAATTTAATGGTAAAAAAACTGGTATAGAAATCAGAAAAGCTCAGTTGTACAAAAGTGACCACTCAATTATTTAACCTATTTTGCCCACTTATTTATATCTTATATATGTATGTATGTATGTATGTATGTATGTGTGTATATATGTATATGTTTAGAACAGGGTCTAAAGGGTCTCACTACACAGATTGGACTCAGAGTGATCCTCCTGTTTTCAGCCTCCCAAGCGCTGGGATTACAGGGGTGTGCCACCACACCCAGTCTCAATCGCAGTCTCAGCATGCCCTAGAGGATCGAACTCTGATCCCTGTGCTCTGCCTAAGCAGGTGCTTTAATCCACTGAGCTATCTGGCCAGTCCCTTACTTACTTATTTTTGAGCTATACTCTCTCATTTTAACATGAGGAGGTTGGCCCAGATAACTTTCTAACTTTAGGACTTGAATAAGCTGGATGATGTCGAGAAGCCCTTGGAGCCTCATTGCACCTTTCCTGAAATCTTCAACACAGAATTCGGGCATTCTTGGAAGAGAACTGCAATGCCACACTGCCCAGCTCCTTGTAGGTGCCGAATACTCTGCAATGTCACGTAGAGAAAAAGATATTTCCTTAGCAATGATTTCCAAATCCCAAGATATAATGTCTGATAGGTTTTGATGGTGTCACAGCAGAGAAAAGAAGGAAAAGGGGAAAGGGATTTATTATAAAGGGAAAGGGGCTTCATTATCTTGGAAGACATGGAGAGAATTTGGGAAGATAAGGAATTCTTTGGATTGGAACAAAGGGAGGCTGGGACTTTTATGGCCTTTTTTTGCAGGGGTGGGGTTTGAAGGGGATGTTTAGATACACCTGAGGAACTGATTGGGGCCTTCCCTGAGGTGGTGGGAAAGGTGAAAGGAAACGAGTTGGAGAAGCGGGGAGGTGGTCTCTGGGAAGATAAGCTGTTGTTTTAAGGGCTTCAGCCATACTGGATGACCACCATAATAATTCAGCAATTCATACTAGAGCCATAACCTGTCAATGTCTAGAAATATCTTGATGTTAATGAGAGGACAGATAAAATTCAGACTTGTCTCCAAGAGATACTGCTTCATTTTCAATGGGAGAGAAATATTGACAGGCTTGTTCCATAGCCCTTGATGGAATTTGACTATTTTAATGCAGAAACAAAGTTTCATCTGGGAAATCAGACTCTTCATACTTGCTTCAGTGAAGGACAGGCTGCCATATGGCATCACTAGCCCTTGCATCTTTATGACTTGTAGCCATGACAAAGTCCTTTGTCAAACATTGTGATTTTATCCCCTAGCAGTTATATAAGATAGGTAGGGCAGCGATAACTATCCCCGTTGCTTAAGGAAGGCAGCTATCTCCTGTGGGTTTGGGTGACTTGCGTGTGCCACAGAGCATTTTAGATTTTATGCTGCACCAGAGACACTGGGCTGGTGGGCTCTGTTGGAGCCTCACACACCTCCCAACACACATGTACCTGAACAGCAGTGACCTTGCCTTCTCCGCTGGGTTCCTTCAAATTGGCAAGGCATTTCAGCATCTTTACTGGACAAAACTCAGTGAAGAGGTTTGCAAAGGTTAAGCAGGGCTGCTGGGTAGAACTGGAGGGTGAAGTAGGTGAGACTTCCCTCATGCTCTATCACGATGTTCCACTCTAACCCTTGACAGCAAATACTTTTAGCTTGGCATGGTAGTGCATACCTGTCATCCGAGCACCCTGGAAGGCTGAAGAAAGAGAACCATGAACTCTGATCCAGCCTAGGCAATTTAGTGAGACCTTGTCTAAAATGAAAAAGGCAAAGAACAGAAAAGTACTGGGGATATAGCTCAGTGTGAAGGCCTTGGCTTTAATCCACAGCATTGCTAAATAAATAAATAAATAAATAAATAAATAAATTTAAGCAATAGGGCTGTTAAACTATAGACTTCTCAATATGCACAAAAGTTACCTATCAAATGTCAGACTCCGTTTAAGGGCATGGCCTTTTAGAACATGTATGGAGAAATTTGTCTCCTTATTACAAAGGAGAAACAGTGCATGCAAGCATTTTATTAATTGATTAAATCAAATGCTGAGAGAACAGTCAGGTTCATGCATCAGGAGAAAGATCATTCTTGGCTTGCTCATAATTTTGCTGAGTCAGTTCTGCAGATAAAAGATAATAGCCTGCGACTGTTCTTCTCTGAGGACTCTTGCCGGGGTTTGGGAACACAGGATGTTGCTGCGGCATCTGTCCCTCACTTCTGGAGATGAGCTGTTTACCCAGGTAACCCAAGGGGGCTCTGGTGAGGGGCCTTGGGGCACTGAGTAGGCCTGCCCATCACCTATTCTGACAAGAGGCAGCACACAAGCAGTATAACTCTTGTGCTTTTGAGACTGGACTGGACGATCCAGAGGCTCTCAAGCTGGAAGCAGTGATGTCCTCTCCTTCTCCAAAATGCAGCTAAGAGAACATTCTCAGATCCTTTCTTCAGTTTCCATCAGGGTCTATGGAAATTCCCACAAGAAAGATGGAGAAAAATGAAATCCCAAAATCTTGCCCCCTTCACCTTGTCCCGGGCAGGTTATGAGGTGCACTATATTGCGCTTAGAATAGTGCTACCAAGCCTGAGGAGGCAGGGCAGGCCACAAGGGTCAGGACCGGCCTTGTCTCCTGTGATACCCAGGAATGAGGACTTCTGGATGATGCCAGGCTTTAAAATGCATAGAAATGTGGCTCCGCAGTCTGAGAGTCTCCAAGTTCATTTATCTTGCTTTCCAAAGCCTGAGATCACTTTATTTCAGCTCTAGAGAAAGCCCTTAAAGCTAGCTAATTTTCACTGTGAATTTGTTAATCTGTCCAACATCTGGTTAGTCAAAACTGATGACATCTAAATAAGAAGCTCCCAGACAAGTTGTGATGCTGTACACAATCCCTGGTTGGATAGAAAGGAAATAATGGTGTGCAGTTGCCAGGGATGGACGCTGCCAGGAGCAGCTGTCCTGCACTTTGTGTTCTACACACACACACACACACACACACACACACACACACACACACACACCAGTGTGGTTTGCATTCCCACTTCACAGCTAGGGAGATAGACTGTTGGGGGAAAATAATTACATTCATATGGGAAGTGAACCCTGGTGCCTGCTGTTGCACAACACTGTCTCTAGAGAGGAAGGAACAGAGTTTTGGACCAAAGAGAAATCTGGAACATGAGACTGACTCATTGGTCCATGCAAGTACAACTGTTTCAGTTTCCTACCTGCTTCTGATTGATGCCCCATAGTCTATAAATGCAATATGTCCACAGTTTCTCTCACAGATTTTAGGAAACTTGGAAAGGAGGAAGGTTAGAAAGGTGATGGAGGCTTCATGGGACTTGGTGTCAAAGTTTTCCTGTGTTTATGCCCAGGGGTACACCCCACATACAGAAGGGTTGAAGGGAGAGAGCGGGGATGGGGAAAAAGAATCAAGATATATTATGTACACGTCAAAATTCCCTATGACAAATGTGGTCTTTATGGCAAGAATGTACAAAAAATAATTTTAAAGAGAAGCAGCAAGTGGGACCTCTGCACGTCCACGAGGGCTGCTCAGAATAGCCTGGACCGCCGATGTCGGATCACATTACAGGGCAGCGTCTCAGTTACCGTCCATCTCCCACCTGGCTGATCGTCAGCCTCCAGCTCTCCTCTTTCTCTCTCTCCTGACGTCTCTTTCTCCTTGCTGTCCCTGTCGCTTGCCACTAGCCCAAGGTAAATCCCACTTCCTGTCTCCTGCTCGGTCTGTCCACTTTGGTTTTCTCCGCTGGTCTTTGAGTGTCCACTGGGCTGCCATCTTCTGGGTTATTAAGAATTAAGGTCAAACAAGGACAGCCAAGACTAGGAGAGAAGCTACTAGCTCTCCCCAGAGATGGCCACAGACGTGCTAAGACGAGGGCTTCCTTCCTTTCCTTCTCAGCACCAACATACGAGCTGGTACAGCACTTCCTGGGTCTCAGTTTTGCTGCTGTGTGACAGGCATGAGGACCCCTGCTGCAAAGAGTCGAGAGAAGTCAGTGAGATAGTGGTATGAGACACCTAGCAAGCGAAAACAACTTTTGAAAAAGTTCTAACTATATTATCATTGTGGTTATCTTGTGACTTGTTCATCACCACCCATGCGACAGAAGTCTTCTCTCATGTCCTCCCCCTTCCACTGATAGTCTTTTATTTAATTAATTTATTTATTTTTGGCGGAACCAGGGATTGAACTCAGGCCCTTGTGCTTGCCAGGGAAGCGCTTATTCCACTGAGCCATCTCCCTGGCCCTGACAGTCTTTTAAAAAATGTACACATCTTTAATAAGTAGGTCTTATTACCCCAACTTATAAGTAAGGAGACAAAGCCACAGATGGGTGGTACTTTCCCAGTCACACCTTTGGACAATAGTGGGTTCACCCTGCATCTTCCAGGAAGCAGTCACAGGGGGCCACCTGGGACAGGCACTCTACTAGGGGCTGAGCAGCAGTGGTGATTGGGTGCAGGCCTGAAGGTAGGGTACAGTTAAATGGAGAAATAGGCAAGTAAATAGATAACTGCAGAATAGCAGGACAGGGTGTTCAAATAGTCAGTCAGGGCCTTGGGAGTCCCCAGGGTAACAGGACTCCACCACCACTCAGCTGAACATCAGCCAGACTGTTTTGGTCCCTGGTGCTATGGGGATTCCATTCCAATACAGAGGAGACAATCATGGAGACCATGTAAGAGGAAGTAGACTTGTCAGGGTAGGTTTCAGGAAAGGGAACATTGTCCAGATGGGAAGAAATGACCTTCCAAGTGGAAGGGCTAACTCAAGCAAAGGCCCTAGTGCTGAAGGACAAAGCACTCTTGGTGGGAAGCTCATGGACAGGGCGGGGCCAGGATGTGACAGCCCAGAATGCCACATGGAGGATCTCGGGGTTTGTCCTGAAATTCAAAGGGAGCTGCCCAAAGGGGAGATCAATCCTGGAGCTATTTTGGGTGACAAGGTGTGTGCAGCTGCACAGGCAAGAGGGAAATTTAGGCAGGAAGAGCCCAAGCCCTGTCACGTTGATCTCTGGCTCCCCACACCTCATGCAGGTGCTCGCTTAGCCTGACCATGCCACATTCCCATTTCTGCTCACCTGCCGCCTCCTGGTGAGGAAGCTTCTCTCCCTCTGAAGGAAGCCTCCTGTGCCCTCAGCTCTCCTTCAGGCTGGCGAGATCCTCCATGGTGCCCACAGTCCCTTTCCCTCAGACATCCAAGCAGTGACTCCCAGGTTGTCACACTCATCTCCAGTCTCCTGGCTCAAGCTGCTGCTGCGCTCCTGGTTGCAAAAGAGTGCAGCAACCTGCTGCCCTGTGCTGCATTTTCTTGATTGCATAGCTTGATGTGGCAAACCAAGTGCATGAACCTCTAAGCATTCTTTCAAGGATGTTTCTAAACTAGATTAAAAAATAAATAGAATCCAACGTGATGGCCTTTCTTGTGGGAGTCCTCTCGGTGAGTTCAGGCTACAGCAGAGTCATCCAGGCTGACACAGGGCTCCCTGCTCCCCTCCTCTAACACTCATTATCCACAGCGATTGCTTCTATAGCATCAGGGGGTGCTACTTACCAGAGGCTGGAAGAGAGAATATGTGATTTATCCTTGAGTATGTTCTACTAACTAGATCCAAATAAAATGGCTATTTTTTTTTTTAATCTAATTGGTTCTCACTTTAACTTGCAATTCTGAAAAAAAAAAAAAAAGTGAATATTCTCAGCTAAGGGAAGTAGTTCTGCTGGGGAGAATTTATTTTTCTCCAGGAAAGGAAAGCAGTCTTTTGTTACAGTAAATAAAATACAGAGGAGATAAGGACGGGGGGGGGGGGGACAGAATCTATTTTGTGGGAGGTTAGATGCATGGAAACAAAACTACAATGGACAGTTTTGTTGCAAACAAGTTAAAAGCAGGCCCACCCACAAGAAATAACTCTGATCCCTGTCCCTCAACTACAACAGCCAGAAGCAGGAAATAGGGTCAAGACAATGATCACTAGAACCTTTTCTCTCTAGAACTTCAGTTTCCTCCATGTCCCGTCTCACACTTCATTCTGGGAGGCCTTAAGAGGTATTTAGGATGCCCTGGAGAAGAAATCAGAGTGAAAGGGGAGTTCTTCCCTTCCTTCTGTCAAGGGCCTAAGCCTGTCCCAGGCACCATGTCACCTCTGGTCCAAAGGTAACCTCAGTCTAGCCCATGCTGAGCTGGAGGGCATCCAAAATGTGCAGTGTTCTTTTCACTCTCTAAGTTGCTGCATTTTCCCTAGAAACTTCTCTAAAACCCTGTTTTGATCTTTGGATTGTAGCCTCTTTTCCTTAAGTGTTGGGTACATAGCATGGGGGCAGGGCTAGACTCTTTACGGGACCACCAGTGCTACACTGAGATCATTCCAGCCCTTACCACTGACTCGGTGATCATGGACAATCTAGCGACTTTCCATTCTTAGGATGAATTTTCATTTTCCAGAGCATATTTGGTCTTTTGTGTACACAGCACATAACTGGACTTCTTGTATCTTTCTTTACAAGCAAGATGGCTAAAGGTATTGGAATGGGACCCTGGTTTCTATTTGTAAAAATGCACACTTCAGTTCATGTTACTGTTCTTTCTAGGAGGAGATGGAGCCTTGGGTCTTCCTCTCCTTTCATGTGAACTTGAGCTTTGGCCAATGACACATTAGCTAATATGACACAAACAAATCTGGGAAGAGTTTGTGCATTAGAAGCTCTCTTATTTACTTCTGTAAGTGAAAAGCTTGGAGCAGCCCACTGGTTACTGCAGGTACACAGGTTTTTGCTCTATAGGCCAACATTTCTGACTGATCAATTAGCTGGTGACTGTGACCACCCATGATGGTCAAGCTTCTGACTGACCATTTAGCTGGCTGTAGCCCTACGAATACAGCCAGATGGGCCTAGCAGAAGCATCTAGTTCAGCTCAATGCAAATCACCAATACCCAGAATCATAAGTTATGCAATGGCTATTGCTTTAAGCCACTCAATTTTTGTGCTGAGTTGTTACTCAGCAACAGGTAATGGATTCAATGATGGGAGAACAGAAGAGGAAATGTGTAACTGATTGAATAAGTATCTGAAGGGAATGTGGGATTGATAGTAATAAGCATCCGTAATCAGTTGATAAGAGATGAGGTCCTCTTCTGATGCTGAAATTATATGATTTGATGAGCACAACATATAGACCTTAAATTCTTCATCTTAAACCATGTCTTCTTTTTCCCTTTTTGCTTCCATTGTAAAGCCTGGCTACACACAATACATGGCCCTGACGTTCTGCTGGTGACCACGGGCCTCCACTTCATCACTCTTCCTCGCCAAGCTCCTACCTTTGTGGCAGATCCCCTCTTGAGTTGTGAGGTCTTTGCTCACTTCTACTTCATACGATTCCTGTCCCAATCTTGAGGATGAGCTGTAACGCAGCCAAGGGAGTCAGGAGTTATGTGCGAATTAATTTCTCTGATAAAAAGATATTAAAATCATTTGCAAAGTCACATACAGCCATAAAAGAAAGCAGCTGTTATAACACTGAAGGAAATTACCTCCAGGACTCCATCCAATAGGAGATGATTTTCAGTGACTAAGAAGAGGCCTTGAGGGTAAGCACCAATAATGGAAATGCTGACAAACCCATAACTCCCACTGCTGAGGGGATGGCAAAGAAAGACCAGAATAACAATGACACAGGGTGAATGCCCAGTGCTGTCACCTACCGTTGGCAGCAACGGACAGAGCAAGCTTTCAGAGGTACATTAGCATTATTAGATTACAAATTATTTATTGAAATAATTTCTGAAAGTTGGGGAAACAGTGCTATTTACTTTTGGATGTGGTTTTATTTCACAGTGTTTTTGCTGCCTGATCTCAAATCAGAGATGTCCCAGATGGGACACTAACCCATGCTGGATTACACGGAGGAAAATGTAAGAGGGGCAGAGGCGTCTGTGCACACATCACGGTAGGGACTCGAGGCCTGGAGTTCTGGAAAAATGGCCCTTCCAGCTCCCCCTTCCCTGGTCTTGACATAGTTTTTTTCTCTTTGAAGCACAGGGACATGGGGAAAGCGCGTAGAGCTTTTATCTCCTCTTGTGCCCCCCACCTCTGCTGGCAAGTCCCCTGAGGTCCTCAAAGCCTCTCCTCCTCCAGACGCCCAGAGCTGACCCAGCAGTGGGAGCCCAGGAGGGTTTGAAGGTACAGCTGCCCTTAGTCATTACAGAATGTCCTTTCTTCTTATCACGGCTTTTTTTAGCCTGAAGGACAGAGACAGAGAAAAAGAGTCTTGATTTTTTTTTTCCCTATTAATCTGCTGTTGCTAGTAGCCTGTCCAACATCTGAAATCATTTGTGATGTAACAATTACATTTGTGAAGCTGTTTGTTCATTTTGCATAGTTTTATGGAGTAACAGGATGGAAACTAAGCTTGGAGAACGTTTTGACTTACAATCATTGGACCAAAAAAAAAAAAAAAGAAAGAAAGAAAACAAAGGATGTCTATACCGAGCAAAACAAAACAGCCCACTACACTAAGAATTTACATGGATTAAGCTTTGCTAAGGCCACACTGCTTTTCTACTGACCCAAAAGCTCCCCTCTCCACGTCCTTGAGCTCCTCACTCAGCCCAAGTGAATTCTGGATTTAGAGCAGGTGGGCGCATAACCACAGACTGAGCTGAGGGGACTTCTATGTTCATTTCAGAGCAGCAACTCTTTCACCTTCCCCATGCCTATCTGGGAGTTGGAGAAACAGAGAGATTGTTATGTCCCCTCAAAAGAGGTGTTTAAGTTCTAATGCTTCATTCCTGTGTGTGACCTAATTTGGAAATGCAGTCCTGACGGATATAATCAAATTTAAGATGAAATCAGGGTGGGCCCTGGTAAGATATGACTGGTGTCCTCAGAAGAGAAGCAGCACACAGAGGACACCATAGAACCACAGAGGCAGAGGCAGGAGTGCAGCTGCCGGTGAGGTGCCATGGGCTGCTGACAGCTGGCAGAAGCTAGCCAGGGACAAGGAAGTATACACCCCTCCAGGTTCCAGCGGGAACACAGCCATGTGGCCCCGTGATTTTGGACTCCTGACCTCCAGAACCATGGCAATGCATTCTTGTTGTCTTAAGCCACCTATGTGTGGCACGCTGCTAGACAGTCCTAAAAAGTAGATACAGAGAGTTTGGGCAAATGGCCCACAATCACAGAGCTCGTGATAGCAGAGGAAGTGGGAGAACACATCCCTGGTGGCTCCCCTTCCAGAGTCCTGTCCATCCACCGTCCTGGGCTTTATGACTCTGAGGCTGATACATAAATTGTATGTCTGTGCGTTTCCTTGAGTCCTTTGCTTCATTGCAGATTTCCATTTCCTTCAGGGAAACTTTCCTTGTCTCACTCCACCATCCACGAACAACTGAGACCTACAAATTGATTGGATGACAACATAGGTCACCTACATCTTGATTCACCAAGTACCTCGCGTGTTTGTTTCCCTGTCTTTTTTGTCATAGGCTTATTTTCTTCTTGAATCATTCAAAAGTTGTGGATTTCATAGCATTTCACATCTAAGATACTTTAATTGATACCTCAGGCTAACGGCACAGAACAAAGGCATTCATTCTTCTTTGCTAACAATCAGATTCAAGGAACTCAATGCCAAAAATATTATCTAAAAACATGACATTATTCAATTTTTTCCAGCTGTCTCATAAATGTTTTAGCAGATGTTTTCTTCCTTCTTCCTCTCCTTTCTTGTGTAGCTTCCTTCATGTTTAGATCCAGTACCCAACCACCCAGCAATAGTGTCTCTTTCAATTTTCCTCACCTTCCTCATATGTAGTTCTTGACTTTCATATTGACAGTTTTAAATGACCCACTGCCCTATGTAACATAACACCCTATGACCTCAATTTGTTTGCCTATTTCCTTGTGGTTAGATGTGAGACATTCTTTAGTAAGAAGTCAACCCAGTTGTATATTTCCCACTGACTCTCACAAGGAAGATCATGTCGTTGATATCACCTTGAACAGATCAGATTCATTGGTCAGAAGCCATCTGCCAGACCCCCATTGTAAAAGTAAATTCCCCCCATAATTAAGACTGTGTAGGAAGTACATGACAGCACACTTGATCTTAGCGACTTAATGCACTGTATTAAAGATTAAAAACAAATGATGGCTTGACATATCTTTCCATTACTGAAACACCACACCTAACATGCCATGCTTGACTTACCACATGCTTTATACGAGGGGTAAGTGGGAGGTTAAGATTAAAACTCACCCTCCTTTACGAACTGCCACTCTACAGAAATGTGAAGGTCATATTCATGGCTTCCCAGGCATGTGCAATATTATCCACGCCTGGGTCTCATCCAAGCTTGCTAACCTTTAGTAAAATTTGCTTTGAAACCTAAGAAGATGGACTGAAAGTTAGGTACAGGAGCAAATCCCTGGGTAGGCAACCTCAGTGCTTAGAGTACAAAGTGAGGTTAGATAAATCAAAGTTTGCTTCTCTGCAGGTCGGGGCTGGAACATCACAGATAACATAGAGCTTCTTCTGTTACACTTGCAGTGAGGTGGTTTTTTACTTGCTGGCTATCACAAAAGAATATGAGCTTGAGAAAACAGGACAAAAATAGGTCTCCAGATCCATGATGATCATTTTTGAGATGGCAAAAACACTTTGTTAGCTGATAGCTAGTGTTTTAGTAATTAGCTAAAAATAACTACACATACATACACACACACACATGCATGCATGCAAGCCTATGCACACACACTACAGCCTGTGAGTGAACAGTAAATGCAGTCTGCCAGGGACACAGACACCAAAGTTCTTCTTGGCATCCCATTGACACCAAAAGGCTGGGTCACTGCGGAATTCCTTCTATATCTCTTTTACCAACATAGGACAAATTCCACGAGAACAGTCTTTCTATCCTTTTTTATCTCCAGTTTCCAGAACAATGCCTCGCACACACTGACTAGCCAATAATTATTGGTTCAATGAATCAATGGCTAAAGCAGTTGCTGGAGATTAGATCAAGTCAACATTCCTCAGACTTTGCTTGCAGGAGATGTAGCCTCATGGTTCCTCTCCTCCTTTCAAGTTAGTAACAAAATATGCTTCTCAGCAGGACCTGAAAGGGAATCAAGGGGTCTTCTTAGTTCTCTTTCAATTCTTGACAGCTTAGCTGGTTACTTCAGGGCATAGAGGCTCTGGACACACCTGTGTGCCCTATAGGCTAGGGCTGGGCTCCTCCAGGCCACATTCCTACTTCTGCAAAGCAGGAAGCAGGAAAGACGCACCCGTCAGCACTGGTAAGCTCACCTCCTTGCAGTATTTTCACTGCTGAGCTGCTAAAGGTCACAAGTCAAGGGAGGTCTGAGGACTACTGATAAAATTTTGCGTTTGCATAAATATTTAACATTTTTCTTTGTCTAGAAATATTGTGAAAGAAAATTTTGGTTAATTTGCTTCAACAGGACTGCTAATCAAAATAAATGACCCACTCTATAAATATGTATCAGCACATCTTAAAAAATTTCTGTCCCGATGCTTGGGTTTCAAGGAACCTGAAAGAACAACTAGTCCTCAGGAATCAGGAGCTTCTGGATTCAAAGATGAGTCAGTAAAGAGCAGAAGAGAGAAGGGCAGGAGAAGGACACTGCTTTCTGAAGGAAACAGCAATAATGCACACTCAATTGTAAGAGAGAGTCGTTTGTGCTTGCTGCATGCATATTACTTTTGCTTACAAGCGCCCCATGAAGTAAGACCTATCATCTGCACTGTAGTGAGCAGGAAACTGAAGCTTAGTGAGGCTGTTCCCTGCCAGTGGGAAGAGGTGGATCAGGGTTTGGTTGATTGATTGATTGACTGATTTTGGTGCTACTAGGGATCAAACCCAAGGCTTTTGCACTGACCCACATCCCCAGCACCCTATTTTTATTATGAGGCACAGTATCACCAAGTTTCTCAGGCTGGGCTTGGACTTTCTACCCTCCTGCTTTCTATCCTCCTAAAGTGCTGGAATTACAGATGTGTGCTACCATGCCCAGCTGAGGTGGAAGGAGATTTAAGTGGAGCACACGTGACCCCACAGCCTTCTGGCATGGCCCTACAGAGAGATACCACCCAAGGGCATGGCTGAGAAGAAGCCTGGTGTTCACAATTATCTGGCCATTCTTTAAGGAACCGATCATTTCTAAAAGTGCTTGCACTAGGGAGGAGCTCAGGGCAGATTAAGTCTCAGTAAGGTCACCACCCCTAGAATTCAGCTAATGGAATACCTGGACTCTTATTAAACATCTTTCTGATATTATTCAGTCTTGCCATAGTAGTCTTTGTGGCTCTCCTCGAATCCCACCTCAAAGATGGCACAGTCCTCAAAATTACAGGACTGCAGGTCAGTTGTGGAGAAGATCCATGCACATACAACGGAAGGCTTCACTTCTACAGCTGAGCTGAATGAGGCCATTGAGCACACACAGTCTCAGCAGAGAGGAGGGCAAGATTCTGCCAGCTGAGAGTGCAGGTGCTCACCTGCAATTCCGGCTCTCTGAAAGGTTGAGGTGTGAGGGTCGCTAGTAAAAGCCTAGCCTGGGCAATTCAGCAACTCCAAGAACCTGTCTCAAAATAAAGATGGTGGGGGAGTAGGGGGTAGGATGCAGTTCAGTGTGCACACCCTAGGTTTAATCCCCAGTACTGAAAAAAGGATTTTCTTACTGCTGGCTGGCTTAGATACACAGACGCAAAGGCTTTATCCCTCCCTTTTTTAAGAAAATGGAGAGGTGGAGGACTCTATATACAAATGTTCTTGTTTAACCCTATATATAGAAATGGGAAAATCTTCCAGCTCTGACCTATGTAAGATTTCATAGCAGGATAGTCCTCCCCACGCTTCTATGCTGGCAGCAGCACTTTCTGTCCCCTCCGCCACCGTGGGCACAGATTTTTTCTCTCACTTCTCAACTTTCCTTCACGCTGTCCCAGACTCATACAAGAAAAGTACTCAGAACCAGTTGTAAAAAGCAAGCATGTACAGAACACAGTTGCAGATGAACACACCACAAGGCCCTCCCTTGAAGGCAATCCTGAAGATTAAAAAATAAACAAATACAAGGTATAAGAACATTTAAATGCAACCTGCACACGGCAGTGGCTTGTGAATTTTTTTTTTTTTTCATTTTATGTCTTTGGTACAGACTCTCACTACACAGCTTGGACTCATAGGGATCCTCCTGTTTTCAGCCTCCCCAGTGCTGGGATTACAGGTGGGCACCACCATGCCCTCAACAGCTCAGCACGCCCCAGGGGCAGGGCTGGCAGGGCATGAGGGACCGGGGCTGGCCCTAGTGGCTTGTGAATTTAAATTGAAGTTATAACAACAGTAAGCACTACTGTTCAGAAAACAATTTCAGTTAAGCAACTGTTTGGAGCTGTATTTAAGCATGACAGTGACATCAGTTTATGCACATTACAAATGAAAATGGAATTCCCAGCAGAGAGGAATAAGAGTTCTCCAAGGGAAGGTGATGGTCAGCACCAAGTGAGCTCCTCAGTGCTCCTTCATCCAAATTGCTTATTGGTGAGTCATGCACTTGTGGTCTGAAAACTGAACACCAAGCCCAGCAGTTTCCTGAAACCAAGAAAACAATATTCTCTAATTTATTTCCCTGTCAAAATCTGGCTACGGTTCGCAATGCAGTAAAAATATGTTCCATAAAACTATCTTTATGGGTTTTCTCCTAACATTAGCAATTACCCTTTAAGAGGGGAGGAATTACCGACACCTTTATCTTCTATATACATACATTTCCCATAAACTGAAAAAGTACAAGGAAGTAAAATGATAATCAACTGTTTGTGGTGCTACCGGCTCTGAGCATGTAAGTCTACCTAGGTTCATCTAGCCATCTTTTTGACTCCTTAGCGGTATCCAAAAGTTCAAATGCTTAATGTTGGCTTAAGGTTCAAATTTGTATTTGTCTTTAGAAGTGTTGAGCTTTGAAGCTACAACATCTATGGATGAAACCATGGCAGCATTGGTAACTGTAGGCAAGAGCAGAGAGGACCTGGAAAGACAGATCATTACACTGACTGGCACGCATTCTCCTACTGGTCAGGATGAAAGGAATGGAGTCAGCTCTGGGAGCCAGCCTGGAGCACGCTTACACTCAGTGCTTTTGTAAGAGTGGCATCATGCAGGCCCAGTGCCATCCTTCGCTCACCATGGCTGGCAGCCTGCAAGACGCCTCCAGTGTTTGTGCCGCGGGAATTCCTACCCTCGTGACTTCTTCTCCCAGATTGACCAGTAGAACGCTATAGAAGTGACATTTGTGGTGGTTGTTTTTTGAGATAGGATCTTACTATGCAGCCCAGGCTGGCCTTGAACTCCCCACCATCCTGGCTCAGCTTCAAGAGTGCTGAGATGACAGCCATGAGCCACCACACCCAGCTAGAAGTGATTATATACTGTGACTATCGAGGTTCTGTATTCACTTTGTAGCTTCATCTGGGTCTGTCTCTCAGGCCACTCACTCTGGGGAAAGCCAGCTGCCATGCCGTGAGCAATCCTACAGAGAGCCAGGTGGCAAGGAGGGAAATGTTCTGCCAGCGCCCTGCGAGTGAGGTGGAAGCACAACCCCAACCCCAGTGAAGCCTGCAGATGATCACGTCCTGGCTGACCGCTTGACAGCAGCCTCAGCCTCTGAGCACCACCCCGCTAATGTACTGCTGCACTCCTAATCCTCAGAAGCTGAGTGGGGTAAATGCGTGTTGTTTTAAGCTAATTTGGGGGATGATTTATTATCCAGCAGTAGGCAACACACCAACTGTGATCTTAGACAAGTTAGACAGATTGAGCCTCTACCTCTTCATTTATAATGTAGGGACTAATATAAAAAGAGATCCATTTGCACTTCCCTTCCTTTGTTCCAGAATGAATTTATGGCTGCTTTCAGGGATGCATAAAATTTGGAACAGCATAAATTAAAAGAGAATAGGGAACAGAAGTACAAATGAGAAAACCAGAAACAGGAAAGGGGTTAAGAAATAATATATTACACAAATTCTATACCTGGGACATAATTCTGGCTTTGAAATTTTGAGTAAGAGCTCTTACCACTTCCTCTACCCTTCTGCATTCCTAAAGACACAGATATTTACCCAGTTCAGAGTCCAAACTTTTGAAAAAAAAAAAAAAAAAACTCCAGTTACTTAGAGCCGTGGGGTTAACCTTGGTGCTAACATGGACAGGACATTCCCTTGCTTGCTCCCTAGAGCAGACCCTGCGCAGGGTTCAAGCTGCTGTCTCATATGCGAGGGTAACAATGAAACAGGGTCACGCCCACCAAGTGTACCCCATGGGCTGTCACTGCACTCAGACCACAGGGCCTGTGAGAACTGTGGCAGACACACGAGGGCCTGCCAGTGCCACAGCTGGCTTCTGAGAAGTTCGCCCTTCACAGATGGCTTTCCACGGTCACAAATATTAAAAATTGCCTGTTCTGTGCCGTAAACTTAATAGAAGAGTTTTTGGAAAATTCTGGCTATTCTCATTATTTTTCTACAACAATAATAAAAGCATGGCCACCCACGCAGAGCCTCTGGGCCTCTGTGACATCTTCGCTTTTTCTCTTTTGCTTATTTCCCTCAGCACCAAATCTTGACATCTTGGGGTGTTCCCTCCTTTACATTTTGCTGCCATTGTCCAGCTTTGTATTTTAATTCTTTATTCTCATATTTAGGCAAAAGTATAAAACCCCACTAGAGCAAGTGCATGTCACCATCTTGGTTCTTTCTCTCCTTTCAGGATGATTCAGTGAAGGATCAGTCAGCATCCCGACAAGATGGGGAAATCCGATACTCCTGAATTTAGACATTTGAAAATCAAAGTCCAGCCTTCTCCCCCAGTTCTAACTTTCACTCTTCACCCCAAACAGCTCTTCCTTATGGATTTACCCCTGATCCTCTTTGGGCTTCTCTGCACTGTACTGCCCACCTGGGAGGGCCCACCACCACCCTCTCTGCTGGATGTCGGCTTAGTTCTGTAAGCCCGCCTCCCGTTCCTGCTCACAGAATTAACTGAGCCTCCCAGCAGGCCCACTCTCTGCACCTCACCTGCACGCATCCACCCCACCAACACGTAGTGGGTGCACCCTAAACCAAGTTAAAATTGAGTATGGTAGGATCAACCCCGAAAAGGTCACAGTGGTGCAAGGAGACTGGCATTCAGAGATCACAATGTACCTAGAACATTCCATACACAAAGGGCTCTGGTGCACATTCCTCTCCATGTGGCGTCTCCAGGAACAGGAAACTCATTATCTCATTGAGGAATTAATCCCGTTTGCAGAAAAGGATAACCACATAAAGTTACTGTTTTGAGTTTAACTTCCACACATTTATTCTCATGTTTTTCAAATTCTAAGTTTTTCAAAGATGTCTGGCTTTCTTTTTGTGTGACTGCCATCAAAGTATTTGAAGACCATATCATGAGTATCCCTAAATTTTACGTTATTAAACTTTTCACCCTGCCAGCAGCCTTCCTCTGACTATAGATTTTTTTATGCCCTCCAAAGTATGGTGAGGATTCACCAAGGCAGAACAGAAGGAGGCTGTGACCTCTGTAGCCCTCAGTCCCACCTGATACTGAAAATTAATCCCAGGAAGTTCTAAGCTACCTTCCCACTTGTATGTTTATATTTATGTATGTATGTATGTATGTATGTATGTATTGAACAGGCCCTTGCTTATTTACACAGGCTAGCTTCTGGCCTTGAACTTGGAATTCTACTGCCTCAGCCTGCTGAATAGAAGGGGATTACAGGTTTTGAAAGCTAAGACTACATCTCCCTTTGGGGGAAGAAATCAGAGGCTAATGGTCACTCATTTCATTACTGCTACCAAACAGAATTTCCAGTGAGTTGTTTTTTCTGCTGGCCTTGAATGCACTTTGTAGCCCAGGTTGGCCTTGAACAAAGCAGTCCTCTTGCCTCAGTCTCCAGAGTGTTGGGATTACAGCCATGTACCACCATGCCTAGCTTGTTATTTGGTAAATTACGAAAGAGTATTAAGCTAGTAAGATGCAGAGGTGGGATTTGAACTCAGGCCTTTGTGATGCCAGTTCATACTCCACAAAACCATGACAATTTAAGAAGGGATAAAAGTTACAATCCATAGTGTGCCTGAGTAAATCTCTAAATACTTTAAGAGCCTCAGAGCCCATTGTACCAAGCTAATTAGACACTGAGGTGCTTATTAACATCAACTTCAGATGCAAATACCC
>NW_004524710.1:4016749-4021977 GCF_000260255.1 Octodon degus | reverse complement strand
GTTAACAGTGTCTTAATTACCCTTCTGTCATTGCTGGGACAAATACCCAACACCCAAAATGTAGAAAGGAGAGGTTTATTTAGCTCACAGTTAGTGGAGGCTTCAGTCCATACTCAGCTGGCTCCAGGGTGGAGTGGCACAGGGCTCAGGGCAACAGTTCACAGTAGTGGCTGGGAGCAGAGAGCAAAGGGAGTGGCAGCTGCTCAGGCAGCCAGCTAGCCTCTCTCCCCTCCTCATGTTGTAATGCACAGTATCTGCTCTAGGGCACTCACATCCATAACCCAGCATTGGATCAAGAATCGATTACAGGCCCCAGAATCTTCCCCAGGACTGCGTGAGGTCTTAAGGGGGCAACTAGACGCAAGCCATAACAAACAGGGACTTTTGAAATATTGATGCTTCTTACCTTATTGTTGTTCAACTTACGATTTTTACATTTTATGATAGCATGAAGTGATTGACTTAGTAGATGCCATATTTCAAATTTGGAATTTTGATCTTTGTGTGGACTCAGGGTATGTGATCGTCATGGTTACTCTTCTATAGTTGCTGGGACAAAATACCTGACATCCAAAATGAAGGAAAGAAAAGTTTATTTTGCTGATGGTTTGTGGAGGTTTCAATCCATATTTGGCTGGCTCCAAGGCAGAGTGGCACATGGCAAGAGGCAGTAGTTCCTGGTGGCAGACAACAGCAAAACAGCAAGAGCTAAAAGAGAAGAGCAGTGGCAGAGATCCAGACATACAGCCCTTCCTTATATTGCGTTCAGGCTCTCTGCCCCAGGGCTGGCGTGGCTCTCACACCCATAATCCCTCACTGGGTCATGATGTAATCACAAACTCTAGAAGCCTGCCCCATGACTGCACGAGTCCTTCTGGGGACAGCTAGATACAAACCGTAACAGTGGTACAATACTCTCAGTGGTGGGCAATGGCAGAGAGGCTTTCTGTGAGCTGCATGGTCATGAGAGGAAACAGCTGATACTCAAGGCATGATGTCGTCAAGTTAGGATGTTCAGTAAGTTTAGGGGTGTTCAATACATTTTCAGCTTTTGAAGAATTTATTAGGGAGTGACTCCACTGTACATCCACAAGCATCTCTAAGTACCGCTCACACAGGCCCACAGGTACTCAGTCTTCTTACTAAAGGGACCTCAACCTAGTAATTAAGCAACCCCACATACCTACTTTTTTTGTCCTGTCAGTGAATAAGCAGAAATATCCTGCCAGGCAAAAGAATTCTTTCCCTAATTTTGCAAGACAATGAAGTTTGTTTTATTTTTCCTCTGTTTTGTCCTATTGATTTTTGAAATCTGATGAGAACACATTTCAAATAGAAAATGAGACAAATCTGAGAGCACCAGGAGCAGCCTCTGGTCGGAAGCAGATGAGCCACAAGACACCTTCTGCTTCTTCTGAGTAGATCATTTGTCAACTCACAGCATAGCTCCGAGTAAGTTAATTTTAAAGAAGCAACTGAACACAGATGGTTTACTTACTAATTGCTCACTGATATCTTAGCTGAATCCTGTAGGGAAATAGGAGCTAAGGAGAAATATGGCAAACCGACTACTGATTTTGGCAAAGGGCACAGTAAGTCAGCAATGAGCACACTAATAGCATCTCAGCCCCACTTGCAGGTCTATTTTAAGCTTCCTGGCTGGCATCACTGAAACTACTGGATCATCTGTATGCTGCCCAAGCTAATCTCCAATACCCCCTAAGAATCTATTCATCTTCCTATACTACCAGGTCACTCTGCTTGAGCATTTTCTTATTTCTATGTTAGTTATTGGAGAATGACTAAATATTAAAAGTCATGTTAGTTTTAATATCACAGAAAGCACGTGTGTAGACAAAGCAGGTATTCTTGCCTAGTGCTGTCGTTGGATCACACTATTAATGAAGCATCCTTCTCCCTCCTTGCCTGTTCCTTCTCTACAGCAATCCTGGGTTGTTTCAATGCTACTTTTCAACACTTTTCAATGATGATGTATCAACAGGTGTTCCCATGGCTAAAACAATCTGTGAGCTTAGAACAGCAAACTCACGGTCCTGCCTTAGCCTTGGCCACAGGTCACATGGTAACAAATAAAGCTTTCAAGGCTAGTGGTCAAACAGAATTCCAGTTAAAAACAAGAACAAGGTTTTTTTATGTAATGTTACAACTAGAGAACAAAACTTATACCTTTAAATGAGGTTATTTCAAATCCATCACTTTGGAGAGGCGTTATACTGATTCCAGAAATACTCTGGCATTCAATCTTGATGCCTCATTTTGTTCCCTAGTTGTAATGTTACATAATTCAGTGACGTGTGTGCAGTAAATAAACTTCTGGTGCCCCTGCAGAGATATCAGTCGCGGAGCCCTGGAAGAGGTTTTTTTGAATCCCACCTTCACTTCCCTCTGGCCTGGCCTTGTTCTTGTTTTTAACTGGAATTGTTTTTTTGATTATATTTTGTGGTGGCAAATATCAGATGTTTTTTTTTTTTTTTTTTTTTTTTTTTTTTTTTTGGGTGGGTATTCCTTTCAGAAATAGCTAGGGCATTCAGAATGAATAACAATAAAATGGGACAATCAATACTATTCTGCTATAAAACTAAAGAACTGATTATAATAAAACAAGTTGGAGTTTGCTATGCAGATTTGAAAACAAATTGAAAAAAGAATTTTAATAGTGCTCCAAACAATGGCAATATCAGTGTGGAATAAGGGTATATGCTGCCATGATAATTCTGATGAGGTTATCTCTGATGGATGTGTAGGTTTTGGAGACTATTTTCTATCGATAATTTTTAGGACAAAGTTTACAGAAACAGGGAAATCTACTAGGAACTTCTTTCATAGGGTCTCAGGCAGGAAGCCTTAATAACCCACTCACGAGCCGGCCTTGGCATCCACCCTTGCACAGTGGGCTCACAGGCAGTGAGATCATGAATTGAAACTCATCACCTGAGGTTCCAAGACTCTTCATTCTTTTAATAATACTAGTTTTAAGGCCAGAAGTGGTGGTGCCTGTAGTCCCAGCACTCAAGAGGCTGAGGAAGGAGGACTGCTGAGAGTTCAGATTTGGCTATATACTGCGTCCAAGGTCAGCCTGAACTTCATAGTAAAGCCCTGTCTCAAAAACAAGCACCAAACAACAACTAAGACTATAGCTACAGAATATTCTGTCCTTTGGGACCTCAGCCTCTTGTACTAAAGTCCTTAACCTAAAACATTGATCTGACATGCCTATAACAGTCAATTTTCTAGCAAGATATACATATGTCAATTCAATGCAGCCTTGTCAATTATTCCTCTTTTTATTTTTTATCTCACATATGAGGGAACTGAAGCACAATACAGGTTGTCCAAGACCATACAGTAGGCTGCAGAGGGAAATCTGAGGCAGTCTGACTCCAGCAATTTTCTTAGTTATTGTGCTATGTACCAGTTTATGCTGCTGCCACAAGTCGGGAGTGGGGTGGAGTGGGGTGGGGGCAGATAAAACAAATGAAGTAACAGAAAATGAAAAAAAAAAAAAAAGGTACTTGCAAATTTACAGGAAGCACAACTAGGGACAGGGTGAGGTAGATGTACTTATGTAAAGCAAGATGGGGCCAGAAGTCTAGCCACAAGTTCCCTGAGGCTAGCAAAAGACTAATTTGTTTAGAAGATAGAAGAGGCAGCTTGAAAGATCCAGGAATTCTGTATAACCCGTTTGGGTACATCTTTTCCTTTCTTACATAAATCAGATAATTCAGGATTAACAACTGCACAATATTGCTAACATGACAATCGAGTCCACATAACTTGGAAAACTGACAGGCTAGTAAAGAACTAAAGATTAGAAATCAGGGTCAACTCTTCAGTTTAACATTAAGCAGGATAAGTGCAATGACCACCTGACACCTCCAAGGAAACTTCCAGAGGACATTAGTTGGGATCTGTGTGAATGGCAGGAAGTGAAGCCACTGTCCCATAGATAAGCGTGGATGGAGGTAAGTGAAGTGCTCTGTGTCTGTAGTCACACGGAAGAGCAGTGATACCCTCGGCCTAACCTCAGCTCACAGGCAGAAGCTCAGTCTCCCGGTAGGGAAACGCAGCCATCACAGGACGGCCTGGAAGGGCGCTCCACACTTTAGTAGGCTGCATCCTACCCCTTCTCCTCTAACCACTCAGGACAAATGAGACAGATGATCCTGATTAGAAGTCCTTCAAGGCAGCTGGCCACACACCTGCTCCCCACGGGAAAGAACTCTTTCCTCAAAGTTGCCGCGCAACGCTGATCCGGCCAGCTTTCTCTCCCTGGGACTGAGACATGCAACAGGGAACAGCCGAACTCATGTTCCTTTAATCTGCAACTTGTGGTGGGCCAATGAAAAAAGAGACAAACTTGAATTTCGCTGTCTCGCCTTACATCGCAGGCGGAGAAGGGCTGCGGGAAGTTTGGTTTCCCGCTGGGCTGGGCGCCGCTCCACCGGACAGCCGGCACAGAGCGGCTGTCAAGCCGGCCTAGGGCTCCAGCGTCCCCAACCAAGGTGCCAGGGATTCGCGGAAGCCCGCCCGGCGGGGAGCCGCCCGGCCATGGGGCCCCCCATCCCCCGTGCTGAGACGCTGGGACCAGCCCGGCGCTCCCTCCTCCTCCGGCCAGCACAGCCAGCACCACGTCCCACCCCACGGCCAGCATCTCCCGAGCCCGGCTCAGATCCACCGTCCATCCGCCGCAGCAGCCGAGAGCGGTCACGTGGGCAGCCACCAGGAACCAACGGGCGGGGGCGCCGAATGGAAGGGATTGTCTGACCTCCATGACGTCACAAAACTGGCAGACCGCGCGCGCCTCTTCCGCCCCAGCCCGGCAGGCGGCGGCCCGCTCTCCGCCCACTCGCTCCCGAGTAGCCAATCAGGAGGCAGGGAGCGCTCGGGTCGGACCTAGCGGGCGGGGCAGGGGCGCGGAGCGGGCTGACCCGGGGCGAGGTTCCGCGCTCCGGGTAGCTGCGCGCGGCTGCGGGAGGGAGGGACGCCCGAGGGTGCCCCGCCGCCTGCCGGTCGGGAGGAAGCGGTCGGCCTCCGCTGTGCCCGGTTCGTATTCTCCACTCCCGGACCCCGGTCGCCCCGTCCGGGGTCCCCTCCCCAGCCCGAAGTTGTGAGGGGGCGTCGGGCTCGGGACGCGAGCGAGGGCGGGCAGTGGGCAGGCGGGCCGGGCCCCGAGGGCCAGGTGCGCCGGGTGCCGGGCTGCGGCGCGG
>NW_004524710.1:4009826-4013503 GCF_000260255.1 Octodon degus | reverse complement strand
ATATTGCTTACAAATAAAAGTAACATTTTAAATTGAACACTAATCGATTGCTTTTGGTAGTCTCTTCACTCCATATAATAAAATCAACTATATCAGTAGATTATAATTGAATGCATTAGATATTTATCTACAAATAATATCTAGTTTCCAAGGAAAGTGTGCTTTTATAGTAATAACTGGCTCCCTGAGAAACCGTAACTGAACCTTGCCGTACTCTCATGGGAGTGGTTAGTCAAGCAGAGATGCATGCAGCTATACAAACTGCTGGTTACAGACACAATAAGCACGGGCAGAAATCCTGCAATTTAAGGATGTAGTTTGCCTCAAATCCATAATGAAAATGTGATACTTTCTGTAGTTCCATGAATGTATAATTACATGAGTCCTGAGTCCAACATGGTCTTTTGAAAAAAGGACACCCATTCATCCATTCATTCATGAAGTACTCTCAAAGCACTCACCCGCTGCAGAATGCCATATTTTTCTTCATTTCAAGTGAGTCACTTACTCATTACTGAGCACGTGCTGTGTAGTGGTCACTAGCGCAGAGTGCCTCAGAGGTAAGCTCTGGGGTAGATGTTCTCTCCCTTCTGGCTTACAAGATCAGGGCACTTCACCCTCTTTGAGACTCAGTTTCCTCTCCTGTGAAATGGATATAAGGATAACACCTATCACACCCTGAGGCAATGCCCTTAGAACAGGAGTGGCGTGAAAGCAGCACTCACTACCTGAGTTTTCATTGAATGCCAGGCCACAGACTTACATTGGTGTGTAAGACAGACCTGGTCCTTGTCCTTGAGTGGCTTATACTCTAGTAGTTAAGCAAAGAGCTGACACTTCAAAGTGTGCCCATCAGCTGCCACTCTTTCTGAGGCCATAACTTGAGGACTTCTGTCAAAGTCTGCAGATTGGCAGGCCGTGCTTCAGAGGCACTCATGACCTTGCACCCTGGCTAGACACACCCCAATGGAGAGAATCCCCAAAGCCTTGGCTCCCTGGAGCCCTTCCTCCACTTCTACTCTCTGGATTATGGATACTCTACAGAATTATACTGTATGAAAAACCTTGCCAGATTGATGGCAAGACAATAATACCAAGTCTCTCTTCACCCCCACCTCACCCCCATACATGCCACTCTTAATTTCGAAGATATTCTTGTTAACAGTGTCTTAATTACCCTTCTGTCATTGCTGGGACAAATACCCAACACCCAAAATGTAGAAAGGAGAGGTTTATTTAGCTCACAGTTAGTGGAGGCTTCAGTCCATACTCAGCTGGCTCCAGGGTGGAGTGGCACAGGGCTCAGGGCAACAGTTCACAGTAGTGGCTGGGAGCAGAGAGCAAAGGGAGTGGCAGCTGCTCAGGCAGCCAGCTAGCCTCTCTCCCCTCCTCATGTTGTAATGCACAGTATCTGCTCTAGGGCACTCACATCCATAACCCAGCATTGGATCAAGAATCGATTACAGGCCCCAGAATCTTCCCCAGGACTGCGTGAGGTCTTAAGGGGGCAACTAGACGCAAGCCATAACAAACAGGGACTTTTGAAATATTGATGCTTCTTACCTTATTGTTGTTCAACTTACGATTTTTACATTTTATGATAGCATGAAGTGATTGACTTAGTAGATGCCATATTTCAAATTTGGAATTTTGATCTTTGTGTGGACTCAGGGTATGTGATCGTCATGGTTACTCTTCTATAGTTGCTGGGACAAAATACCTGACATCCAAAATGAAGGAAAGAAAAGTTTATTTTGCTGATGGTTTGTGGAGGTTTCAATCCATATTTGGCTGGCTCCAAGGCAGAGTGGCACATGGCAAGAGGCAGTAGTTCCTGGTGGCGGACAACAGCAAAACAGCAAGAGCTAAAAGAGAAGAGCAGTGGTAGAGATCCAGACATACAGCCCTTCCTTATATTGCGTTCAGGCTCTCCGCCCCAGGGCTGGCGTGGCTCTCACACCCATAATCCCTCACTGGGTCATGATGTAATCACAAACTCTAGAAGCCTGCCCCATGACTGCACGAGTCCTTCTGGGGACAGCTAGATACAAACCGTAACAGTGGTACAATACTCTCAGTGGTGGGCAATGGCAGAGAGGCTTTCTGTGAGCTGCATGGTCATGAGAGGAAACAGCTGATACTCAAGGCATGATGTCGTCAAGTTAGGATGTTCAGTAAGTTTAGGGGTGTTCAATACATTTTCAGCTTTTGAAGAATTTATTAGGGAGTGACTCCACTGTACATCCACAAGCATCTCTAAGTACCGCTCACACAGGCCCACAGGTACTCAGTCTTCTTACTAAAGGGACCTCAACCTAGTAATTAAGCAACCCCACATACCTACTTTTTTTGTCCTGTCAATGAATAAGCAGAAATATCCTGCCAGGCAAAAGAATTCTTTCCCTAATTTTGCAAGACAATGAAGTTTGTTTTATTTTTCCTCTGTTTCGTCCTATTGATTTTTGAAATCTGATGAGAACACATTTCAAATAGAAAATGAGACAAATCTGAGAGCACCAGGAGCAGCCTCTGGTCGGAAGCAGATGAGCCACGAGACACCTTCTGCTTCTTCTGAGTAGATCATTTGTCAACTCACAGCATAGCTCCGAGTAAGTTAATTTTAAAGAAGCAACTGAACACAGATGGTTTACTTACTAATTGCTCACTGATATCTTAGCTGAATCCTGTAGGGAAATAGGAGCTAAGGAGAAATATGGCAAACCGACTACTGATTTTGGCAAAGGGCACAGTAAGTCAGCAATGAGCACACTAATAGCATCTCAGCCCCACTTGCAGGTCTATTTTAAGCTTCCTGGCTGGCATCACTGAAACTACTGGATCATCTGTATGCTGCCCAAGCTAATCTCCAATACCCCCTAAGAATCTATTCATCTTCCTACACCACCAGGTCACTCTGCTTGAGCATTTTCTTATTTTTATGTTAGTTATTGGAGAATGACTAAATATTAAAAGTCATGTTACAGTTTTAATATCACAGAAAGCACGTGTGTAGACAAAGCAGGTATTCTTGCCTAGTGCTGTCATTGGATCACGCTATTAATGAAGCATCCTTCTCCCTCCTTGCCTGTTCCTTCTCTACAGCAATCCTGGGTTGTTTCAATGCTACTTTTCAACACTTTTCAATGATGATGTATCAACAGGTGTTCCCATGGCTAAAACAATCTGTGAGCTTAGAACAGCAAACTCACGGTCCTGCCTTAGCCTTGGCCACAGGTCACATGGTAACAAATAAAGCTTTCAAGGCTAGTGGTCAAACAGAATTCCAGTTAAAAACAAGAACAAGGTTTTTTTATGTAATGTTACAACTAGAGAACAAAACTTATACCTTTAAATTAGGTTATTTCAAATCCATCACTTTGGAGAGGCGTTATACTGATTCCAGAAATACTCTGGCATTCAATCTTGATGCCTCATTTTGTTCCCTAGTTGTAACGTTACATAATTCAGTGACGTGTGTGCAGTAAATAAACTTCTGGTGCCCCTGCAGAGATATCAGTCGTGGAGCCCTGGAAGAGGTTTTTTTGAATCCCACTTTCACTTCCCTCTGGCCTGGCCTTGTTCTTGTTTTTAACTGGAATTGTTTTTTTGACTATATTTAGTGGTGGCAAATATTAGAAGTTTCATAATTCAGTGACGTGTGTGCAGTAAATAAACTT
>NW_004524710.1:3964556-4006876 GCF_000260255.1 Octodon degus | reverse complement strand
CCCGCCGCACTGCCCGCCGGTCTTCGGGTTCTGGCGCCCGCTGTCACCGGCGGTGGGGACCGGCGGGAGGGGGCGTTCCGCGGCGCATCCACAGGCGTCGCTTGGGGCCGGACGGGGCGCGCGGGGCAGGGCACGCGCTGGTGGGCTCCGCGCGGGTGCTGCGCAGAGGGTTGGGGTGCGCTCGTCCTCCCTGGCGGGGTGGGTTTGTTTGGTTTCCTTCTCCCCACCCCTTTCTCCCTCCTCCATCCTCTTCCCCCCTCCCAGCTTGTTCGCGGGCTGCGGCGAGACCTCGCCCCTCCTCTGCCCCCGCCTCCCGGCCGTCGCCGCCTCTAATGTGCATCTCTGCCTTGCTTTCAATGGGCCGGTGCTGCTGTCGCTGCTGCTGTCCGCGCGGGTTGTGGATGTTGTCGGCTCCGTGTTGTGATGACAGGAGAATGTGTGTGTGTCCCGGGCCCAGACGAATTGGTAGGTATCCAGTTAACTACCTGCGTTGGGTACCCAGGAAGGTTGGTGACTGATTTTGTGTGTGAATGATGTTAGGCGTGTCGGCATGAAATTGGGAGCGAAATAGATAGGAAAAGAAGACAAAGGCGTCCTGGACTGGGATAGCTTAATAAGTGCGATTTTCAGGTGACAAAGGAAACTGATCAAACAAGTGCTGGCCCGGTGCTTTGTGTCTTCTAAAGGAAACCAGTTTTTCGTTCATGTAAAGATGAGCAGTGAAACAGCTTGGCATTTCCAGAAAATGCTGAAAAATTGAAAATAATTTTTATGCACTGAGTCTAATGTAATCAGATTACATAAACCGAGATCCTGACTAGTTTTAACATTTCTTCTTCATTTGCATCAGAAGCTTTGCAAAGCCAAATAGCTCCGGAGTAGGTAGGTGCATTGATAGCATTTTCTAATTAATTTGGCTGTGGGTTTATTGATGAGTAGAATAATGTCTTGGCACAGGCTCTGCTGATCGCATCAGTAAGAATGGATGAGGCTCTTTCCTATATCTGATTGCAGCGCATTTTTTCTTCTTAGTCATTGGCAGAATTAGCCAAATCTGCCTAGGACTAAGATGCTGCAATAATGTGACTGAGTCTGGACCATTGGATAGGAACTTTTCAGTATAATTGTAGTTAGGCATAAGCTAAAACATTGACAGTGCTCCAGTTTACCAAAAATTGGACCTTGTTTTTACTGCGCAATGAAGCCCTTCAACTTTGTTAATTTAGCAAGTTTATCAGCAAGAGTTTTGATTGCATAATCAGAGAATTTGAAAATGCACTGATAGATTGGATGTATAGTACATACCACTTGTAGTAATGTAAAATTGTACTCCTTAGAGCTGGATTTTCATGAATTCCAGCTGCCGTAAGAATTTGTGTTTTAAAGGTTTGTGAGGAGCTGAGTCCATATGCTAAACCCCTAAATAAATGAAAAGATGTCGTTGAAAATTTCACTCTTTGTTTTTGGTCTTTAATCTCCAGTGCTTTTGCTTTGAAGGAAAAATATAGTTGAGTATTTGAGTGCTTAAATTTAGATATTATTCAAAGTGCCTACTCCATGCATCATACTATTTTGCCAAAAACTTCATTCATTTTGCAGTCAATTATAAATGCAGAAAAATTGTCGAAACAGGGATTTAAAGAAAAACCAGGTTTCCTGGACTTGTTCTTGAGACAAACCCTGTTGTGCATTTATCACCCTCCCACCCCATCATCATAAGTTTTCGGGTAAGGACAAATAGAGACTTAGGAGATTACCAGGAAATTTTATTATTAAATTTGCATCTGTTATACACGTTTAATAATAGAAAAATATTTTTACACAATTAAAAATAAGTTTGTGTTTTTTGTGTGCAAACCTAAAAAGAGATAGGATTTGCACCTGAGGCCCATGTCCTATGGCCCAGCACGTGAGCACATCTCCTGGCTCAGTCTGTAACCTTTGGATGACTTTCAGGTATTCACTTTGAAGTGCTGTTATTTAAGTGCTGTTATTTAGTCCTGGTAGGCTCTTGTTTTTCTGGAACTTCTATTTTGCATTACTACATTTCACAATATTTATTGAGTTATGGATTCTTATTTTCAAAATTCCGGTCATTACTTTCTATTGTCTGAGCTTGTATGCATTTTTGTAAACAAATTCCTTTTTAGATAGCTCAGTTAAAATAATTGTGTTTTCTGCTACTTGGAAATGGTGCTCTGACTGACTTAACCAGTGCTCATTATGGAAAGCAAACAAGAAATGGTGACTTTTTTTTTTTTTTTTCAGTATTTAAGCTTCTCTAAGTTGCCACTTAGCATTTCTCGTAGAAAAGCTTCATAAAAATAATAATATATCACTAACACTATGATATCTCTTTTAAATTTTTCTCTTAATTGGTCTAGCCTCTGGAAAGAATAGTTGGTACAAGCCTCAAACAGCTTTATTCTCCTTATTTCCTATTGTTTGCTCTATTTATTTAAAATATTAAAGTTTATGATCAATGAATAATTTGAAGCCGTATCTTAACAATTCAGAGAAAATGGTTATTGAGGAAACACAGGGTTTTTAATTACATATGCATTACCCAAAATAATGACTTACATTCATTAAATTTTCCATATGAATTCCCAGCAGATTATTTTTAGCATCATATGATTTTTAAAAATTTGTAATTATAATGCCATACCTTTATGATCCAAACATACTATATAGCTATTCTTGATTGCCCTACTTAAACACAAATACAGATCTTTTCTTTTTAACATAAGAGAAAAATTTTCTAGTGCTAAATTCCCTTTGGGGTCCATACTAAAAAAATAACATTTCTGTAGCTTTCTGTTATAACTGCTAAGCAGAGGACCATGGTAGCAAATAAATTGAATCTTAGAACTAAAAGATTATTTGTGTTACTAGCAAAGCTGTAGACCTACTAGAACAATTTTTTAACTACAAAGGGCACAGCAATAAATAAATGAGAATTTGACTTCAAAGCCTTAACTAATATAAAGACATGAATCCTAAAAGAGGCCTTAGAAAACCTTTACTTCTATATGTTCACTTACAGTTTAAGAGAATGAGACCCCTGAGGTGAACTTTGTTTTCCAGGATTATTTGGCCAGTTGGTGGTCAATCTATGCCCAAGCCGGCACAGTGGTCTAGAGAGGTAGGCTTTGGCGATCATCCACTGAAGTTCAGAAAGGAGTGTTTATTTCAGTAGATGGAGAGTGTATGTGTACGTTATATTAATGCAATACTAATTCTCTGTGTGTGTGCGTGTATATAAAACATTTGCAAATAATTCATAAATAGCATACGTTGAGGAGGCATCCTAACACTTTCCGGAAATAGTCATGTGTAATGAAATGCCAACAGTTGACCACAGGTCTCAAAACAAGAGTCTTCAGAAATTGAAGAAGTCTTTGTGCAAAGTGGGAGATCCAAGGCCTTTTCTAAAAAGGATAGAGAGGGAAAGGAGATTGGCCAGGTAGATTACTGCGGCACAGTGTTATATAACTTTCATTTCTTCAGCTTTTCCTGGCCAAATCTGTTGTACAGTCTGTGCAGTTTGTGCCGCAGAAAGAGAAACACAGAAAAAAGTGCAGATCAAGTACAATCCAGCCTGGCTCCATGAATGATTAGGAGTATTAATTACCATAACACATCCTGTATAAATAGTATGTGACATGTATAAATTATAGTACTTCCTAGCACAGGGCTTAGCATGTAAGTTAACTCACTATTTTTTATAAAAGCAAAGCTAGATTAACCTGATGTGTAACTCTTTTCTCTATGTACATGTCTTAATTTGCTGTCCAGGAATCCCAGTCAGAAGTTCCAGCTTGCCACTCTTCTCTGATGCCATGCCAGCACCAACTCAACTGTTTTTCCCTCTCGTCCGCAACTGTGAACTGAGCAGAATCTATGGCACTGCATGTTACTGCCATCACAAACATCTCTGCTGTTCCTCACCCTACCTTTCTCAGAGTCACCTGAGGTACACAAACCACCCAGCATATGCTACCTTTAGTAGGCCAAAGGAGAGCTGGTGGCAGTACACCCAAGGGAGGAGATATGCTTCTACGCCACAGAAGTTTTACCTCACGCCTCCCCAAGTCAACAGTATCCTTAAAGCTAATGAGTATAGTTTCAAAGTGCCAGAATTTGATGGCAAAAATGTCAGTTCCATCCTTGGGTTTGACAGCAATCAGCTGCCTGCAAATGCACCCATCGAGGACCGGAGAAGTGCAGCAACCTGCTTGCAGACCAGAGGGATGCTTTTGGGGGTTTTTGATGGCCATGCAGGCTGTGCTTGTTCCCAGGCAGTCAGTGAAAGACTCTTTTATTACATTGCTGTCTCTTTGTTACCCCATGAGACGTTGCTAGAGATTGAAAATGCAGTGGAGAGTGGTCGGGCACTACTGCCCATCCTCCAGTGGCACAAGCACCCCAACGATTACTTCAGTAAGGAGGCATCAAAATTGTACTTCAACAGCTTGAGGACTTACTGGCAAGAGCTCATAGACCTCAATACTGGTGAGTCAGCTGATATTGATGTGAAGGAGGCTTTAATTAATGCTTTCAAAAGACTTGATAATGACATCTCTTTGGAGGCTCAAGTTGGTGATCCTAATTCTTTCCTCAATTACCTGGTACTCCGGGTGGCATTTTCTGGGGCCACTGCCTGTGTGGCCCATGTGGATGGTGTGGACCTTCACGTGGCCAATACTGGGGATAGCAGAGCCATGCTAGGTGTACAAGAAGAGGATGGCTCTTGGTCAGCAGTCACACTGTCTAATGACCACAATGCTCAGAATGAAAGAGAAGTGGAACGGCTGAAGTTGGAACACCCAAAGAATGAGGCCAAGAGCGTGGTGAAACAGGATCGGCTGCTTGGCTTGCTGATGCCTTTTAGGGCCTTTGGAGATGTCAAGTTCAAATGGAGCATTGACCTTCAGAAGAGAGTAATAGAATCTGGCCCAGACCAGTTGAATGACAACGAATATACTAAGTTCATCCCTCCTAATTACCACACACCACCTTATCTCACTGCTGAGCCTGAGGTAACTTATCACCGATTAAGGCCCCAGGATAAGTTTTTGGTGTTGGCTACTGATGGCTTGTGGGAGACCATGCATAGGCATGATGTGGTTAAGATTGTGGGTGAGTACTTAACTGGTATGCATCACCAACAACCAATAGCAGTTGGTGGCTACAAGGTCACTCTGGGACAGATGCATGGTCTTTTAACAGAAAGGAGAGCCAAGATGTCCTCAGTATTTGAGGATCAGAATGCAGCGACACATCTCATTCGCCATGCTGTAGGCAACAACGAGTTTGGGGCTGTTGATCATGAGCGCCTCTCCAAAATGCTTAGTCTTCCTGAAGAACTTGCTCGGATGTACAGAGATGATATTACAATCATTGTAGTTCAGTTCAACTCTCACGTTGTAGGAGCTTATCAAAATCAAGAATAGTGAATGTTCCTTACTGGGCAAGTCCCAAACTAAAGGGCAAAATTTTTAAAAGATACTAATGAAATAAACATTTCTAGTGGATCATTCTAAACATTTACCCATTTAATACTCTTGGTAGTCCCATATTCCATGCTGACCTTGCAGCAGAGTGACGAGGTCTAGAGTGTCTAATTCTGCCTTGTTCAGACCTGCCAGCGCCTCCACTTGAGGCAGTTAGTGTCTTATTGCAGGTGTCAAGACATTGACTTCTTTTTACCAATCGAGAAAATCAGGATTGTCTGGCAGATATAATCTTGAATAGGTCAAAAGCCAGGGTCCTCCCATGCATATTTTCTTCGTAAAAGGGAAGAAACATTACTATTAATACCTGCAGATTCCTTTCTTCACTAAGATTCTAATGTACATGAAGACATTCATTTATTGCATGACTTTCTGGATATATAACCTATGCATTTACATAAGTTTATTTTAGCCTGAGTGATTTTTAGATCCAATACTTTTAAGCCATAAATGACCATGAACCAAGCAATCTAAATTGGTCAATTTTTTTATTATATGACAGAATGCTGCTTAGATGGAAGAACACAGTGTACTACATTCCCCATGCCTGATTTTCTTAATGTAATTGAAATATTTCCTGTTTTTCCACACACTGGAAGATAGTAAAGCTTTTTAGTTGTATCTGCTCTTACATTGTTGTTAACCAAAGGAAAAAGATTTGTTTTACTGAAAAACTTTATTTGGTTTGAAATAAAGATACCCAGAATAAAAAGAAGAGACTGATATATTCAGTGATTGTCATCTGTGGCCACTGGCACATTGCTCTTACATAATCCTCTATTGGCATGCTGTGTAGGGTGTGCAGCCTGCTGCTGAGAAACTGTATTTCTTACTTAGTATTGGTAAGAATTTGTATCAGTTTTGGAAATTTAAGAATGACGTAAGTAAGTTTAAATATTTAAATATCACTTGCAGTGACCAAGGCTTAATCCTACCATTTGGTATTGAAATGGGAGGAAATGTTTGATATTCCTCACTTAGACAGTCACTTAAAATATTTGCTTTAAAATCCCTAAAGACTTTAAACATAATGTAGCTTAAGATATATGTTAGGTATAGACATGAGAAATTTTAAAGGTAACTATTGTGCATGCCTGATGTAATAGAACACTTAACTAGCATCAAGTGTTGTTTGCAGCAGTCTCCATAACTATATGCAGTCCCTTCTAGTACTGTATCAAAGTAGATGAAAATAAATATGTTCAAATTGGCTTTTTGGGAGCTTATTTGATAAGCATTAAATGACATTTTGTTCCTGTGTTTCATGGTGGTCTGTGTACACATCTGTGTATGTTTTCATCACTGTTTAAAAAAAAAGACTTTGAAATTCACATAGATTTTAATACAAAACATTATCAGCTTTTTCTTGTGTAATTAGTTGAGTAAGAGTCTTCAGAATTCTATAGGATATGAACTAGATAAGAAAGGATACTGTGGGTTTGCATACTAAATGAATGGGGGCAGAATTTGTTCCAATTGAAAATAGACTCAGGAATGTTACAGCTCAGTTACATCTTATGCTGTTTGTTTTCTGAGATATTTTTGTACTTAAGTCAGTTTAGACCCTTTTTTTAGGCAGTATTTTGGAAGGGGAAAAGCTATACTGTGTATTTATTTCTAAATGTTTTGACCTAGACTTTATCTTTTAATGAAATAAGTGATTGTGATAGCAAAGCTCATTTTTAGCTAATGTTTGAATTACTTTTGAATACCACCACTGACGAGTTACATGTTATATATTAAATATAGTTTTATGGTGAATGTATTCCATGTAGTACAGGAAATATCAATTCAGTTTTCTGTGATCATGATAGTCATTCATATCACACAAGAAGTTTGGCCTACAAGCCTCTTAAAAAGTTGGAAAACTGGTCTACTTTGTGTAGAACTGAAAATGAAATGTGGAGTTGATATTGTGGAAATGAAAATAATTGGGTGTTGAAATCTGAATGTATTCATCTAACAGTAGTTGTATTTTAATCGTAATTGGTTGTCAGACTGGTGTGATATCTCGAATTAATGTCGATACATGTAAACTTTCATGATATTTAGCTTATTAAAATTTTGTTTTATTTAAACTTTCTAACATATGTATTCAATTTCTATATTTATATTTAATTGGTGGTTCAAGATATTTTTAATGTACCCTAATTAGTTAAAAGAAATGTTAGTGTGGCATAGAGTATGTCACAGGAACACTGTCTTATAAAAGATAAATCTGTGGGAAGACATAAAACAATTTATATCTAATACAAAGACGGATCAGAGAAATGGCCACAATGAATTAAAGCTTTATATCTGCTTTCTGAATGGTCTATGTTGGTTTTTAATGATAGCAATATTCAGGAGATGATTTCTGTTAGTAGCAGGTTTTATTTATTTAAATTTATGTATTTGGTACAGGGTCACACTATGCAGCTTGGACTCAGTGATCCTCCTGTTTTCACCCTCCCCAGCGTTGGGATTACAAGTGTGCCACCACCACACCTGGTTTCAGGGGCCAGCTTGGTGCACAAGGGCTGGCACGGCATATGGTACCAGGGATTGAACTCAGGTCCTTATGCTTGCCAGGCAGGCACTTAAGACTACTGAGCTATTTCCTCAGCCCTAAATTTAACTTTAGAATCTAGTAAATAATACTTTTTAGTTGAGTTGTTATTTACCTCCATAGAATGGAACAGTTCAGAATTTATGAGATTTAGCAAGCACCATCCCAATTAAGAAAGAACTCTTGGGCCGGGGGAGATAGCTCAGTAGAATAAGTGCTTGCCTGGCAAGCACAGGGTCCTGAGTTCAATCCCCGGTATTGCAAAAAAAAGGAACTCTTTCATTATTCCATAAAATTTTGTTATGCCCCTTTCCAGATAGCCCATCCCTACATAAATACTGTTCTAAATTCTATAATCAGAGATCATTGTTGTTCTACAAATTCTTATATATGAAATATGTGTGCTCTTGTGTCTAATTATTGCTTAGTATTTTGAGAGTATATTCAATGTTTTACACTGTATCACTATCGTTCTCTGCTAATGGACTTTTTTTTTTTTATGTATTTGGTACAGGGTCTCACTGCACAGCTCAGACTTGTAGTGTTCCTCCTGTCTCAGCCTCCCTAATGCTGGGATTACAGGCATGCACCACCATGCCCAGACTTGGTAGCTGGCTCAGCACGTCCAGGGGCAGTGCGGCATGTGGTACTGGGGATTGAACCCTGGTCCCTGCACTTGCCTAAGCAGATGCTTGGTCCACTGGACTATCTTGCCAGCCCTGTAATGGACATTGTTATCTCTACCCCTATACCCTTTCCAACTAATTTTTAAAATAATAATTATTCTGTTTGGTTAAAGTGTAGCTTTAACTTTGTACTTAAAATTACAAGTGAGTTTTATGTCCCCTACCTTAATGGTAGACTTTTTAATGCCTTCAAAATGAGTAATGGAAATATTTCATTTCATGGAAAGATTAGAGAGTAGCTTTCTGCTATTGACAGCTGTATACCTCTTCCCCTGAAAATTTTGTGTTAATTAAGCTTATGGTATAATTGGGCTAATGATTCCTGCAAGGAAAAAGAAGTGAGTTTGGTTTTAATGGTCTTGGTTCATCACTGTATTGGATGTTGGTATTAGAACTTAAGGAAGTGAATGAAATTCTGTTAAGACAGGGATTAGCTGACTGAATTGAACATTTTTGCTTTTATTACATAAAATTAATACTGCCTAGAATGGTCTAACATATACACTACTCAGACCCATGCTTAAATAAATGTAGGTTATTGTTTGTTTTGTCCTTGCTTAAAGCAAGAGGTTCTAGGTAGCCTAGGACAGAGATGGCCACCCTATTAGACCTTGCAGTGATAGAGCCCACTGCAGCACACATGCCAGAGGTGCCATTACTGGTCTAGTCTGAGCGTCTGTGTTATCCTTAGTTGACATGCTTATTCATGGCCTATTTGATATATAATAAAACAATTGCTGTTACAGATTATTTTCAGGTCTTCAAAGACTGAGCCTTGTTTAAAGTGATGCAGTTGTGCCATAGCCACTTGTGAATGAGCTAAGTGAAGATGTCTTAATGACATCCGAATTGGCTTGTTGTAATGTGATCAGTATTACCTTTGTTCTTTTTTTTTTTTTCTTTCTTCTTCATTTTTGTGTATTTGGTACAGGATCTCACTACGCAGATCAGACTTGTGATCCTCTTGTTTTCAGCCTCCCCACCACACCATGGAGGCAGGGCTTAAAATATTTATTTGGTACAGGGTCTCACTATGCAGCTCAGACTCCTGGTGATCCTCTTGTCTCAGCTTCCCCAGCACTGGGATTACAGGTGTGCGGCTCTACCATGCCCCGTTTTGGTGGCCAGCTCAGCGTGCCTGAGGTTCCAGGGCTGGCATGGCATGTGGTACTGGCGAATGAACCCAAGTCTTTGTGCTTGCCAGGCAGATGCTTAGATTGCTGAGCTATTTCCCCAGCCCTCCTTTATTTTTTTCAGAATTCACCTTTTTGTTGTTTGTTTTCTTAAGGTGTCCATGTAGTTCAGGCTGGACTTGAACTCACCATGATCCTTCTATCTCACCCTCTGGAATGCTGAGATTACAGATGTGTGGCACCACTCTCAGCCAGAATTTACTTTGAAAACCAAGTTTACTCTTAATTAAATCCTATCTGTCCTGTGGTTAAAACAGTTCATACTTTTGGTCGAATTTTGATAATACACATTTTCTAAGTAGGTCTTCAGAGTATCTTAATGATATACTTAATAAACTCTGTATACCATCAATGATTACCTAGTGCACATATCTAATGACCGCATGACTTAGGCATAATTATTTTAAACCAATATTTAGATTTATAAAATATGCATAGATCTGGTTTTAAATTGTGCTTGTAATTTTTGAACTTTGTCCATAGAGACTTAAGTTCTTTTGAGATTAGGGCCCATGGATTGTGTTTTTGTTTCTCTCTTGAGTCTGCTGCACATTGTTTACTAAAATATTCAGCATTCATTGTATTTCACATTAGAGATACACAGTCCATTAAAAAGTAAACTTTAAGCATGTATTTTTGCAGAAGTTAACATCTTAATCAGATGCAAGAGATCTAGTAGCTTCACTTTATACTTAAGAACAAATGATATCTAAAAAACTGGTTTTAAAATGTTATGAAGAACATCAAAGGTCTTTGGGAACATCTGGCCTCTTATCTCTTGAAGGACTGGCCGTTCCATCTTGGGTCACCTTGTTGCCTTCACCAAAAGGAACAAAGAAAGTTTTTCAGGTGAGATTGCTGAAGAGTCACAAATCCTCTGCATTTTCTAAGCCATACCCAATTCACTATTTGTTGAGTGCACACTTAACACCAAACTACGGTCTAACTTCACTGCAAGGTGAGCAGGTTCATGATCATGTTTAGCCTTCAGAAACCTCATACCCTGCACACAGCAGCAAGAAGCAGCCAAGAGTCAGAGGACCAAAGATTTTCATCTCATTTGTGGTGCTTAAGCAGGTTGTCTCCTTGAAGGACAGTAACATTTGGCCTGCCATGTTGGCTAAGAAGTCAGCCTTCTAGTGTGAATGCTGAGGAGAGTGGGAGACGGGACAAGAGACCAAAGCAGGTCAACAGAGAGGAAGAGAATGGTAGCAGGCACAGTGGTGCTCACAAGCAGTGCAGGCCAGGCAGCATCTGACCCTCTTCTGCCCTGAACCAGTGACAGTGATGGAAGCACAGCAGGGGAAAGACAGCAGTGAGCCAAACTGTGACAAGATAAAGGGCTTTAAAACACATTTTAAAGCTGTTGGGAATTGCATATCTTATGTTGGGGCAGCAGCAGTTGGAACACAAGACAATTGTCATTAGCATGGCCATTTCGTCTCAGTCCATTAGAAAAGAAAAAGGAAAGGCTTTGAAGATGACCATATGGAAGGGATCTGTGGTGCCCGCGAACAGTTTTCTCAAAAGAACATTGGTTAGAAATGATTTTTTTCTTGCTTCAAATCTGGGAATAGGTTAAACAACCTAATTAGCCTGATGAGAACAGAGACAAGACAATTAAGGCCTTGAAATCAGTAGAAACAGCTGTGAGACTAAGCAGACCAAGACAGAAAGTCTCACTAACGCAGGGCTTTGCTGACAGCAGAGCTCCATGGCGGCTGCTTCAGGTGCTGAGGAGGTGTCATCTCTAACCAGAGAGTACTTACCTTGCCCTCTAATAGCACACCTGTTCTTATTTATTTTTTTATTTTTGGCGGAACCAGGGTTTGAACTCATGCCCTTGTGCTTGCCAGGGAAGCACTTATTCCACTGAGCCATCTCCCTGCCCCCCTAGCACAGCTGTTCTTGAGCACTCTGTGTGCCAAGTCCTGTGGGAAGTACACTCTGTCTCATTCTCGCAGTCAGTCCCTGCCTGACACTGCAATCCCTGTTCTAGCTCTCTGCCCTGTTCTATGGACCAGGAAGCCAACCCTGTCGCTGCACTTCACAGACCTCAGTTGCCTCCTGCTGCTATTTTGGCTCAGTCAATGTCTAACACCAGCAGCAGATCAGAGCATCAGTTGGGAAAGGCAGAGATTTGTTCCTTGTGCCTTTTAAGCTTGGGCTCCATTCCCAGCCTTAGCTGTATCATTCATATGCTAGTGCCCTGGAAGCCGCCACCTTCCTGGGATTCCACTCTCACTGGCTTCAAATATCATTTCCTCTTGGCCTTTCACTTTAGGGCTGCCTTCCTCCTCCCAATGTGCTCCAACATTATTCCCTTGTCTTCACCTAAACCTCTGTAAGTCATCTGTTTGAACCATCTAAAGAAGTCAAGACCTGACAAATATCCCTAAAGGAAGCTGAAGTAGTACATCTCTCAGTTACTTAGTACAAAGAAGCTAAGCTAAGTAACTCACTTATACATCAAACAAGCCCCATATATCATGTTTCAAAACCTGCACATGTCAGTAGTGTATCCTGCTACCAGGCCTCTTCATATATCCAGAACAATCCGTCTAGAATCCAAAAGCGAAGTCACTAAAGTGACCCATTGAGAAGCAAAGGCAAGTATCCTTAAGTACCAAAGATTAAGGTAGCCCAGTAGTGTACCCAGTAGGTAGCCCAGTAGTGCATGGAGAATGCAGCCACCCAGGAATGGATGATGAATACCAGGTATAGGATATAAACAAATGTATTATAGGTTAAAACCCTAGTATCTCGACAGCATGTTGCTTGTACAGATATGTAGCATGTCAGCTCCTTGGTTCACCTGTTGAAAAGTATATTGAGTGTCTGTTATAGCCTAGGCACTAAGGACAGGTGTTGGATGTGTAGGTAGCTAAAAGGTAAGATCTGACCTCAAGGAGATCATAGTTTAGGGGAAAAAAATTACCCTTGTATAACTCACTCAGCAATTAAGAATGATTTAGAAGTTTAATCAAATACAAATTCCAACAGTAACCCCAGGCAGGAGAATAAGGACTCTCTTCTGGTGTACCAAAGGGTCGGGCAAATCCTGGACAGTTAGGGATGATGCTTAAGCAGCAATTTGAGAGCAACAAGAGATCTGCAAGGCAGAAAAGGATCCAGGAATGACATTTTTTGAGAAAAGACAAAGCGTAAGTCAAAGCACAGAAACATGAATCCATACTGTGTTTGAAGAGCTCTTGGGGACTGGAACATGTCATGGACCAGCACAGAGAACCTTGGGTGACACATAGTGAGTGGCGCACTCATGAAACCAGGCCTGCTTAAGGAAGCAGAGACGGCCAAGATAAGCAGAGTGCAAAAGTTGTTACACAGGTGTAGGAAAAAGGCATGCGAAACAAGGTCAGCCAGACCCATGCCAGGCTGAGCTCTGGCTTCTCGCCACTCATAGGTAGGACACTAGGCTAATTGTGAGTGAAGAAATGGTGTTAAACAACAGAACATCTGTGGCATTTACATGTTCCCATTAGACAGTCACAAGCCTGAGTCACATTTCAGTCTGATAACTAGTTCAGACACTCATATTTTTATCCTGAGTTTGTTGGTTACTATAGTACAGTTGCTGAACTCTAACCAGATATTGGGCAACTTGAAGCAATTGAACTTGGGTAACCTAACCAACCATCCATCAAAGTCTTATACCACAGCACCTAGATGGAATAGCCAACCACGAGTTGATATAGCCCAATAGAGTGAGTGTCTCTTGGGCTCATTTATTGTCTTAGGAAGTACGGCTATGCAGTATGCAGGCTCTAAGATGGCTCCCAATGACCCTTGCTTCCTGCTGCTTACACTCCATATCATCCACTTGCAGGATGGGTTTATGTGACTAGTAGGACGCATCAGATGCAGTGGGACACCCCTCCCAAGATTAGCTAAGAAAAGGCACCAAAGCTTCCTTCGTGGTCATTCTTAATCCTTCATGCTTCCATTGCTCCCTCTGAAGGAAGCCATGTTGGGAGCAGCCTAGCAGCAAGGCAAGTAAAGAAAGGGAGCAAGCCACTTTCTGTAGTCACATTGGTGACCCTGGAGCAGATGGCACTGCCCCATGAAGTCCTCAGAGGCTGCAAACTCCTGACAGGCATGAGGTAGAAAAGCTACTCCTGTGTTCTTACTTCCCAGAAACTCTGTGAAAAATAGCTGTAATTTGAGATGCTAAGATTTGGAAGTAACTTGGTACACTCCTGAGAATCTTACAGTTTTGTCACATAAACACATTGTTTAGCTGTTTCCTAAGTGGGTGATATCTCCACTTGGAATATCTGGCAAGCGAGATGTGCAGTGACCAAAAATGTCACATTTGGAAGGTTCCTTAGATTGAAGAAAAGGAAGTAGAGCTATATCTTATGAAAAGATTCAAAGATATCCTAAGTGAAATTAAGCTATATTATACCTGTACATAGATAGATAGATAGATAGATAGATAGATAGATAGATAGATAGATATCCCCTTTGTTCCAAAGTTGTTCAAGAATTCCACCAGGAGAACAGCGGACCGACTGACCCATGACCCCAAGTCACTTTCACACTGAGTATTTGTCACTATTAATATTTACTTTACTATTCCAGTTATTGAGACTCTTGGATTACACCTTAAAATTTAATATTTACCCTAGTGTAAGAACTCAAAAGAAAAAATAAAAATTGAAAGGTACAGCACAGTTAAATGGAAAGCAAGAACTTAAAGATTAAACAATGAAGAGAGGAGAAAAGTTAGGAACTATGGCAGGGCAAAACCACGCATTTATATAAACAAGATGGTTAAGGCAGTGGTTCTAAGAATCTCCATCAGCTTTTTGAAAATAGCAGTTAATGGGTAGAATTCTCACCCTGACCAACTCTATATGCTGATATCTGTGAACAAAGCAACTACCCTGAAGACAGAAATGTGTACCACTAAAACCATGCTTGAAATACCTGTCATTTTGGTCTTCTGAATGTGTACTGCTTCTAATGTCATATTATTGCTGTACTCTCTTCAAAGTAAATATTTGTTTAAAAAAGTTAATAAAAGAAACCAAGAGGCAAGAAAATAATTCAGCATTTATAAATTAAGGCACCTGTTTAACACTGTTCAAAATCATTTTTGGATTCAAAAGTATAAGAATTTACAGTATGATTAGTAAATAAAGGCTCTAACATGTTCTAACATGAACACACCAACAATTCCCTTCCCCTGACCACAACTACTTGCTGATTTCTATAGACATTAAGAGATGGCACCATCAGCATATTTTTTCAGACATACATATATGTTATTGTGCTGTTAGCCATTTTTTCTGTCATTTGTTTTCTTTATTGTTAAGTAATAGTCCCTTGTTTGTGTTTATACAATATTATCTGTTCACCTTTCGGTGACATTCAGGTTGTTTCTAGTTATTGGCTTATGAATAAGTGCAGTCTTTTGTGGCCATATGCTTCGTTTCTTTCGACTAGAAGTAAATTGCTGGATCATAGGACAGGTACATATTGAACTTTAAAGGAACTGAAAAACATTTCTCCCTAATATATGAGCCACTTTGTGCCTCTACTTGTGATATATGAGTTCCCATTGTTCTAAATCCTCACTAATATTTGCATGTTTTGTTTTGTTTTTTTAGCCACTCTAGTAGGTATAAAATAGTATTTCATGACAGATAGCTAACACTTGAGCACCTTTTCTTACCTGTCACTTTTATATCTGAAGAGTGATGTTCTGAGCCCTCATAGACACGATTTTGAAAGTTTGCTCTCTTTGCACAGGGGTCTCAGTGACGTCTGCCATTTGCAGATGACACCTGACAGGCTCCCTCAAACGAGCACATCAACCTTTGCCTTTATTACTCAGGCTCCTCAACATTCAGGACTCCTTAAGTCCCCTCTGGTGATTCCCATTATGAGTCCTGTGCTTATAAATGGGGCAGAGTAGGTGGGAGTGGGAGGGCGGGACATGAGCACATCCCCCATTGCTTGGTTACTGGACTGCATACCATCCCTTGGGAAGGCAAGGGACCAAAGCACACTGCAGTGGCTACTGTACCAAATGGACTTTCAGCTTTCTGTTTTCCTTTTCTCCTTCCCTAGCTTTTAGATTGCCTACTATCACCTCTACCTAGTTAATATTTGATCACATATGAGTGAAAAATTGGTTCATTAGTTTGTCTTGTACTTTTTTGAAAGCCAAATTAACATCAATATGAGGAAGATTTTTCCTAAAAATAAAAATAACAGGATGAATTATACTTCACAAAAGTGAGCATCTGTCCAGTTTCAAAGATCTCTAAGAGAAAATTTTCCATGAAAGAAAACACAATTAAATCTAGCCTTCATACCTCAATTAGCCTCCATTTCCTGTCCTGGAAATATCTAGCAGTAGGAATGAGATTGACTATACTAATTCACCTTTCTGTAGTCAATAATACCCAACAAAACCAGAAGCACTTGCAGTCAGACCCTAAGTCCCCCCTCCTATCATTTGGCACTTAGCCCAATGCCTGCAAGGACTACAGAAAATGCCTGCTGATTGAATTACTTTTTAATCCCAGTATTTTTTTTTTCCTATCCAATATTTCCCCATCACACCATAAAAAAATTTTAAAGCATAATTCAGTGACTATCTTCTATAATTCTGGTATCAATTGCTCATTTTTTTTGAAAGTAAATGACATGTTTGACTTGTAAACATTTCTACACAATTGAGAATTTTTATGTTAAAACAAGTCCATTGGGCCCAGCCAGATAGCTCAGTGGACTAAAGTGCCCACTTAGGCAGAGCACAGTAGCCAGGGTTTGATCCCTAGTGTGCCGTGCTGGCCCTCCCCCTGGGGCAGGCTGAAACAGCAATTGAGACTGGGCGTGGTGTTGCATGCCTATAATCCCAGCGATGGGGAGGCAGAAAACAGGAGGTTCACTATGAATCCGATCTACATAGTGAGACCTTGTAGACCCTGTCCTAAATACAGAAAAAAAAAGTCCATTGTTTTGATTACTAAAAGTAAACTGTGTATTTAGATATGAATAGTATTTTATTTTCATGTGGAAATAAAAAGCCTGTTTAAAAATAAATTTGAGTTTATTTCTGTCATATATATGGAAAGCATTCATTGTAAAAAATTAGAAAGTACACATAAGCAAACATAATTAAAAGATAATTAGTGATAATTCTGCTCAGTAGCAACAGTTGCTAACTCTTATAGATCGATCACACTGGCTAACCTGAAGTAGACCTAGATTTGTGTGTTAAATTCATTGCCCTCTGAATGATTTTATTTCTTGTTGCCTCAGATTCCTTGTCTGTACACTGGAGGTAAGGTGGAATTTTCTTCATAGAATTCTCATGAACATTATATGGAATAATGTCTGAAAGCCTTGCCCAAAGGCCCTGGGAGCTGCTTTACTATTACTCTTCCAGATCTTTTGCTATACATTTGTAAATTTAAAATAAAATCAGTTTTACTGTGCTATTAACTTTTAGCCTGTTTGCCACTTAATACTATATGATAAATACTTTTTAAAAATGATGACATAAGCTATTTAGTGGATACACACACACACACACACACACACACACAATTTAAATCTTTTATTTATTTGGTACAGGGTCTCGTTATACAGCTTGGACTCTTTTTTTTTTTTTTTTAAGCTGGGACTCATAATGATCCTCCTGTCTCAGCCACCGCAGCACTAGGATTACAGATATGTGCCAACATGCCTGGTTTGTGTGACCAGCACAGTGTGCCCAGGGTTCTGGGGCTGGCATGGCATGTGGTACCAGGAATTGAACCTGGGTCCTTGTGCTTGCCAGGCAGGCACTTAAGCCACTGATCTATCTCTTCAGCCCATGCCAAAATATTTGTAAGCAATATCTTAATTTTCCTACTTTTTATTGTTGTAAATAACTTGAACTACTATTTAATGGTTGTGTTTCTTTTCACTGAAATAATTTCCATATTTAGAAAATAATTTAGAAAATAATAAGTGACAGGATTTTTATAGTTTTTCATGATCTTTTTCTACCTTTGACTTGGTAGCACAGAAAATTTCCATTTTTTTTAGTGGAAGTTTACAGAATATGACTTTACAATACACTACTTTACAGAGTCTTTGGGCAGGCAGGTGAATATTTTACCAACAAAATCCGGCCCCTGACCTTGCCCGGTTCACCTCTTCCTTCCTTGTTTCTGGCCCTGCTACCCTCCTGATCCCCTCCCCACAGGTGCTTTTTCCCTGCAACCAAATTCCTTCCTGCCTGCAGCCAAGAGAACCACTGGCCACAGCACCACACATTCACAATGGTGTCAGGCAGACGCGTATCACTGCCCACAGCTTTGCTAGTGCACGTACAGAGGGATTCCCAAGGAGGCAAGTAGCCATGACTGATAGGTTCTTTCTTCCTTCCAGGTTCTTTCTGCTGGCTCTCAGCCTGACTTGAACTGTGCTTTCACAGTGTGTTAAAATACCAGTTCCGGAATGGTGGTGTGAGGACCTTCTTGGAAGTGTTTCCCAGCAAAATAAGTAACCGATGAAAATTCAAACAAACAAACAAGCTTGGTGTCTGTGGAGATAGTCCAGAGGACACAAAGCAAATGAAGAAAACATTTGCTTAGTCAAAAACATCTACTAAATCTTGGACAGTGAGAGACTACTGCGCTTGTATGTCCTGCTCCTTACCTCTCCCTCCCCTTCAGTTCACTGTGACAGAAGATCTATTGCGGATTGGTGAGGGGATCCATGCATACCTGAAAAGGCACTGCTCAAATGGTTATCTGAGTTTTAATCAAATCTCTACAAGTTAGAAAGGATCAAAGACACAACTCATGGGTAATCATTAAACTTTCTGGCCTCAGCTCTCTGGAGCATGCTCACATTGTCCTCCCCAGCCTGCCTCCACTCCATTTGGCCAAGTCCTCTCTAGTGAGTCTAAACAAAGATGTGTGCCCCTTCCTCCCCTCTCCCTCCTGTATGGGTACATTTACCAGTGTAGGCAAGCAAGACCTTTCTGAGCAGAACGCTGGTTGCCCAAAAAATAGCACCGAGAATCAACAAATAGGCTCATGTCGCATTAAAAAGCTTCTACACAGCAAAACCAAAAATGGAATGAAAACCTTAAAAATAGGAAAATTTTTTGCCAGCTACTCCTCAATGAACTAATATCTAGAATTCATGAGGAACTCAAAAACATTAAGCCCCACCCAAAAAGACCCAGTCAAAAACAGGCAAGTGAAGTGAGTAGATACTTCCCAGAAGAGGGTATACAATAAATACATGAAGAAATGTTCATCATCACTGGCCATGAAGAAATGAAAACACAGATATTCTTACCTTACCCCAGAAGAAAATGACCATCATACAAAAAAAAAAAAAAAATCAAAGGAAACACTTCTGCATTGTTGGTGCGAATGTAAAGTAGTACAATCACTGTGGAAATCAGTGTGGAGGTTCCCCCAAACACTGAAGCTACAAATACATTTGACCTAGAAATTCCTCCTCTAGTTATCTTCCCAAAAGAATTAAACACATCATATTACAAGGATGTACACAGTACAGGCATTTCTATAACAGTACAACTCATGACAGCTAAATCTTGCAAGTGATCTGTATGTCTGTCAGCATGTGAATGGATAAAGAAAAATGTATTCACACAGAATAGAACTCTGTGCCGCCATAAAGAAAGACCAAGTTGGGTCATGTTAGGAAAATGGATATACTTTGAGACCATCATGCTAAGAAAAATAAATCAGGCACATTGGTTCTCACATATAAGGAACCCAAAGCATAAATAAAGAGCAAAATAAGAATAAATAATAGGAAGTAGGGAGACAAATCTTTCTCAAGTGGGAAGGAGATCAGAGGTGGAGGCTGGGGGAAAGAATGACAAAGGAATGAAGATGTGTTATGCACGTGGACCAACCCATGAGCAGTGCGAGCACGAAGTGCTGCAAACGTGGACTGATAAAAAAAAAAAAAAATTAAAGAGGAAACCAATATGAGAACACCCAAATAATTTTTATACAGTTGAATCTCAGTCACAGCAAACTTTAGAAAGCGGATTTTATCTCTGTGCGTGGGGGGCGGGGGGGAGCATGTGCATGCAAGTGTGTTTAAAAATTAGGGTCTGTAAAAGAATTAAAAGTGTGTTCTTATCCTTCAGCAAGTTATTCGCTTCCTGTGGACCCGGCCCAGTGTTTTCCCTGACAGCAGCCCCTCGTGCTGTTGAGCGTCCTCGTGTCCGCATGGTCATTGCCCTGTGGTTTTCTCCGGCATGCTCACTTGCCTCACCTCCCCTTCTGAGCAAGAGGCTGCCCCGGTCCTCTGCTCCCAGCTCCCCAGTCTGGCTCCAGGCAGCAGCAGGCAGGCCCACCTGGGCGGGAAAGGCTGCTTCCTCCCTCACTGCAGCTGTTCCAGCGTTGGACTCTCTGAATTACGGGCTGTGAAACATGGTACTCCCTTCTCCAGTTGCTGGCCTCTGAGTATGGCTCATAATAGGAACACTGAGTATAATCTAGCTGTAGAGTTCAGAGAGAAAATGGCCTTTTGCTGCCTCAGCTGATCTCCTGTCAAACAAAATGAGAGTACAGTTCATAGCTGGTCAGCGAGGGACACAGTCCAGACACAGTGCGTTGAGTCTGCCATCTCTGTCCTAAACCCAATCTGTTCTCCTCTCAGAATATCTTTTGCCTAAGCCCTAAAGAGGACTTCTTTCACTGTTTTGGTATTCTTACTTGCTACAGAGAGAGCTGGTTTCTGTTTTCTCATGACAAACTGAACTTAAATTCCCTTGATGACCAAGGAACGTGTTCCAAGATCAGGACGTGGCAGCTGCACTCTGCCTCCTACCTTCTTTTAGTTTTGATTGTTGACTAAAGCCAGAGGAAGGTGAAGAGTGTATCCAACTGTGTCCATAAAGGCACATGTTGCTTCATTGGCTCGAAACTGACTAGTATATAAACATGGCAAAGCATTGATATCAGGAAGCCCTAGCGTAGAACAAACAGTGGAGAACAATTCAGTATGGCATGCTATTTGAAAGTACTGTGCTCTCAAAAATAGATACAGGCACTAAAGGAAAATGATGTTAGGTTTAAATTGTGGTATTGAAAAATACCTGTTATGTAAGGTCCCAACAGTCATGCTCAATCCTTTTCTCCCAAGACTCTTTTCTCTGGCTTTTTTTTTTTTTTTTTCTTAAGAAAAAGTACTGGCTAAGAAAGAGAAAGGTATGCCTTTCAAAGAGAACAAAAGCTGCAGCAGAGATCACTGAAGACTTATACTTAGGGCTCAGGTGAATGTGCTGCCATTATTTATGGGCTCATCTCCGTAAATTTTCCTTCTAAACAGTGGCTTCTACAGAACTTAGACAGCTACAAAGAGCTGATCACTTATACATGGTTAATCATGCAAGATTTTAAGTGCCCACTATGCACCAAAGATAGAGTCTAATTCCAAAGTAAGTTTAAAACAAGTGACTAAAACATCCGCTCTTAGACAAATGTGATCAAGGAGCAAGGCTTGCTGGAGTTTATTTGATTTACAGTTGGGCTGTATTTACGCAGAGCAGACAAGGCTTAATAGATAACTGCTTGATCTTTTCCCTCTCTGTGCCCCACATCCATAGTGGGGACTGAGAATACAGAGAGAGAGAGAGAGAGAGAGAGAGAGAGAGAGAGAGAGAGAGACAGAGAGAGAGACAGAGAGAGAGACAGAGACAGACAGAGACAGACAGAGACACAGAGACACAAACAGAGAAAGCGCATATGGATTTGCAGTTAAGCCATAGATGAGGTTTAAGCTTACCCTTTTGCTTATCATCTTACAAGGTCATTATGAAATTTATGGCCTACAGCAGCTATTCTAGAACTCCTCACATCCTCAGACACCCTTGAAGTTTTCTCCCCAGCCCACTCCTCCCCACCCTACCAGATGGCTTACTTCATACTGTGATGGCTGTGGTTGCAGCAGAGAGCTTGTTTGTTTTCTTACTTGCCAATAAGTTGATCCATTTTTACCTCTCCTTTCTCCTCTCTGGTTTTAAGATTTCTCTCTCCACTAATTTTATGAATCAGAGCCCCTTTCAGCATCTCTAAACTCAATCACTTCTTAAGGAAGAGGTGAGATTTCTAAGTCAGAACATAGGCAAAATTCAGATAGTCACAATTACTCTACAAGATTTCTTGAGTGGTCCACACACACAGATGAACTATGGTGCTGGGAATGCAGTCCTGGGAGTGGTACATAGGTGTGAAGATATCAAGTAGGTAGTAGTAGTATATAGGCGAAAGGTATGTGTGCTTCATCAAGGTAGTAGGTAAAGTACATAGCAGTCTGTAGGATGCAGCTCTAAAGACATTCTATTGAGAAAATAAGCTTCTTTTGAATGCTTCAACTTGTACATATTCTGATTTCCCCTTTAGAATCATCATCCAAGTTTTTGTGGAAGGCTTAACAGTTTCTCTGTAGTCTTCAGATAATTTTCTAGTCATTTCTTCAAGGTTGTAGTAAAACCATCATTTTCCATTGCATGGACCATGCGTCTTCAGTTTGGTTCTGTGGTCTACAAGCCTTTAAGCCATCTGCACCTTCTTTGGTAGATGTCATTGCGAAGTGTTCCTGCCAGAATCCCTGCCTCTACAATGATGCAATGACTTTTTTTTTTTTTTTTTTTTTGTACAGGTTCTACAGGATCTCACTACACAGATCGGACTTGTAGTGATCCTCCTGTTTTCAGCCTCCCAAGCGCTGGGATTACAGGTGTGGACCACCATGCCCAGTCTCAATCACTGTCTCAGTGTGGCACAGCATGCCAGGGATTGCACCCTGGTCCCTGCATCTGCCTAAACAGGCACTTTAATCTGGTGAGCTGTTTGGCTAGTCCTAACCCATTGACTTTCTAGCATTATTTAAAGTTACTTTTCTCTTTCTCTCTCTGCTTCTTGCTCCATTAAGGGTTCGATAAGGCTACACATAAGAAAACTAAAAAATAACAGTTGGCTTAAGTAAGAGAGGAGGTCTTTTAAACAAGTCACCAAGAACTAGGTAGTTCAGGGCTGCCTCTCTGGCTCAATAGCTACCAGAACCCAGGCTGTTTCACCCTTTCTGTCTCTCCATCCTCATTCCATTCTTACTGTTGCTGCAGCACCAGACACTGCACCTGTATCTCAGTCAGAAGAAAAAAGAACAGGGGTACTTAGGGAAAGTATCCAAACTCTGGAAATAAAGACAAAGAATGATGCGTGTCCTGCCAGTGTCATGCCAAAGCATTGTCCCATTTTGCCCAAAAGTCATCTCAGTCTTGGAGATGACTTACTCTTAAGTTCTGCCAATTAGGTTTCTTTTAGACTCTGAAGTTAGATGTTGACTTAGGAAAACATAAGATGCAAATATATTTTTTCTCAGGAGAGATGTTTTTATTATCTTTTTTTGTGGTGGGGAGGCACGGGGGAACCGGGGATTGAACTCAGGCTCTTGTGCTTGCCAGGGAAGCGCTGATTCTACTAAGCCATCTCCCTGGCCTGTTTTTATTATTTTGCAGAGCATGTTACTCGTATATCTAAGTTCGCAGTCATTCTGGGTCTGTTTGTTGTAGTTTTGTTTTTAACTGGATCAGTTTTTTCATTTTACTGACTTCTCTCATTAATGAATGAATTATGCTGTAGTAGGCATATGCTCAGATAATGTGGAAATTACATATTTAACATTTGTGCTTAGACAGTAGGAAGGACAAAAGGCTTTCTTCTCAGTGAGCTAAAAGTTTCTCCACATTCCTTGTCTAGTTTGTATTTATACCTACTAAGCAGTAGGAGCTAAGTTCTGATGCCACACCTGAAAAGGAACCTGGGAACTGTAATGTTCTCACGGGCACACTGGTAATCTGATTAAAATCAGGTTCTCTTACTAAGGAAGATGAGAGGACCTCTTACTAAGCGGAGATCAGATGGCAGAAAGCAACTAATAGCCTTTGTGATGAGGGCACAGATCTATCGTTCATTGATCCCTTTAACCTGTATTTCCGCCTCTCCTTCTGTCTTGGTTCCTTTCTACCAGCCCTAAATCATACTCCCAGTGCTCCAGTAGCTTGAAGCCCCTGGTCCTGGGTCTCCTCCTACCTTGGGGCCATATTTCTCTTTTCCCTCACAGAGGTCCTACAGAGAGCGATCACACTGAGGTCAACCCCTCTTCCTGTTTGTCCTCTTGTTCCTCTTAGCCTTGGGCCTGCTTTCGCAGGCTGCTGCTGAGCCACATTTCAGAGCCACATGGACTTGCATTCAATAAATGACCATGGAATTACTCAATTCGTGTGCTTATTTACACATATTGTTTTTAGTTCTTTTTTTCCTATTCTTTCTTATTTTTGTTTTTGTGGTTGTTTGAGACAGGGTCTCGCTATGTAGTACAGGCTGGCCTTGAACTCACTGTGTAGCCCAGACTGGCCTTGAACTCATGGCGCTCTTCCTACCTTAGCCTCCTACGTGGGCACCACCATGCCTGGCTAATTCTTCTTCTTCTTCTTCTTCTTCTTCTTTTTTTTTTTTTTTTTTTTTTTTTTTGTGGAACCAGGAATTGAACTCAGGACCTTGCATTTGCCAGGGAAGCACTTATTCCACTGAGCCATCTCCCTGGCCCTGTTATTCTTTTTTAAGACAGTGTTACTCTCTGTTATTTCCCTAACTATAAGTTGATACTTAAGTTTCCTAATTGGTTAACTGTGCTCCTAGTTACCAATACCCAGTTATCAGACATCACATTATTTCTGCATGACAAATGCATTCCAGCTTCCACCCAGCTGGCCTAACAGCACACTTTTGGAAACAACCTTTTTGTTGACTCAGGTCTGTTCATTCCATTCTCCCTTTGTTGGCTACAAAAAGAAATTGATTTTTTTGCTAATAAGAGGTGATTCCACTGAGATTGTTTCCAAAGCACAACAAAGTCTGAGAGGAGCTGTGTACCTGGATGACTCACAAAGGAAGACTGCCCGTTGTGGGATTCCTAGGAGAAAAACACCAAAAATATCCTTGATGCAGTGTTTTCTTTGTTCTCTGATCTCCTTCCTGATCCTTTCTCACCCCACGAAACCAGCTATTTTCAAGTTCGTTTTTCCCCCTACATGAGAGATCAGTGTCCCCGATGTATCCTTTGCTCTCTGAAAACCGCAGGCCCTCTTTGTGGGTTCTGTTCATCACTCATGGAGGGCTGCTCCTCAGGTTTGTGGCTGGGACTCTAGGAGCCCGGGGTTGGGAGCTGCAGCACACGTGGTTATACTGCCCCGGTGTGGCAGCTTCCATTCTGCTTCAGTTGCTCCCTTACTTTTTTTTTTTCCTCTGAGAAACCAACCTACCCCTGAGGAATAGTTTCTGAGTGAACACAGCAGGGGCATAGAGGGATGGTGGTGGGCTTGGAGACCCACCATGTTTCTTCCCTCCCTCTTTCCCTCCCTCCTACACTTAGGGGCATGAGTAGAGGTATGAAGGAGAACTGGGAACCTTACCCATCATACCTTGTGAAAGATGCAAAGAGAACCCCCCAGGCCCCACCCCCCAGATTCTGGTCAGTAGTTAATGCTGGACCTAGTCTGACTGCCAGGATTGAAGCAGAGGTTGCAAGTTTGGAATCCACAAACAAAATCTAGACCCCCAGAAGTACCATGTTGGGTGATTTGTGGTTTTTTTTTTTTTTTTTAATTTGCCTTTCTTTTTTGACTTTTTAAAAAGTGACTTTTAAGTGGAAGACAATATACAAAGCTGGACATCGGGCTTCTTGACAGCACACCTGTGAGCTGTACCAGTTGGGTGGGGCAGAAGGCCCAGTCTTCCCTGGAGACTGGGTCTGCCCTCCGCATCTTGTCATGGTCTCTACTTCCTTCTACTGCACACTCTGCCACTTCTCTCATTCACAGTATCTGATGCTCCTTTGCAGGCAGTTTCGCTGTAGGATCACTGTTGGAGTAGCTGGCGATGGCGAAGGAGGCCAAAGCTCAGGAAGATTTCATGGAGGCAGGGATATAGCTAGTCCTTGCATATTGATAGAAATGTTCCTGGTAAAGTAAAAAGGTATTCTGCTTCAAGCAGAATAGACAGAGATCTGGGCTGCTGGAACACAGAGAACAGAGTATTGAGCCCCTGAAGAAGTTGCCAAAATGATGCCCACACCAGTTATACTGTTAAAAGGAGAACTGACAGCTCCAGAGGCATCCCTCAGCTTGTGAGTAACATCAGTGCCTGCCAGGTGATTGCCGAGGCTGTAAGAACTACCTTAGGTCCCTGTGGCATGGACAAGCTTATTGTAGATGGCTGAGGCAAAGTAGCAGTTTCTAATGATGGGCCAAAATTTTGAAACTTCTTGATGTCATCCATCCTGCAGCAAAGACTTTAATGGACATCGCCAAATCTCAAGATGCTAAGGTTGGGGATGGCACCACCTCTGTAGCACTGCTGGCTGCAGAGTTTCTGAAGCAGGTGAAACCCTATGTGGAGGAAGGTTTGCACCCCCAGATCATCATCCAAGCTTTCCGCACAGCTACATAATGTGCAATTGACAAGATCAAAGAGATCGCTGTGATCGTGAAGAAAAAGTGGAGCAGAGGAAGCTGCTGGAGAAGTGTGCCATGAGGGCTTTGAGCTCCAGGCTGATCTCCCAGCAGAAAGCCTTCTTTGCTAAGATAGTGGTTGATGCTGTGATGATGCTAGATGATTCGCTGCAGTGTAAGATGGTTGGAATCAAACAGGTACAGGGTGGAGCCCTAGAGGAGTCTCAGCTGGTGGCTGGTGTTGCATTCAAGGAGATTTTCTTTTATGCTGGATTTGAAATGCAACCTAAAAAGTACAATAATCCCACGATTGCCTTATTAAATGTTGAACTTGAGCTAAAAGCTGAGAAAGACAATACTGAAATCAGAGTCCACACGGTAGAGGATTATCAGGCAATCATTGATACTGAGTGGAACATTCTGTACGACACGTTAGAGAAGATCTGTAATTCTGGAGCCAAAGTTATTTTGTCCAAAGTTATTTGTCCACAGTTATTTTGTTGGGGAGGTGGCCACCCAGTACTTTGCGGATAGGAACATGTTCTGCACCAGCCATGTGCCTGAGGAGGATTTGAAGAGGACAATGATGGACTGTGAAGGCTCAATCCAGACCAGAGTGAATGCTCTATCAGCAGATGTGCTGAGCTGCTGCTAGCTGTCCGAAGAGACCCAGATTGGAAGTGAAAGGTATAATTTCTTCACTGGCTGCTCCAAGGCCAAGACTTGTACCTTCATCCTCCATGGTGGAGCTGAGCAGTTCGTGGAGGAGACAGGGTGGTCTCTGCATGATGCCATCATGACTGTCAGGGCGGTCATCAAGAATGAGTCAGTGGTGGCTGGTGGTTGAGCCACCGAGATGGAGCTCTCTAAGAACCTTCAGGATTACTCAAGGACTATCCCAGGAAATAGCAGCTACTGATCAGGGCATATGCTAAGGCCTTGGAGATTATCCCACACCAGCTATGTAACAATACTGGCTTTGATGCCACAAACATCCTAAACAAACTACAGGCTCCCAAGGTGGCATGTGGTATGGGGTGAACATCAACAATGAGGACATTACTGACAACTTCGAAGCTTCCATGTGGGAGCCAGCTATGGTGCAGATCAATGCCCTGACAGCAGCCTCTGAGCTACGTGCCTGATCGTGTCCATGGATGAGACCATCAAGAACCCTCGTTCCACCGTGATACTCCTCCAGCAGCAGGCCAGGGCTGGGGCCACCTGCCTTGAGATCCCACCCATCACACTGGCTGGAACCTGGCTGCAGGTGTGCTGCCCTTCCTGGCTTGGCTCATTGGTATTATGAAGAAGTGGGAGTAATTGGTCTGTTCTGTTCTCACTGGAGGTTACTTAAATAAAACTTAAGACTTAGGAAAAAAAAAAAAGAACAGAAAGACAGAAGACTTAAGAGAGGCCAGAGGATGACTTATGCTTCCCCAGATGTCAGTTCAACTTCTAGCTCAACCACATATTCTTTGTGTAACCTTGGAGAAACCAATTTCATTTGGTTTTTATTGTTTTGTTTTTGTTTTTATTAAGTTTATTGGTACATTTTAGGTGTACTTTCTGAACACATTCATTTTTCTGTTTTTTTGGAGATAAAGGCTTGCTATGTAATGCAGAACTTGCTTATGTAGCCCTGGCTGGCCTTAAACTCATGGCAATCTTCCTGCCTCAGCCTCCTGAGTGCTGGGATCACAAGCATGCACCATCCTGCCTGGCTGAACAAATTAATTTCTGTGAGCCTCAGTTTATTCCCTCGCATAGAAGACATGGTCATAGTTCTGCCATAGAGTTATAGCTACAAAAAAGGTGACTCATATTTTTTTCTTTTAAAAATGTACTGAAATATAATCAGCATACTCGAAAGTGAACATACGATACATGTGCAGCTTAGGATTTAACAAGCTCAACGCCTGCATGTAAGCAGAGCAAAGGCCAAGAGACAGAAGGTCCTGACATCCCAGCATCTCCCTCATATTCCCACCTCCCCATTGGCTGTCTCTCATAGGGCACCACCACTCTGACTTCCAGGGGCTTAGATGGGAGCTGTATTTGTACTCTATATACATAGAATCACTCGGTAGGTATGATTTTCTGAGGTTCTTCTCAACATGTGATTAATTCAAAAAGCATATCATTCTAGACTTGATCACTCGTTTTCATTGCCTTACAATATTCTATTATGTTAATGCCTCTTTCTTTCTTTCTTTCTTTCTTTCTTTCTTTCTTTCTTTCTTTCTTTCTTTCTTTCTTTCTTTCTTTTTTTCCCTATATTTAGGACAGGGTCTACAGGGTTTACAGAGTCTCACTATGTAGATCAGACTTGTAGTGATTCTCCTGTTTTCAGCCTCCCAAGTGCTGGGGTTATAGGCATGTGCCACCACACCCACTCTCATTCGTCATCTCAGCACGCTCCACGGGCAGGGCCAGTACAGCACATCAGGGATCAAACCCTGGCCACTGTGCTCTACCTAAGCAGGCACTTTAGTCCGCTGAGCTATCAGGCCAGTCCTCTTTTTTTAATTCTTGATTAACTAAAACATTACACAATGCTTTAGCTTTATTCTTAAGAACAATACAGTTATCAAAACACTAGTACACTTCCTTTATGAACATATCCCTCCATTTTTGTTGAGTGTACACTCAGGAGTAGAATTAGTGTGCCGTGGATATTGGCAAACAGTTTTCCAAAATGGTTTCCAGTTTATGTACATCAAACAATAATTTCTGGAGTTAAGATTGATGCTACATCTTTGGTATTTCTATTTTCATTTTTGTCATTTTTATTGGTATATAGTGGTGTTTCATGGTAGTTTTAAAGTACATTTCTTTGATGACCTAGGAAACAAGTGCTTTCTCATATGTATATTGAGCATTTGAATATTCTTTTTTATAAAATGTTTGTTAAAATCCTTCACTCATTTTTAAATTTGATGATTTTTGGGTTTTTTGTATTGATTTTTATGATTCTTTATAAATGTGGACACAAGTGCTTGATGAATATGTTTCAAATTCTATTTTGTGTTTTTTAAATGTCTTTTGATGAGCAGAATTTCTTTCTTCAACATAGTACAGATTTTTGTTGCTTTTCTCTTTTAGTGAGTGCCTTTGTATTTTGTTCATGCAATTGTTTCCTACTCTAAAGTAACAAAGACATTCTATGTTATAGTCTCAAAGTTTGTTATTTTAGGATTAAATATTTACATCTGGATCTGCGATTCATCTAGAATTGTGAGTAAAATTCACCATTTTGTTGATGGTGTGAGGTAGAGGTCAAGACACATTTCCCCCCTTTGGATACTTGTATGATTTTCCAAATCATAATGTCCCCAGCGGGAACCATCCAGTGTCTTTCCACTTTCCTTCTCTGACTCCCAGTTACTCATGTCTGCACCCTCCAGAGTCACATAGGTGAGCAAAAGCCCTCCTTGCCCATAAGAACTCCAACATTCTTCTGAAAAGGTTTTCTTCTGTAAAAGTATATTTCAAATTCAACTTATTAGATAGCTCCTCATGACTTACATTTTCCTTTTTCCCATGGGTGATTTCACATGTATCCATTCTTATGTCCCCTTTTAATGCTTTTCATTTATTTTCTTTTTTAAGAGATTTTTATTAGACCTGAAGTTCATGCTATTCCTTTTTTTCATGCTATTTCTTTTTACCATCAAAAAAATAGGTCTTGAACTAGTTTATGCTTTCTGTCTTTTAATTCATTAACCTTATCCTCTCTTAGGTTGCTTACATTCGTTCTCTAGTTGATTTTATTTTTCCTTGCCTTGCTTAAAAAAATGAAAAATTTTAACCTTACTTTCTTGCTTCTGACCATAGGCTTGACAACATTTCCATTAATTTTGAGTATGAAAGTTTAATAATGTGTAAAAGAGTTATTTAGGAGAATTTTTTTTTCCTGATTGTTTGAGATTCTTTCTCTTAAATTCTTGTTACCATTATAGGTCAGATATTCACTTTTCTTTTTTCCTTTTCCTTTTTTAAAATTTTTTTTTTATTTTTGTAACTCATCAGGAAATACTGGAAACTATCTTTTTACCCTACCCCACATATTGAAGACAGGATTTCTATGTATCTTTAAAATTTGACACTTCAAGATAGACAACATAGACCTACTGTGAGGAAAACAAAGCGATGCACCTCCAACTACAGGAGAAAGGCGTAGACGTGTGCGACGGCAGATGAAGAAGCACAGCCCCTCCTTCCTTGGCTTGACTTCCAGGCCCGAGAACGGAGACTGGTGTCGTGAATGATGGATGGGAGTGCAGTGGAAGCTGCTTGAGCAGAACACCCCTGATGCGGTAGGAGAGGGGTCGCTGTGGGTGACAGGCGGCTCTAGATACCAGGAGCCGCACCCCTGGCCCCAAGGAGAAGCGAGCTTCACGTGGAAGAATGGGCTTGCTCCTGATGCTGCTTCCCTCGGAAGGCCTCTGCTGAGGAGCACGATTGTAAGTCATCACAGGACAGATGGACGACTCGGGCTGGCGAAGGGCCTCGCGCAGTGAGGAGCGGTCAAGACGAAGGTGGCAGCAGCGGAAGGAAACCAGACGCTTCTGTGGCTGAGGATAAAAGCCTGTCGCTTCACCTTTTGGGGTTGCCTTATGTGAACGCCTTAGATAATCAGGAGGGCCCACAGCTCTTAAGGGGGAGCCCCAGGATGAGGCCTAAGACTTCCCACCAGTCTGCAGTGTGGAGAAGCGAGTCACTTCTAATGGATTTCGGACAGAAGTCAACCTGTGCCTCTCCGGGTGGAACAGGGGCACAGGCTGGGTTGCGTTAACTCTTATCACGCAGGAGCAGAAGCCCATGCCTTGCACGATGTTTATTTTGAGAACTCATTTCTTGAGTTTTTTGTGTGAATTTTTGCGTTTTCATAAACTCTAACATTTTCATAAACACTTTTTTGATGTTTTCTAACTCTAGATGAAATCCATATTGATTAAAAGATAAAAGGATAAAGAAAAAAAAATATGTCTCTCATGATATAATTTTGTTTATTTATTTATTTTGGGGTTTTTTTTTTGCAGTACCAGGGATTGAACTCAGGATCTTGCGTTTGCCAGGCAAGCGCCTATTCTACTGAGCTATCTACCAGGCCCCAATATAATTTTAATACTCATAAATTATATATATAGTAGTTTTCAAATATTGGACATTTTAGGCTTTCTCAATATATTTATTGTATAACTAATATTGAGGTAAGGTGCATATTCCTCATTATTTATTTAGGATAAACCCTAAAAGTAGAATTACTGAGTCTAGGAATAAATTCACCTTTAAACTTTTGTTACATAGTCCTAGACTTCTTTCCCAAGTTACATCAGTTAAGTACCTCAGCAGGTACATCTAAGAGTGTCTGTGCTTGGAAATCTTGCCAGCATCAGCCCCTGCCATTTCCCGCATTCTGTCTCCTCATGCAGGTGACCCTCACTTTCCCTTGGTGACTTACACCTGCCTCCTCATGGAGCCCCAGTCATCGCACTCCCCTGTCAAGCCAATTCTCAATTCTCTATGCTCTACCCAGAGTGGGGCTTCTTCCTCTTCCTCTTCTCTTTCCTTCTTTTCTTCTTTCCCTGCTTTTCCTCCCCCTCCTCCCTTCTTCCTGGGACCTGAGCTCAAGGACTTTGCACCAAGCTACATCCTCAGCCTTTTAAAACTTTTCAACCACAATCTCATTCAGCTGTTCCTGCTGGGTTTGAATGAGGAATCCTCCTGCTCCAGCCTCTCAGAGTGCTGCTGTCGCAGACATGTGCCACCACATCTGGCTCAGAGTGAGTCTTCTTGGTGTCCTAGCTCCACCTTTTCTTTGGAATCTTCCCATTAACCTGGTCATACCTCTTAATCTGTGTGCCTTATGTACTGAACCTATTTCCATTTCTGTTGGTTCTGCCTGTCTCTGTCTCTGTCTCTGTCTCTGTCTCTGTCTCTGTCTCTGTCAGTTTCTGTCTCTCTCTCCTTCCCCTTCCAATCTTCATGGGAGGCTGGGACACTCTCATTTTGGTTAAGTCCTCGTCTTTCATAAGTGAAGAACATTTCAGCTTCTACAGATCTGAGATGCTCAGACTGGCACCTGGCACTAGGCAACATTGCCCCCTGGAGGGCCCTTCTGTGTCTGGGGCCAAATGACCAGCCAGCTCTAAGAATGCCTTGGGAACATAGTTGATGAACTGTGCATATGAAGTGACGCCAGTGTGAGGCTTGATACCAGCTATGCCATTATCTCTTTGAATATCACCACTTTCCAGTTCTCTATGCTTTCTTCTAACACTTGCAAAACTTCTCCTTGAATTTTCCCATTTTTGTTTCTCTTTGATACATTCTAATAGTTTCTTCTCTCTCATCTTTCAGCTTGACAATTCTCTCCTCACACATGTATATTTTATTATAAAACCATTTTACTGGGTTATTAGTTTGCTTGCTTGTTGCAGTTTTTTAGGTACTAAGGATTCTTTTTTTTTTTTTTTTTTTTGGCGGAACCAGGGATTGAACTCAGATCCTTGCATTTGCCAGTCAAGCACTTATCCTACTGAGCCATCTCCCCGGCCCCAGGATTCTTTTTTTTAATGTATTTAGTATAGGGTCTTTCTATGCAGTTTGGACTCATAGTGATCCTCCTATTTTCAGCTTTCCCAGTGCTGGGATTATAGGCATGTGCCACCACATCCGGCCTCTGTGGCTGACTCAGTGCGCCTGGGGGTGGGATTGGCAAGGCATGTGGTGCCTTGGGTTGAATCCCAGTCCCTGTGCTTGCCTAAGTCCACTGAGCTATCTTGCCGGCCCAAGGTATTAATGATTAAACCCAGAGCCTCAAGCATGTACTCTGCCAATAAACTAGGCCCACAGCCTGGTTTGCTGCATTTTTAATGATAGAATTCCAACTTGGTTCTTTTTCAATTCTGCCAGGTTAAATTTTAACACAGAATCTCTAAGTCTCTGTTAAAACTCTTAACTCTTTTATTTTTATAAATAATAAGCATGGTTGTATATTTTGCATATAATAATCCCAGTGGTTAGATCTTTGTCCATATATTTCAATTGTCTGATAGTTTTGTTCTTCTTCATTTATGGCTTCTGATTTCTGACCATACATTGTTATCTTTCACTACATATTTGTCCCGTGATTGAAAAGAGCCTTTTCATTTATTTTTGCTAAGTATATCAGCATATAGCAGTCCTCCCTTATCCCCAGGGGATATACTCCAACATCCCTACTGGGTGCCTGAAACCCTAGATAGTCCCAACACCTATACAGTACACATTTCTCATGTACATTGCATGAGTATTACATGATATCAGAGTGAATCTGTCCTCCCATGTGTTATGCCTTGGTCCCTACTTAGCATCACCTCTCTTGTGACGCAAATAAGGATAAAATAAAGGATGTGTGAGCATTAGTTCTGTGGAATCTTGACAGATGGTTTGATAACCATGACGTCTATGAAGTGACTGTCAGGTAAGTGTGACAGCCTGGAGACAATGAACAAAGGGATGATTCATGTCCCTGGGGGATTGGAGTGGGATGGAGATTCCATCACCATCCTCAGAACAGCATGCAATGTCAACCTTATGAGTTATTTCTGGAATTTTCTATGTAACAATTTTCAACCGTGGTTAGCTATGGGTAACAAACTCCAGAAAGCAAAACTACAGGCAAGGGGAGGGGACTGGTTTGCTATTAATCCAGGACCCTGCTGTTCTAAGCTTGAGTTTCTCTTAACTACGTATGCATGAGAAACAAAGCTGTAGACCACAACAGCTGAGGTTTGATTTTCGTTAACCTTGTTCTGAGACTGTGGACCTGCAGGGTCAGCTTAAAGAGTGCCAAAGAATAGAACTTAGACATAGCTCTTGGGTGTGGTGCAGAAATGGAAAGATCTCAGTGAACTATAATATAGATGTCCAGGCCAAGAGAGACCAGTAGGGAGAAACAAAAGCCCCTTTATCTTCTCAGATGGGTGGCAAGGTATGTGTACAATACTGTCATGCTGTCATCCCAAGAAGTTCTCTTGGGTTAGGGAAGCCTGTATCTCAGTCTCTACTCTTTATATCTCAGATTCTCTGACAGAGCCAGACTGGACAGATGACTGCTCCCAAGTACACTTCTGTAGGGTTCTACTAGTCACTAGCCCTACCCATAGCACTGTATTGATAGGGACCACATTTCCCAGAGTCCATGTATCTCTGCCAATCGCCCTTCTTTTCTAGTTGCATTTTACAGTCTTTGATAGTGTGTAGAACAAGGTGGGTCAAAGGGAGAGGGAGGAGGAAGATGCTGTGTCTGCCCATTTCTCTAGTGAGCCAGACCTTGATTTTATCACCTAGGACTGGCCTGAGTAATGCTCCATAAAGACGTCCACATCCTAATACCTGGGAACAGCAAATCTGCTGCCATTCATGGCAACAGGCACTTGGTGTTGCGACTGGTTAATGTTGAGGTGGGGAGAGTACTCTAGATTATTCTGATGGTCCCACTGTCATCACAAGGATCTTTCTAACAAGGAAGCCGGAGGCAGGAGCCAGAGAAGAAGATGTAAAGATGCAGAGCTTGGAGTGATGCAAGAAGGAGCCCCAAGCCAAGGCACTCTGGCAGCCTCTAGAAGCTGTAAAAGACAAGGAGTTGCATTCCCCCTGGAGACTTCTGAAGAGGTCAAACTGCTGACACTTTGATTTCAGGACTGCTGAGTTCCCAAACTGTGAAGTAACAAGCTGTCCTTCTTAGAAAACACTAAATTTGGTGTCATTGGTGACAGCAGCAATAGACCATTCTATTGGCAGCCCTTCAGTTTCTTTATCATCCTTTTCCACAACTAATTTCTCCTTAGTAGAGACTGTTCTTAAATGATAGAAATAAATTTGTGCTATGATTACTGCAAAAAGTGTCGTACTTTCTGGTGAGGTTTGGGTTTTGCCTTTCTGTGTACCTGTTTCACCGCCGCTGCTTGCTTTCGTGGTTCTATATTTGATACGGGCTTCCCTGTGCATTGAGCGAGCTCCCCAGGCTTTTCCTGGGGCTGCAGCATTTTCTCTCTGAGCAGGACAGTCACTTACTCCGCCTGATCATTCATTCCCATCCACCTCAGGCCAGTGCGGATTTCCTACGTGAGGTTCAGTGTCAGTCACCAACCCAAACTACGGGGCTTCCTTCGGAGAAATACACAGGCCACAAGAACATGAAAATACTCTAAGTATCCCCTTAATGGTGCGCTAGTGTTTTAAACAGGCTCATGGGGTGGTGCTAGGGACAAGCAGCACCACGCAGTGGACAGAAGCTCGGTGGCCCTTCATTTCTCTGGGGGCCAGCGGCCCTCTCGGGAACAGGGAGTAGCCACTCCAACACTCTCTTCACATGCTATCTATTTACACACATTCGGAGCTTGAAAAAGAAGAAGACACAATATCTGCTCTTGAGTTCATCAGAGGAAGCAAAAAGCTGGACAAATAATTGCAGTACAGCATGGTGATTGCTATGGAGGAGGATGCAACGAGCGCTCAACGAACCAGGAGCAGATGCAGAGGTACGCATTAAGTAATTCACTAATCCCGGGCTTCTCCGTGTGAGCTCTGTGTCCCACGACTCTGTGGGACACCTTCCCTTGTGAGCAATCAAAGCGGTGCAAAGAAGTGAGTTCGAGGCCCGCCTTCTGCCCCCGCCCCGCCCTGAGGCACGAAAGCTTGTTTGAAAGCTGGAGGCCTTGGAGGTGAGTGAGCCACAGGGGCTTGGGGAGGGCAGACACAGCCAGGCTTAGGAAGATTCTACTCCTTTTTCTGGGACTTTGCAAACCTGCTGTCAAATACTATGTTCTTTTTCAACTCTTGTCACCCTCTGTGATGAGACTGGGCAATTATGTAATCTGAAATTTGGACACTGCCCCTCTGGGCTCCTGTGCACCTTTCCATGCTCTGACATGCAGTGCCCCCTCCTTTTCCTGAGCACTTCATTCAGTTTAACAGTTAAGAGTCTAGCGCTCCCAAATGTCTTTATTTTCCTACAATTAAACTTCGCTTAGTTCTTAGACTCACTTCTTTCTTGGGTATAGTATAAACGCAAATCTTGCCAATTATAAATATAACTCCCTCACGTCTAAGTTATCTCTTTGGGTTCAGTGCTGAGACAATCTCTGCATCTCCTCTGAGCTTCTCTCCTTCCTTCCCTCGCAGCAGTAATCCCAGCTCTAAGAGGCATGGTATCACCACACAGCATTACGCACGGCATGAGTGGAAAGGCACCATCCCTGGGTCCATTCTCTTGGCAAGGCCAGTGTGCTCTGGAGCAGGATGGGCATCATCCACTACACAGCATCATCTTACCTACACCCAGGCTGACTTGCCTTGTGGCTCTGCCACAGGGCCTGCTGTCCTCCCCTCTCCCCTCCTCTCAGCCAGCTCAGGACTCTCAGAGCCCCTTCCATGGCCCTCCTTGGGTGTGCAGAAAGCACAGGCTTCCTTTTTGCCCTATGGGAGCCCAGCAAGGAGTTGCAGGAGGCCGGCCCAGATTTTCTCTGCCAAACCTCCCATGCTGCTTGCTCTCCCGCGGTCATGCTCTGTGGGTAGTTGCCTTTGGGACCACCTCCTTCTACAGCTACAGGCAGGCTGTGCTGAGCACATGGGCCCTCCATGCATACCTAGGAACCTTATGACCCCTCTTCCACCAAGATTCCCCCATGAGGTGAGGACAGAGATGAACACCACACCAGCACTGAAGTCGCCTGGCTGACCTTTTCCAATGCTAAGACCCATTTGCCCTATTTTGATAATGCTCTTATTTTTTGTTGCTCTCTGGATTCTGAAATATGCTCTAGGCCAGGGTTGAAAAACTGGTTTATGTGCCAATCCATGTTTTTGTAAGCAAAGTTTCATGTATCGCAGAACGTGCCTATTTATTGTCTATGAGCTGCCTGCTACAGAGTTGGTGAGTAACTGGAGCAAGAGCCCTATGGTCACTTTGGAAAAAGAAATCTATAGTCTGCAAAACTCAAAATATTTTCTGTATGGCCATATTTTAAAAAGTTTGCCAAACCTGCTATCAGTTCTAGATATCCTAAATGTGACACTGGATATTTACAGTGACACTTCTTGTAGCCAAAGAGTCTACTTTTCCCCAACTTCCACACTAGCTCTTTGTTCTAGCCTTTCAAGGTCAGTGAAGACTCAGGACATAGGAGCACCTATACTGTTACATCATGTAACTCTGTTGTGTCCCAAATTTTCTAATCAAGAAGATTATGGGGCCACAGAGCAATGTGATCGATGGCGTAGAGTGTGCCTAAGGATAGTCACCTGGAGAGAAAACATTCTCTTAGGCTTTCACAGAGAGCACATTGGCCAAGCAATGGCCGTGACTCATCCACATGGCTGACACTGACAAAGGATCTGCAAACTGCAGTACAGGGTTACAGGATAAATCCTGAGGGGACTTTACCGACCTTATCAGATACAAAAGTTACATTTCTTGTTATACAGGTCTTGCTTTATCTTGGTCTTAACCACCCAGCAGAAAAGTATAAAAATGAGGTATATAAAGTAAAGCCATATTAATATGCTGAGCTGTGAAAGGCTCAAGTCAACGATTTCTTGGATAATCCACTACTATTGTGGACTGCTGGACTGCGTTGGATTGTTTTGCTGAATTTACACACCTGTAGTATTTAGATGCCAATGGAATACCCATCTCTGACAGGACTAAACAAAAAAAGATGATACAAAAGAAGGACCATTTTGTATCTGTATATGCAGAATAGTTAGGATAGATATACAGCTATTTTTGCTTAATTTAGTGAGAAGAAAGATTTGTACTAATAGTGTTTGGACAGGATATTCTGTCTGCATCTTGTACTACGGATAACCACGAAGAAGATAACAATGTACAGTGTATTAATTATTGAAACTGTCCTATTAATCAGTTTTGAAACTGTTTCATTGATATTTGTTTTTCAATAAAATAAAATAAATAAAATAGATAAAAATAAAAATAAAAAAAGAAAGCTGCGACCTTAAGACTCCTTTAGAACTCCAAGTCATCTGCTCTCAAGGGGCTTCTTTGTATTTACCCCTTCCTGGAGCACTAAGTCAGGTTTGGCTTTAAGGAGGAAACGGAAAATACATCAATTACTATTCCAAAAGCTTCGTGGCACTTCACCTCTAACTCCCCGCTGGCTGCTCTTGTGGCTCCATCCCTCAGCCAAAATCTGGCTTGACACAGGGCACTTCCAACCCTGGCAAGGCAGGGATTTTCCCAGGAGGTATCCCAAAGACGCTGGCCCCTCCTCAGCTGCTTTAGGGCAGGTCTACCACACGATGGAATCACCAAGCATTTGGTCTCAGAGAGGTGGTAAATGATGTCCATGCTCTGCTTCCTGACATTTCACACCCAGTTTAATGAAGAAGATTTAGGACATGGAGAGAGAGATTTGGGAAGATGAGATATAGCCCAGTCAAGAATATACACAATTTTGGGCCTTTTGCCCCCTTCTAGTTTCCTGTTTTCTGCTGAGATATATCCAGAAAGTGCAGTAAGGCTCCAGGTATCCTGTAGATTAAGCCAAATGGAGTCTGGCTCCTGTGTCTGGATGCTCTCACTCAGGAGGCTGCTAGAAATATAGCCCGCAGCATAAATTTCCATAGTGGGAAAAGACAAGTGATGAGCTGGGTAATGGGTGTGGAAGTTTCATCTCTGTAATTTCCTATCTCTTCCCCTTTACTCATTTGTAAGTCTGGTTTTCCAGATCTCTCTAGTTATATATATAGGCAATGCTGCTCCACTGAAGGACATTTCCTTCCTATATTTCAGAAACTCCTTTTTTTTTAAAAAAAAAAATGTGTTTGGTACAAGGTCTCACTACACAGCTTGGACTCATAGTGAACCTCCCGTTTTCAGCCTCCCCAGCACTGGATTACAGGTGTGCACCACCATGCCCAAACTTGGTGCACGCTCAGTGCACCCAGGAGGCAGTGTCAGCACAGCATGTGGTGCCGGGGATCAAACCCCAGTCCCTGTGCTTACCTAAGCAGGCGCTTAGTCCACTGAGCTATCTCACAGGCCCCAGAACATCTATTTTTATGACAAATCTTATGGGATGCTGGAAGAGGGCAGGACTTGGGTGCTGTGAGCCTGCAGCTGAATCCCAAGTGTTGCTGTCCTAATGGCTCACTCTGGGCAGGCCGTGAATGTGCTCCGCAGATGGGCTTAGGAAAGCTGACCTCAGATATTTGCTTATTCATTTATTCACCTTCTATGTACCAGGTACTTGGACCAAGTTCTAGTCTAAGGGACCTTGCAAAGAAGTAAACAGATAATTCTGGATGCATATATTAAAAAATTCATATGCGTTGCCTTAGAAATGCCCTAAAGCATACATTTATGAGCACAAATTAAAGGAAATGTCACCTGAGTTGATAGGAAGAATGCACAGGAAGAACAAAAAGGAAGAAAGACGAAAGTCACAATAGGATTTCGATGGCACTATTGGGCAGAGGTGAGAGGTGAAGGAATGTTTATTCTAAAGGCACACTGGCCATTGTCACAAGTCCTACTCCCACCCCAGCCACTCTTAGAACAGGATTCTTAGATAGCAGTTACTGGGGAGGATGGTGCTGGTTATGCTGGCTACTGGAACATAATGCGTTCAGAAGAGCTAATGGTATCACTCGGCATTTTCAAGGCAAGTCTGAGCTTTGTGTGTACCTGGCTATACTTGCCTTTTCCCCATTGTCTACCAGGGCGTGCCCTGACTCTCCAGGGGTGTGATGGTCCTTGCTCACTCCCCCCCCCCCATCTCTGGTGATGTCCTCCTCAGAGTTACTGCTTTTTAACCATACTGTACCTTACTGAACATGTTTTTAAACTTCTAAACTGTACTGTATTCTGTTCAGCCAGTGAATTTGGGGACATAGTATTTTTTCTGCCTAGAAACCAGCTTCACTGGGGCTGGTGAGATGGCTCAGTGGTCTAAGGCACCTACTTAGAACAAGCTTGGCAAAGCACAGGGACCGCAGTTCAGTCCCCCAGCACCACATGCCAGCCAGCTCCCGCCCCTGGTGGGCTGAGCTGGCCACACACACACACATACATACACACACACACACACACACACACACACACAAATAAATAAATAAATTAAATTAAAAAAAAAGAAACCAGCTTCACTTTGTACTCTTTACTTCCACACACTGACCCATTTCTTAGACTCTTCTCTTTCAAGTTAATTCTTTCTCATCCCTCAGATTGAAGCTTAGTTGGCATCTTCTCAAGGAGCCCTCCCTGACTCCTGGGTGCTGCGAGTGCAGAGCACCTGTACTACAGTGCCCTGCTTCTTACTCTATCGAACTGTAGTTGTCTGTTTCCTTCTTTGCAAGGTGCCTTAGATTGGAACTTGGCCCAAATCCTGGTACTCAGAAGGAATCTAGTTCTAATAAAGAAATAAGCAAATATCTGAGGTCAGCTTTCCTAAGCCCATCTGCAGAGCATGTTCGCAGCCTGCCCAGAGTGAGCCATTAGGACAGCAACACTTGGGATTCAGCTGCAGGCTCGCTGCGCCCAAGTCCTGTCCTCTTCCAGCATCCCATAAGACGTGTCATAAAAGTGGATGTTCTGGGGCTGGTGAGATAGCTCAGTGGACTAAGCAACTGCTTAGGCAAGCATTGGGACCGAGGTTTGATCCCCGGCACCACATTCTGTACTGACCCTGCCTCTGGACGTGCTGAGCCTGCACTGAGTCTGGGCATGGAGGTGGACGCCTGTACGCCCAGTGCTGGAAGAGTGAAAACAGGAGGATCACTCTGAGTCCAAGCTGTGTAGTGAGATTTTCTACCAAATACATTAAAAAAAAAAAAAGTTTCTGAAATATAGGAAGGAAACCTGTCCTTCAGTGGAGCAGAGTTGCCTACATAGATAACTAGAGAAAGATCTGGAAGGAAAGACAGTGAAGAAGTCATGGTTATCCTAGTGGAGATGGGAGGTGGGAGGGGAACCAGGGTGCTATTCCCAAGGGACATGGGCCATACTGTCATTTCTTTTCCTTAGAAGGGAGAATGTATTCATGTATTGCTTGTATACTTAAAAATTTATTTAAAATGAGTACTGCCAATGGTTTTTTTATACACAAAATTCTCCAGGTGATAAATTTTTCCATGAAAGAACCTTGAAATTCACATTGCAATTTTCCTTGACTGGTTATTCCCATAAAAGAAAGGAAAAGAAGAAGCAAGGAAAAAAAAAAAAGCATGAACACAATAAAACTGCTTTAGCCCTCATTTTTAGAATACTTTCCTTTACATGCAGAGCTAAAACCAGCTGGACTGAGAAGATGGGCCACAGTGAGTGAGTACGACGGGGCGGAGACTAGCCAATCTGTGGGCTTCTTTCCACTATGACTCTGTCATAGACAGTTTGGCTTGATGCTCTTTCGTCTCTCGTGCTTATTTCTAGGCATAATGCAGGTGCTTTGTGTAATTAAGGAGAGCTGAGAAAACATAATTAGACAAACATGCAGGAAGTAGATGGCAAATCCTCTTCATGACAAAGACGCAGACCCTGACGTATTCCCTCCTGAGTAACAACCTGAGTGGGACCTTCAAAACGCCAAGGCTGCACTTCCTGAAGACGTTCTCTGTAGCTCCCTCTAGCGGCTGAGCTGTTGACAACCTGCTGTACAAGCAGCTGCCTCACTACCCTCAGCCCTATTCCCAATTCTGGATGCATATATTTATTTATTTTATTTTATTTATTATTTTATTATTTTATTTTTGCAGTATCAGGGATTGAACTCTTTTTTAAAATATGGCACACTTCATGAATTTGCATGTCGTCCTTGCGCAGGGGCCATGCTA
>NW_004524710.1:3963039-3964456 GCF_000260255.1 Octodon degus | reverse complement strand
TATTTTATTTTATTTTATTTTATTTTATTTTATTTTTGCAGAACTGGGGATTGAACTCAGGCCCTTGCGCTTGCCAGGGAAGTGCTTATTCCCCTGAGCCATCTCCCCGGCCCCAAGGATGCATATATTTAAAAACTCATATTTATTGCCTTAGAAATGTCCCAAAGTGTATGGTTTATGAGCACAAAGGAAATGCCACCTGAGCTGATAGGAAGCATGAACAGGAAGAACAAAAAGAAACAATAGCAGCTACTTCTGAATAACCATGAACCTTCAACAGATACACACCTCTGGCCAGGACGGGCTAGTAATGTGCATACATGCAGCAAGACTCTGGTGCCCTTTGGACCAGCTGCACAGCCCATAGCATAGCTGAGCATCCATACATAGGACAGGTGGTTTGGCAGTATTATGGGCCATACTTGACAATACTAGGATGAGATTATAATAGAAAAATGCTATTGCAGTCGCGGAGTGTGGGCAGTTTCGTAGTTAAGAGCAAACATGGAGCTTGAAGAGTGAAGCATCTCTAAGTCATTCTACTTAAACTCCTCCTTGGCTGTGTTATATCCTGCGGTGATAAAGGCTGGTCTGAATAGGAATACCAAGAAAAGACAAATGAAATGGCTCTAGGAGGACTGACTGTCATCTGTAGCTGTAGATGGGGCCTCAAGGAGGGCAATAACCCTTTTCCTTAGAGTCCCTGAGTAAAATACTGTAAGCACAGACCCTCCAGGTCCAGGGTCTGGGTTCAAAGCAGACCAAGATCTTCCCTGTGTATAACTTTGGGTAAGATGATCGACCTCCCCACAATAGTTTATTCACTTGTATAATATAATACAGCCCATTGAGTAGGGAGGTGGTGCCATTAAACGAGGTAGTGAGCGCAGGCTCTCGAGAGCTGAGGACAGGGCTGCATCCGTGCAAGTGGAGCGAATCATTACGATTACTACTAACTTTCACCACATCCCCCAGGGTGTGTCTCACATTTGCTCTCAAATGAGTAGCATCTGGCCTGATCTCTCAGGATCATGGTCTCTGGGATGCTGCTTACAAAGTATATGCCAGTACCTTATCATTGTCTCCAGGGGCACCTCCGTGCTGCAGGGGACATCTCTTGGGGTGGTGCGTGACTTACTTCCTCCCACCCTCCTCCCTCACCCTCCCCCAGCCCTCACAATCCTGGTAGATCCTGTGGTGTGACTTCTGCTTTCAGATTAATTCAGAGTCGGCTTTTGATCTGTGCTCTGCCAAATAGTGTTGGTTCCCGTGAATGTGAAACTTAGAATAGACTCAAAGCTTGCCTACTGCTGGAGCTGAGTCCTGCTACCAGGACCATTCTAGAAAGAAGTGTTTGTAAGCTTATGCATCTATTGTGTTCATGCTATGCTTTCTGCAGCTTCCCAGTCAACTCCTT
>NW_004524710.1:3959156-3962894 GCF_000260255.1 Octodon degus | reverse complement strand
TCTGTCTCTTTTAGATCTTGTTTCTTAGAGAGCTGGGAGGTGAGCCCTGCCCCTGGCAGTACACTGTCTCTGTCTCTGCCCTTGGCCCTTAACAAGGACCTGCGCCTTGAAGCCAATACTTCTCTCCCACTCCCTGCAAGCGGCAGATTGTGAGTTACCTGTCCTAGGATTCTTCCTGAGCTGTAAATCTGGAGCAGGTAGAAGAGTCGCTGTCTGGAGAAGATAACCAGATGTGCTGTTTTTCATGGCACTAGGTGTAGACAACATTACAGATGGCTTCACTAGAGGACTACAGGCGAAGCGCAGAGATCCAACTGTGTCTGTTTATTTACCTCTTCAGGGCAACAGTTGTGAAACTGTGGAACTAGCTGGGAGGAATACTGGTAGGAAGAAAAGAACACCAGCATTGTAGTCCAGACAAACCAGAATTGAAAGCTTTGCACATTAACCTGTTTTGGTGATGATAAGGGATAGAGTTAACCTCTGAGCCTGAGTTCTTTTTGCTATAAGACTGAGATGGCAATACAGTGCCTCATAGAGCTCCTTACATCGCACGTGGTAGATTCCCACTTTGAACTTGCTTAATCCCCACATGGATCTGTTAGCTTGCATATCCCAGCCAGAAAAAAATCCCTGGCCTCAGAGTTGACTGGATCACACCCGGGGCAGGTTTTCATCTTTGCTTGCCAATGAAAAGTAGTCTTAGTTCTTTCCTGCTGAAGATAGGCTGCATTCAAAGGGGAGAACACGGCTGTGAACATTGTCTGGGAATCTCTCTGATTCCTCAGCCCAGGAATGGCTGTAGTTTAGACCAATCACACAAGCAGAGAGAAGTGGCTCCCTCTCAGTCAGGGCAGAACTGCAGGTGGGTGGTGACCTGGAGCTTTTGGGAAAATCATTACAAGCCATCCTGATGAATCCATTTCCGGAAGTTGCATGTTAAAGCACCTGCTCTTGAGATAGCATCTCTAAGGACAGTCCTCCCGACTCAGCATCTTGGCCTCTTGCTTCCTCTGACACTGCAGACTGAGTGTGCCCAGCATGGCACTTACATTTCTGCCCACAGACTGCCTGAGCTGCTGCTTCTGCAGACAACCGCCTTCCCAGCCTGAAGCACACAGATACCTCAGGTGCCCCCTGGACCCTCACAGCCTGACAGCTTTCTGGCAGCCATGTGGCTGTCCTCTTCTTTCTGTCCCATTCACATGGTCATCTCTGTAGGCCATTATCTCATGACCTCCTAAGTGTAAGACAGCGCTGACCTTGTTGCAACCCCACTGCAAAATGGCACATGTTCCTTACACCTCCCAAATTAGGGACACTCCACACACAGCTTCGCCTTGAAGAGCTATCATGATCTTACCCCAAATCACTTCTACACCACTCTCATAGGTACTAGGTGCTAGGATTCTGCTACTTCTAAGCAAACAAGCAGTGAAGGCCTTCAGGGACCAGTGTAAGGAAATGAGCAGGAAGGAGAAGGGCTGACTTTGTTACTAGGCAACCATGCAGCAATAGAAGCAGCCTGTGTTGAGGCACATGATGCTGGAAGCCAATGAAACTGCAATCTGTGATTTTGGTTTTAGCTGGAAATGTAAGTCAAGGTAAGGTGCTATCTGATAGAATTTCATGAAAGCATTTGTCTTTCATATTTAATACACTGAGGTTCAGAAAAGTTTTCCTTCTTTAATGGTGCAAAACCTATAAATTACTTTTGCTTTTATGGGAGAGGGAGCAGTAAGTAAGAGAGATTTTAGAGTGGGAGAGAGTTTCTAAGTAGCAAAGACTAAAATGAAAGTCATTATTCTGCTTTTCAGAACTCAATGCTTTTCGTTAATGATAGTTGCTTGGAGACATTGTTTATGTGTATTTATGGAGAAATAAATGCTGAACTCATGCCTAGAAGCCCAAATAAAAACCATGCCACTCTCAGCCCTGATATACAGAGTGTTTGGCTTATGGGGCTAAGAGGCCAAGCTCACGTGTGTTTTTCTACTCCAACACTATGTTTTCAACCTACTGAAAAATAGAATTTTATACATATACATGTATACCTCTACACATATGTGAGATATATATGGAGAGATGCATAGATAGACCATTTATAAGTGAACTGAAGCAATTCAGAGTTCTTCCCACTAAGCTGTTTAAAAAAAGAAATCAGTGAACAATTATTGCAAGAGGCATCCATCTAATCTTAGGACTGTTCCCAACACCCTGTCACCCAAGGATGATTGATATAGAGAGGAACATAGGCGACACGATAGAAGGGTAGGTGACAATCCAGTTTCTGCTTCTCATCCTGCCTGGGCCCAGCTTAGCCTGGGGGCAGAGGAAGGCGAGGGAAAGGGGCAGTGAGAGCAGCGACTCCGAGCTCGGCATCTGTGCATTCAAATGACTCATAGGTCAAACCCAGATTTATAAAATCCTGCTCTTGCTGAAAAAGGTCCCAGTTTCCCTGTGCCTCACATCCTGTTCTGTTTTCAGGAAAAAGAACATCAAAAGAAATGCACATTGATTGATTTCCCTGACTTACCTTTTTTTTTTTTTCTTCTTAGTCCTAAGAATTTTCTGTTTCTCATTCTCAAAAGTCTGTAGTTAATTTAGCATTTGAAATGTGAGCTTCTAAAACAAACTCCCGTGAATGCTGCAGAGTCATGTTTGGGTTCAAAGTGTCTGGTTTTTGTTCATATTAAAAAAAGAAAATCAGATGGGGAAAGGGGAAGAAATTTTCCAATATGTCGCCAAACAGCCACTTATAGACACACCAGCAAGGCAAGTTATTCCAATAGTGCAACAAAGACCTTCCAGGGACCCAAAAGCAAGGCATGTTGCAATGACTTTCAGACAGACTTGTGACAGCAGGATCGCCGCCTTTTCCTCTTGAGAAGTCAATAATTTTCCAAGCACTTTTAAGGACTGTTAAGCTGCTCTGAGCCCTTGGAGATTATTAAATTTCAATCCTTCTAAGTTGTTTGTCAATATTTCCAGAGCACAGAAAGAGCCATGTGACTTTAAATCTCGTCCTTATGTTCATTAAGGAGAACTACGTGCGAACGGTGGGGGTTGCTTCATCCCGTGCGCCTGCGCGGTTCGTGCATTCGTGCCTGCGCTGCATATGAAGAGTTAGCAATGAACACAGACAGGATTCTGGTTCTAATAGGCTTGATTGGTGAGAACAGGAGGTGATGCGAGAATGCTGAAAGATGGTGGGTGAGTGTTGACAGCTGGGCTTAGTGTCCTAGAGAAGAGGATGCTGTTCCACGTAATGAGTAGGTTTAGGTGCACTCGAGATACTGCTGCTAAGACAGCCACCAGCTTTTCTTCCCAACGCTCTAAGCCTTTAGCCCCCAGGAGCAGGAATGTCTGTCTTTGCCCTTTATGTCTAGCTCAACCTTGTGATTTGCTTTCATCAGTAAAATGTCAAAGAAGGGACACCAGGTGACTTCCAAGCATTGTCATTAAGCTGCTTTGGCATCGAGTGAGAGGCAGCCACAGAGATGGGTGTGTTCTTCATGATCCGGTGCCACAAGACCACCATCTTCACGGTTGCTAAGGAGCTGAGCACCATGTTTGAGCTGAAGCGCATCATCAAGGGCATCCTCAAGCGGCTGCCCGATGAGCAGAGGCTGTACAAGGATGGCCAGCTTCTAGATGATGGCAAAACACTGGGAGAGTGTGGCTTTACCAGCCAAGCAGCAAGGCCACAGGCCACAGCCACAGTGGGGCTGGCTTTCC
>NW_004524710.1:3943590-3958196 GCF_000260255.1 Octodon degus | reverse complement strand
AACTACCACATAAAGAAATCCAGCTGAAGAAATCTCAGGGAGGAGGAGGACTCAGCCTGCCATCCAAGCTGAGGTAGCAAATGTGTGAGTAAAGCAGGCCCAAATCTATTGCAGACTCATGGGCAAGTGAAAGGTCACAGCATTAAGCCACCGGATTTTAAGGAAGTTTGTTACACAGAAATATACAACTGAGACAGAAGGTCAGGGAGGTTTTCCAGGGGAGGTTCTATTTAAGCTAAGACATGAACAGAGGACAGCACCAAATTCTGTGGGAAGCAGTTGATGTTGCAGGCAAATGGAATTCTAGGTGGAGACCACCAGGCTAGAGAGACAGGCTTCCTTGAAGAACTAGAGGTAGCCCCACATGACTGAAGGGTGGAGCAGTGAGTGCAGAGACTGGGAAGGCAGATAAGGGCCAAAGAGACAAGGTTCTTAAGATAAGACCATACACAATATATATTGAATGTTGATGGATGTTCAGATCTCAGCCTACATGGCTGGTTTCATAAAAATGAAAGTAAGATCTTACCCATGGGGGAAAATTACATTCCAGGGATGTTGCTAGCTACTAACATAAAGATACAGTGCTGATTGCAAGTCTGATATAAGAGGAGATTCATACCCCTAGGAAACATCTGTTGAGTAACTTTTGACTTTGCTATGGAAAAAGAACTCACAGCGCATGACTGATTAATCATGAGCTAGTGACATGTACATAAAAATGTCTCATTTGAGAGGTCCTCTGAGGGGGATGCACATCCTCTAAAATCACAAGGGGACTCAGAGTCAGGCAACTGTGTGTAGCTTTGGAAAGTCACTTAATTTCACTGGGCTTGACCTGTAATATTGGGCTGATCACTTCACCTTCCTTAAGATTACTGGAAGTTGTAATGAGAAAATGGCCCCTAACAGAGAAATGAAAATTGTTCATAAATTATAGCAAATTTAAGAACAAAATACTGTGCAGCTGTGGTACTGAGAGAGGCAAGACATATCTAGTTATACTCCAGAGGGGGAAGGCAAGGATTTGAAACAATAGAAAAATGCCCTTCTTTGGCTTTTCTTGTGTCTATTTGGAAACTCATTTCTACTAGTGAGAGGTGAGTATCCCAAAAAACACTTCATAGTTTAAGTGGGGTTAATAAAAGCTTTCTCCTGAATTCTTACCCATGCTCAAGGGCATGATTTGTTGTCAGCAGCACTTTTGAGCTTACATGATGTGATGTGCAAATGTACAAGAACTGTAAATGAATGGTATGGGTGCTTCCTATTTGTCAGATGTTCTGTATTCCTAATAATCATTTGATCTTCCCAGGAATCTCCAATAATTGGCTTTGATTTTCCCATTTTGCGGATGAGCAAAGCAAGGGTCAAAGAAGTTCTGACTTCCTTGGCTCTAGGTCCTACGATCAGAAAGTGCCTCCAAATACAAGCTCAGGCACACCTGACTTCAAAGCCTGAACTTCGTGTCAGGGCCAAGCCACCTTGTTTTAGGCATGCTTGCTTTTAGATAGTACAGTCAGTATGGTTTTCTTTTTTCTCATTTTATGTATTTGGTATAGGGTCTCATTACGCAGCGCGGACTCCTAGTGATGATCCGCTTCTCAGCCTTCTGAGCGCTGGGATTACAGGCCTGCACCACTATGCCTGGGCCCTGTCACCAGCTCAGCATGCCCCAGGGGCAGGGCCAGAGCAGCATGAGGGACCAGGGATCAGACACTGGTCCCCACACTTGCCAAAGCAGGTAGTCTACTGAGCTATGTCAGTCAGTATGTTTTTAAAGCAAAAAAATACATCAAAATGAATGCACCCAGGGGAATCGATCAATTCTGATCATTCCTTAGGGAAAGTGATACATAAGCTGATATAGTCAGCTTACTGGGAACTGTGGTTTAAAACTAAATGTCCAGATGGAATTTTCTAGCAGTTCCACGATCTCATTTGTGTGCCTTAAAATTTACTCATGTATGTAAAAACTTAAATCGGCTAGGAGTCAGTAAAAATAATCTCTGAGAGATGCTTTACTCCAGGATTCTGTTATCTCACCAATTCTGACACCTTGAGTTGTCCAAGCTGTTCTTCAGAAAAGTGCAAATGGGCACGAGCAGACTCCTCTAACCTTGGGTATAAGCACACTCATAGCTAAGAACGGAGGCCTTCTAAGACAATTCAGGCAGAATGACTTATTGCTGGAAATAGTGTTTATTAAATTTTGTTATGTGTCAAAAACTTGCTTCATGCTATGAAGTTTAAATCTGGCAACTCCACCTATCAGAGCTCACTTTGATCTACAAGCAACCTCTGAAAAATGCCACCTCTATTGCTGGTTCCTGCGAGGCATTGTTGAGGTGTGTCAGTGTCCTTTCCTTTCATCAAAACTCTTGATTTCTTTGAGATGTGGGGTGTGCAGAACAAAAACTAGGATATTTTTCTGGGAAAATTTCAGAGAAGACCTGAGTAAACAGCAAAGCAAACGTTTCATTGCTGTGGGGAGATACATTCAGACACACCCCAGAAAATGAGGGGATCCGGAGCCACTAGAAGGCATGGAAGAGGAAAGGACTTTGGGGAGACATTAAGAAAGAAGGTAAAGCTGAGAGAGGGAAGAGCAGAAGACTAAAAGAAGCAACCAAAAAAAGTGACAAATAGTTATGATTTTCCTAAGCCACAAAATATCAGTCTGCTTGATATGAATAAGACACAGTGGCCTCAACAATTTCTTTTGTGAATATTAAAGACAAAAACGATACTCCATTTTCTGCAATGCAAGCATTGGTCACGCATAAGTTAGTCCTAAAATTAATCGTGAACTGAAAAAGCTAAAGGAAAAGTGGAACAAAAGAATCGGCCTCTGGAAGCTGGCACGCTCTCTTGGAGAGAGGCGACAGTGCCCGAAGCAGTCAACAGGTGGAGCTGGGGGGCTGCTAACCCCTCTGCCTTCGGCAGGGCGGGGCGGCCTGCAACGCGCAACTTCCTGCTGCCTGCAGGAATCAATGAGGTCGGTGACACTCTAATCAAATATACACAAGAACCCCACACAACGCCATAAAGGAGGTCAGAGAAATTCGTTCTCAGCCTGAGTCACGCGGGGGCAGCTGACGCACGATGATGTGTGCAGATCCCGGGAGGTTCTGACGCAGCCCAGGGCAAGAATCAACTCTTTTTCAGCCTTGCCTGACGATCTGCGTCCTGCACAACTAGAGGCCAGACCTTGAGCTATACGCTTGAGAAGACACAGGAAATTTGGTCCTTTTATTGGATTTATTTATTTTTCTCCTTACATGTGTCTCATGTATAAGTGATGTCATCTCTGTAAAACAGGATTTTCTCTAACAAAGAAAATATTTTTGTCCATAAATGGAAAGAAAAATCAGCTAAAAGTGTCCCCACTACGGAGTCTGACATAGCTACAATGAGCGAAGCCCTTAGAGAACTGACTCCAAACTGGAGGGAGAGCCGTGGCTCCTTGGAAGCGGGAGGACAGCCCCTCTTCTCCAGTGAAGAGTCTGGGTAGCAGCAGAAGGGGGTTTAAGGTCCGCAAGGGCGGGGATCAATTGTTGGACTCACCATTTTATTATTGGCCCCTGGCAAAGAGCCCAGCGCAGAGTAATGCTCAATACTTTATATTGGGTGAATGAGTAAATGAATGAATAACGTCCCAACTTCAAGTGAAACAGACCTGTATTTAAATTGTGACTCTTGGGCCGGCCAGATAGCTGAGCGGATTAAAGCAACTGCTCAGGCAGGCACAAGGACCAGGGTTCCATCCCCGGCCTGCCTTGCAGGCCCCACTCCCAGGGGGCACTGAGACTGTGATTGAGACTGGGTGTGGTGGCACACGCTGCAATCCTAGCACTTGGGAGGCTAAAAACAGGAGGATCACTACGAATCGGATCTATGCAGTGAGACCTTGTAGACCCTGTCATACATACATACATGCATGCATACGTACATACATTCTGACTCTTAACCCTGGTCAGTGGTCACATGTCCTGCATGTTATTTGGTCTCCTGTTCACACGTTTTTCAATAGCAAGGACTATACTGTGCCCCAAAACAAAACAACAACAAAAAAATCTGTTCAGTAAATATTTTGTGCAAATGAGATTCTATGCCTCAGTTCCTTGCCTCAGTTCCTGTAAAACAGACACCATACTACGTACCAAAGACAGTTAACTGTTAGAAAGAATAAATGAATACTTAGAGTTCCTGGCAATAAGAAGTTCTCAAGATATACACTAGTCATCCCCTTATCCACAGTTTCACTTTCTAAAGTTTTGAGCTTTCCAAGGTCCACTGTGTTCTGAAAATAATAAATGGAAAATTCCTGAAGTAAACAATTCATAAATTTTAAAGTGTGTGCTGTTCTGAGCAGGATGGTGAAATCTCAGCCACTGCACCTGGAATGGGAATCATTCCTTTATCCGGTACATCCACACAGTACATGTTACCCACCCATTAGCCACTTAGCAGCTCTTGTGGCTGTGCCTAGATGTCCCCACCCCCCAAGCCCCGGGCAGTCATAGGTGGGACTTTTTTTCAGAGATGGCTGCATCTAGTGTGTGTGATGCTGGGATGGATTCATGGTGCAATGCTAGGATCAAGGGCATTAAGATTAAGGCTGTGAGTGCTACCTGCCCCAAGCAGCCCAAAGAAGATATAAGGGACAGGGAGAGCTGCAGCCATCCCTTGCTGCTTGGCTGCCTTCTATCCTCTATGAACCGTTCCTCCTTTGCAGTGCTTATCTCCCAGGCCCCCTGCCTTGAGGCCAGCCAGTTAGGGACTGAAACCTCTACAAGCTGAGATAAATAAACCTTTCCACCCTTTACTTGTGGATGCTGGGTATTTTGTCTCAGCAACACAAACAGTGACTAAACAAGCAGCCTTCTTGGTTATTAGTCAGGCTGTCACAATATCTCAGTGCTGTGACCAAGTGGGCCTTATTCTACCTATCATGGCTGCAAAGGGCAAGAGCTGTGATGCTGGCAGCTTGAGCATGCCAAAGAGAGGCCATGTGCTGCTTCCTTTAAATGAAAGGGAGAGAATTCTCAGCTTCATGTGGACGAAAAAAAAAAAAAAACAAAAAACCAACATACAGAGGTTGCTAGGATCTATAATGAGAAGGAAATACAGAATATAGAGACTTCATGCATCCTCTGGGGGCCTTGAAACATCTCCCCTGCAGATAAAAGGGCTATCATGGAAGCTAGCTATTTTATTGGCACACATTGCCACAGGCCACCATTACTTTTCTCCAGGAAATTTTCAAATGTGTACCTGGACCCTAACACCACGGACTTCTCCAAGGACCTAGTAGTGACCATCTGTGCTTTGCTTCTCCTCTCTTACACATTATTAAAATATCTATGATTGTGCTCAGAGCCACTCAGGTGGTGGCCCAGCTAGGGAGTGCCTGATCACATCTGATCAGCAAGAGAGACGGCTGCTTCTGTGGTCAAGATAGTAAGAATGGATTTGGCTCCAGGAGGCAGACTTGTTCCTATCTACTTCACCCAAAGTGGAGGCCATAGAGAAAACACTGCCCTCCAATACCTTCTCTTTCAAAAGGGCAACAGCCCAAACTAAGTCTCAGGGGCTTTGTTTGTTTGAAAGATACTCCTGAAAGTACTCTTGGCCAAGATTTCTTTGAATTTTACATTGGGAAAGACAGAAAATGGGGATTTGGGTCTCAGCATTGGTAATCATACACTTAAACCTATAGGACATAAGTGATTCCTGAAGCGTCATGGCTATTCAAAGCCCTAGGATCATCCAGAAGCTCCAGGTGCAGACACTGGCAACAGGAGGTTTTGTAAGCTGAGTGAAGACAGTTTTCTTCTCAGCACACTTAAGAGCAGCCTTGTGTGGAGAATTTGTGAAGAATCATTCAATTTTGTGTCATTACAATGATGAGACAAAGAAAACCCAACAACTGGGATAAGTACTTGAAGATCCTCTTCTTTCTGGTTTGGAGTGGTTTGTAAATACCCTGGGGAAAGAGGCAACGATGCTATTTTGTATTTCTGTGGTGCTTTTGCATTTCTTACCAAACAAGTTACTATTTATATTATTGGCTTTTACCTTTAAAACAACTTTGTATGTGCTGGCCCTGCCCCCTGGGTGCGCTGAGATGCCAGTTGAGACTGGGCGTGGTGGCATGCACCTGTAATCCCAGCACTGGGGAGGCTGTAAACAGGAGAATCACTATGAGTCCAGTCTAGTAGTGAGATCCTGAACACCCTGTAGACCCTCCCTAAAAAAATACAAATAAATAAATAAATAAATAAATAAACTTTGTAGGCCAGGGATAGAGCTCAGTGGCACAGCACCTGCCTGGCAAGCTCAAGGTACTGAGTCCTGATACAAAAAGAAAAAAGTTAGTAAAACAACTGTGTAACTGGCCAGACAATCAAGCACTTTTAGTGTCATGTTATATGTGGAAAAACTGTTTGCCGTCACAGTCACCTGTGTCCTCCAAGCTTGCTCTTAAAGGAGGAGCTTCCACGTAGGGTGCCACGCAGCCCAGCAGCTCCCTGCTGAATTGCTGTCAATGAAGGAAGCTGACAATCATTAGAATGCCAAGTCCCATAACAGAAGCAAGTAGATGGTTGTGGCTTCATTTTTCTTATTAGGAAAATGCCTCTTTCAGATGTTTCCATTAAAAACAAAACTCACCTCTGAAACAAGTGGAATTTGAATCTCTTCTGTTTCAAAGTCTAATAATTAGTGTCAACTATAGGAACACTATTTCCATAATTTTGTTTTCTGTAGATGAAGGAATATTACCGTAGAAACATAATCTTCTCCAGAAAAGCATGAAAAATCATTTTCTTACCATTTGAAATGATTTGGCTTATGATTGACTGTTGGGATGGGAGCTTTGTGTTTCTTAAAGTTTGTACATATTTACTTGTTTGTGAATTTTGACACACACACACACACACACACACACACGATCTAGAAAGTAAAACTGCCTTACAATTAATTCATCTTTGGTTGATGTGACTATCTGAATGGCTTATCAGCTAGATAACTTGCAAAGTGAAATTATAACTTTTCAATATTTTTTACTCAAAAAGAACACTTCTCACGAGGTCAGTTTCTTTACTCTTTTTTCTGAAGAAATTTTGGAAGAAATTGGCAATAAGACAATCTCTTCTACCTGGAAAGCTTATGGGCTTTGAAATGGCACAGGTCTGATGACAGTATTGAACTCCATTCATCTCATTTCTTCACTCATCAAAACATTCACGCATTGCACCTCTGCGGGGATCTAGGTGTAGGTGAGTGTTGAGTAAAACTTGCTTTACTTAAAGCCTAGTGAATTACACCCATACACAAGTTAAAGTACTCTCCTGGGCTTCATTCTTAACTATAAATTGTATGATAATGGATACTAAAGTAAAGATAGCTTCTTCACAACACCGGTGAAAACTAATGACTAAAAAATGCTTGGTTCATGGCAAGTGGTCAGTAATTACCAAGACTTGCCCTGTCTAATGAAATCAAATCCAGCAGCAGAGGGCAGTAGAATCCCTGGTGACCTCTGTAGTTTTAAAATCCTCAGGTTTTTTTGGTTTTACCCTTGGAATCCTACTGCTGAGCCTGTTCTCTTGACCACCCTTAGCAACCTCAGCTGGCTTTTCTTAGGGGTCATTTTCTTCCAGGTGTTGATACTTGAGGACCTCTGCTTAAAGGGAGGCCCTCTCTTGGGATCCCACATTTCTCTTTGAATATTCTTCCTGCCTTTGAGTTTGTTGTACTCCTTTCTTATTCTTCATCTCTCTTCCTTCTCTTCCTCTTCATGGGTACAGTACCAGTGTACCTAGTGCCCAGGACTTCTGTGCCAGCCACGATCTTTCTTCTGCTCTGTAGCCCCACCCAGGCAACTTCCAGTTAGGAAGCTTGTGGACCTTTTTTCTTTTATACTTCCAGCTGAACAATTCCAGAGCTGAGTCTACCATTGTTTCCCCAAAGGACTCTGTTCCTATTCCTTTTCTGTTTCTATCCATTAGTTCAACTGTTCAGATGTCTGTCTGGGAAACTTGGAATCTCTTAGGACCCACCCTGTCTCTTGATTTCCACATTCAAACAATTATCTCTTATTGATTTGGCCACATTTCCCAAATGAGTTTCCTCTTTCTCTTTTCCTCATCCTGTGTGGCCTCTCCTTCAGACTACAGCACTTCCTAGGGGACCTCTGCTCTGCCCTTGTCCATCCCATCTCATTTGACACAGGACCCTCTGCTGTGTTGCTGAAGCACAGTTCTGATGGCCTTACTTCCCTGCTTAGAAAGCCTGTGACTTCCAAGGCCTCTGTCTGGCATGTTGGCAACTCTGTACATGCTGACCGAGGCTAACATTTCTTCCTTATCTCTGATGAGTCTAACCTCTTTCCCATACTCAGACAACTTGCAGTCCCAGGCTGGAGCCCAATATAACTAATAATCACACATTTGGGAATTAAGATAAAGGCTCTGCATGGAAAATAAGAAGATGCTATCAAGAACAGAAACTGAGAGTCTAGTCTGGCACATTCCTGGAACTGACAAGAGGTCAGAGACATGCAAACCCAGGGCATGTGTATGAGACTCAGAAGAGAGGAGGCGTGACTTTGCAGAAGTCACTTGGTAGATTTTGGTCTTTGGCCTAAATGGTAGAAAGCCATTGGAGGGTTTTATCTGTGCCAGATGGATCAGATTTGCGTGTTTAGAAACTGACCCTGCCACAGATAACTTCTTGTGAGGAGCACTCTCCCTTCACTGTCGTATTCCTCGGATCGCCTGGACAATGTCTTCTCAGACAAGCTGTTATGGTTTGTGTCTAGTTATGCTCCCAAAGCCTCACGCAGTCATGGGGCAGACTTCTAGAGTTTGTAATTAACTCATGATCCACTGGGATTATGGGCATGAGTGCTGCACCCAGCCTGGGGCGGACAGCCTGAATGCAACTTAAGGGGGACTGACTGACTTGCTCTCTGTAGCCACTGTTGCCACTATTCCCTTTTTTGCTCTCTGCTCTCTGCCACCACCATGAAAGGTCGTCCTGTGCTATATGCCACTCTGCCTTGGAGCCAGCTGAGTATGGACTGAAACCTCCAGTAGCTGTGAGCTAAATAAACCTTTCCTTCCTTCATTTTGGGTGTCAGGTATTTGTCCCAGCAATGAGAGAAGAGTGACTGAGACACCAGCACTCCAAAAAGAGGCATTAAATGAATGTGTGACCCAAGCTGACAGGAAAGCAAAAGGGAAACCAACTGCTGAGAGGGAAAAGCCACCTGAGAGCCAGGTGCAGGGACAGGAAAGGATGTACTACACACTATCGACATGGGCTGTCGTTTCACAACTGTCACCTCAAGAAGCTAAATCCCTGTTGGAATTTGGCTTCAGGTGCTGTCAGTTACACAACTCCAATCTCAGTGATTTGTTATCAGACTTGCTACAAACCTCATCTATTTTTTTTTTCCATGTTTTTCTCTCAGGCCTGCATGTTCCTTTTACATGTCTCCTTCTGTGACTCTCTGTGAGTCAAACTCCCAGAAAACAGAGATCAGAGCTTTTAAATTGCCGTGAGTGGGGAGAGCACCAGGGAGGACGCTGACGCTCTGTGGGGACCTTGCCCAGTTCGCGTGATGCAGAAGGGTGGGATGAGGAGCCTGTGGGTTGAAGGGAGATCAAAAATAGGGCAGAGGAATGAGGCTTTTCTCTTTCATTGAGTACACAGGATATTGAGCTTCTAAAAATATTCCCATGTAGCAAAATAGCTTTCACAAGGATGTGGTGTCATGGCACAAATGTAGGCACTTGGGCTATGTCACATCCTAGCTCTGGGACTTGGGACAATCAACTTACCCTCTCCACACCTTGGTTTTCTCATCTGTAGAATGGCTGCTAGTACTGCCTATGTCAACTGGCAGCTTGGAGACTATACAAGGAACACGCTCAGAGCAGGCCTAGGTCACAGTGAACACTCAGCCCTTGGTTGCTGTTTTGAATATTACCGCTCCAAGGCAGGAGATTATTTGTACTTCCTCCAATCTCCAGATACTTTGTTCTCAATGATTTGAAATTGCAGTTATGAAGTTTGACGCATTTTTTTTAAGTTAATCCTCGAACAGACTTTATTTTGATGGTCCATAGAAATGTAATTAGTATCCTGCAAATATTTTGGTCAGGACTAAAAGCTGCCTCCAACGTTTAGCACAAAGAACAAAACATAAGAGTCATCAGGTTTTGCAAGCTGAATGTGAGAGCTCTGTGGGCAAATCCCCTAACAAGCGAGAAATTGTGAATAAACAGTAATTATGTAGCAAAAACCTGACAGCTGCAGGGAGTCTGGAAATAAACAGAGCCTGGAGGTTTGTGTAAATGAAGGATGAACCTGGGAAAAGTAATTTATTATCTGGGACAACCAAAATATCATTGCTCTGAGCATCATCTGATTAGGAAATTTGGGGACTTTAAATGGTTTCAGATCATTTCAGAGCCTTTATTGTCAGTATATTTACTTTGCAAAAGAAGATGTGACATTATCCAGCTGTAGTTTATTGGTATGATGTATAGTGATGCTGACTTAGTTACTCTTCTCTCGTTGCTGGGACAAAATACCTGACACCCCAAATGAAGGAAGGAAAGGTTTATTTAGCTGACAGTTAGTAGAGGTTTCAGTCCATACTCAGCTGGCTCCAAGGCAGAGAAGCAGATGGCATTTCATGATGGCACCAAAGAGCAGAGAGCAAAGGGAGTGGCAGCAGCCCAGGCAGCTAGCTAGCTTCTCTCCCCTCCTTACATTGCAATGCAAATTACCTGCTCCAGAGCAGGTGCAGCATCCACACCCACATTAATCAATCACAAACTCCAGAAGCTGCCCCAGGACTGCATGAGGCTTTGGGGGAACATCTAGACACAAACCTTAACAGATAGTAAAAGATATATATTTATATTATAATCAGAACTTCCCGTTACTTCCTAGTCTAAGTATAGTAGCAGTTTTCATTGCTTTTATTTAACAGTAAGTTTTGAAAGGATTTCAACACTTTGAGTAAATGGTGAGAGAGCAGGAAGCAGAGGAGGAGAGGAAAAGGAGAGAAGGATGAAGTAGATGAATGGATGAGAGATAAGAAAACAGGACAGTTGGAGGCCCGTAAGTGCAAAGATGCAGTGAACCCTTGCATGTCTCCAGTGTGAAGTTTAGGTCCAATTTTTGCTTATTAAAGTTTCACCCAAAGACTGAAAGCAGAGCTGAGTGGTGAGGTGTTTGCCTAGCATACAGAGGGCCCTGGTTTCAATCCTAGAAATGGAAAAAAAAATCACCCAAGGTGTCAAGATGACCTCAGGCAGGCTGGAGGATAGCTAGTGGTAGACCATTTACCTAGCCTAAGCAGGATTCTGGGTTCCATCTCCAGCACCAGAAAAGAAGAAAGGTGGCCTCTGGCCAGAGGCCGAGTTATCTTCATGTAACGTCAACATGACCCTCTTCAACTGGTCCTGACATTGGAGAATATCTGTTCCAGATCCCAGCTGCTGTCTGGAAACCATTCCCATCCATGTGCAGATAAGGATTTTCACATGGAAAGAAATAGCACAAGCTTCCTCCCTGTATATTTCCTTCCTATTATTGGTTCTTCGAGAACTGACAGGTTCATAATATGCCCCTTTCCATCTGTGGCCTATCGGTACAGCCCATGTTAGAGTCAACCAGAGCTATAAAACATGTGAAGGATAAGCAGGTCTCCAACAGGGAAGGGTCACTGAAATCACAGGTCTGAGGACATGTGCACCTAAGTAGACTTGGTGAATGCTGCTTTTCTTTAAGAACTGGTGTCCCACATGTATACCTGTTTTTGTGCAACTCTGAAGGAAATGGCCCTCAACCCAGTGTACTTATTCACCAGGAATTCATACAGGCTGAGTCAGACAATTGTGCCGTATATTCCAATTAGTCCTCAAGGACAGTTTTTATTTTTCATTTGACAAATGATAGTTCCTCATAAATGCTTATAGAAAATGAAGGGATGGCTGGTTTCTATTCTCCTATTGTTTAGGTGGGGTGGATGTAAAGTAGTGAAATAGACATTTGTGAAGAGTTAGGCTGTAACACTACATTTCTTCTAAGATCAGTAGTATGCTTGAGTTTCATGTGCTTTCCACTTTAGAGATGGGTCAAGACAAAACTCAGAGTTAAGAGATTTCAGAAAAGTCAGAGCCTCCCACTCTTAGCCCTTTACTCTAATTGTAAATCATTCCAGGGTTGACATTTGGACTCCAATTGCCTAGACACTGAAAAGTTATGCCCACTAGTGTAATTAAAAAAAAAAGATGAGGTGGACTATATTCCCTTTCTCAATTTGTTCTGTTTTCCAAGTTCAAAGCTACGGCTGGTAGGCCAAGTAGAGAGAGTTCCTGGGTTAAGCCTGTACTATCGGGACTCAGCAGATGAACTGAAAGGTGTTTGCACTGAGCTATTATCCAGAGAGAACTGTGCAGCAGCTGGGTTGTAGAATTTGTAGGTCTGATTTACTCTTGTTTATAGCAGCAAAAACAAGTTGAGTGAAACTGGTTCAGACTTACAGTTGGTTGAATTCTTGCCCAGCTAGAATCATGTGCCTTTCATATTTACTCAGCTCTTCTTGAGTGTACTGAAGTTTTACAGCGCCCAGTGTTTTTCATTTGTTCCCAAAAAGCAATGAACTCTATGAATTCTACGTACCATGCATTTGGAAGGAAAATTTCAAATGTAGGTACAAGAGGAATTCCACACAGGTATTTTTCATTGAAAAAAATTATGAATTGTGTTGAACTACAGACAAAACTGGCCACATTCATTGTCTTTCAGCTTTCTTTTTCTCTGATATTCTTGAGTGACCCACTAAATAAGACAATGCATTCTGAAGCCAGGAAATGATTCATGAAGTACCACTTACTGAACTTCAAATTTCAAAAGTTTTTGCATCTACTAATTTGTAGAATCTCTGTGATGACATCACAATGGTAGATTCATGTAATTGCCACCACCATTAATATACAGACTTGTCCCATTGCCACAAAAGGACTCTCTCATGCTGCCTTAAAGTCATATCATCTCTCCAATTTTTTACTGATCTGATCTTCATCTCTAAAGCATTGAATTTTATATAAAAGGATCTGCATAATCCATGTAACCCTTGGAGACTGATTCTACCCCAAAACACACGCACACACACACACACACACACACACACACTCAGTAAAATTATCTTAAGATCCAGCCAAGTTGTGTGTGCACCAGTGGCCTATTCTTTTCATTGCTAAGCCATGCTCCATTGTTCAGATGCACCAGAGGTTATTAATCATCTGCCCACTGAAGGATACAGTATTTAGGTTGCTTCTAGCTTTTGCTATTTTATAAAGCTGCATGAACAACCTGTTCAGGTATTTGTGCAGATGAATGTTGTCATGGTTTGGGGTTTTTGCAAGGGAAACAATACAGAACACATTCTATAATAGTATTTTATAATGAACCACCAAAGAATCATATATAAGAAGTGCAGGAAATCTGTCCACACACATAAACGCTAAAGACTCCAACTGAGGGCCTAGATCCTAATATTCAGCATGAGTCCACCTGAAAACCTAGAGCTCACAACAATGCCTCCCACAAGTCCAGCTGGGGCCCTAGAGCCCACAATAAAGTCCCATGTAGGCCTACTTCATGGATCTGTGCTGGAAAGGCTCAAAGGTCCTTCCAAAGTGGTGGAATCTGGGAAGTCTATGCCAGGGGGATGAAGGGTCTGTGCTAGGAAGCTGAGGGATCTGAACTGGAGCTAGGAAGCAAAGCTCAAGTTAAACACCAGAAAAAAATAATTAAAAAAATTTTAAAAAACAGGTTAGAAGGACAGTTATAATAATTAATACACTGTAGCTCTGGACCTTTAAAAATAATTTTTATAGAAGCACCAGAGCTCCTCCAAAAGTCCCATAGCTTTCCTCAGCAACAGTGAGGTCCTGAGCTCCTCCAGTGATGAGGAAAGCCGAGTTCCCTTCAGGAAAGCCAATGCGACAAGCTTCTCCATGAGGTTGAGCAGTGCACCACATTCCCCTCAAGAGCCAGGAAGCGACGCTCAATATGAGGCCCAAAGCTTCTGCAAAGTTCACCAGGAAAGCCAGCATGACAAGGTCCTCTAGCAGAACAGCCCAAGAGAACCAGCAGCTTCCAGCAGCTTCTCCAAACAGCTTCCCTAACAGCCTCTCAACAGCTTCTCCAGTTCTGCCTCTTATGCTGCTGGGAATAACCCTCAGGTGGGCCTCCCGCACCCAGTACCATGCTAGTTCAGTTCAGCTGGGTGTAAGAAGTTGACTTCCAGTTAGCCATCCACCATAAACATTTTCATCTCTGTAGAATAAATTCCAAGCAATGATTGCTGAAGTCTACAGGTATTCATTTTCTTCTCTCTCTCTCTCTCTCTCTCTCTCTCTCTCTCTCTCTCTCTCTCTCTGTGTCTCTGTCTTCTCTGTCTCTCTGTCTCTGTCTCTCTCTCTCTCTCTCTCTCTCTCTCTCTCTCTCTCTCTCTCTCCCCCTGTCTGTCTCTCTGTCTGTCTCTGTCTTTCTGTGTCTGTCTCTGTCTCTCT
>NW_004524710.1:3908425-3942580 GCF_000260255.1 Octodon degus | reverse complement strand
TATTTTAAGAATTATAGTACCTAAAGTTCCACTTCTTGCATTTTGTACTCTTTTCTGAACCTTTTCCATGGTATTGTTTCCTCGAATGTTTTACGGTTTCAGACAACCAACCTCCTGTGGCTGGAATGTAATCTTTGGAAATCCCTACAGAGGCCACGCGAAGGAGATGTTTTGCAGGAAACATTTTGCACTTACTTTTGTGACAGCCCCAGGAGCGCCAGCAGCTAGCATCATATTTTATGCTATCATTTCAACGTTTCCTAGACTACGCCCACAGCTGGATTTGGACACCAGAGGGTTCCGTGGCTATAAATATTCACAGAATAGTTTTTAAACCCCTCCCTGATGGGTGGGTTTACTTTTTCCACTCCTTTGTTTTTAACTTTGCACTGCTTCAACCCAGCTTCCTGTTGTGGTTTTAATTCCAATCTCCTGTCTCTGGGGCCTGAGACTTTATCTCCTGTTCCCATGCAGGGATTAGGATCTGTTCTCCTTCCCCAGTGTGATTCCGGCTCTTGTGTTTGATTCTCCGGTTTTTATTTCCCTCCTTATTCTTGCTGGCTGGGGGATTTTTCTGACTTTACTATGTATCCATCTTTTCATTTTAAAAAACTGTATCTTAAAAACAGTAACTCCATAAACATTTATCATATTTTATTCAGTATTCTTTGTGTTTAGCAGTGGAAGAGTTTTCAAATTATCTGTGTGACTATTTTGCCTAATAGTTATACAGAAGAAAGTTACAGACCATTATTCTAATCACTGGAGTTAGCCAGTGCGCCCTGTGATGACAGGCAAGGCTCTTATGCTCATGGCAATAAGCTCTGCTTTAAGAAAATGATTACAAGTCTCTAGCTCCCAGAGCAAATCACTTTCTACTTTTTGCTCTAGTTTAGTTTCTTACAGCCCTGATACTTTATTCTTTTTAATACTCAAGATATACTCTCTTAAGAGTATGATAGCTCTCCACCCCACTGGACTGAAGTCCCATGAAATTGAGTGTAAAACCCGAGCAAAGGGATAGAGAAAACATTAATCACTTAGAGCCACCCAAGGTATCAGTGTGGGTCTGGACACGTTTAGTACAATACAGTTGGCCAGAGATACATGAATGAAATGTGACTCCAACTACAGAATGAAAATTTAATAAAATTTAAAGTGAGATTAAACAGTCCCAAAATGATTTTCTTCAGAGACTCTGAAAAAAATCTGACAGCAAGAATTTGGCAGTGTTTCTCCAGCTCTGCCCAAGGTCAAGGATAACTGAGCTGAAGGATATGCAACGAAGATCATTTACTGTGATTCTCTGCAGCGTGAGTGGAAACGCTCTAGGAGCATCCCTTTGGTTGAGTTTCAGAGATCAACATCAGGCAACTGATGTTGTGTGATTACAATTTTCTCTGTCCAGATGTTCTGCATGGCAGATGGAAGCATTTCAGTTTCTGAAAAAGACTGCCCCTCCTTGGAATCGGTGAGCTGCCATTCTCATTTAGACATGATTTTCCTGCAGACTTTGTAAGCAGATCAGCCCTGATGAGCCCTGATGGGGTTCAGTGTTTGTCAAGCCGAGGATCAGGCTGTGAAGGTCAGTCAAGGGCAGTGAGACATCCTCCAGCACCTGTGCTTTTGCAAAGCTCATTCCTGGGCTCCCAGCACTGAATGGCCCAGGAAGCTTTTAAAAATATCGATTCCTGGCCCCTATTCTAGCTTCTCTTGATCACAGTGGGGAGAAAGGATAGCAATCTGTACTTTTCACAGGCTTATTTGATAATGCCTAGGAAGCAGATTTTGGAAACAGTGCCCTAGATCATTATCTTTTTCATCTCTCTTTAATTGGAACGTGCATCTCCTTATCTTTGCCCCTAAATAATGATTCTGATTGCAGAAGACTTAATTGAGTTTAATGTGATCTCCAGTACCGTAGGCTTAATCATTGCATGGGTGATTGCATTTTGGAATAAGAGCTTGTTAGTACAAAGCTCTGCAGCATTATAGCATTATCCTTTGGAGCAAAGAAGGTCAAGTTTGGTTCTCATGCCCTTTCACCACCCCACTGCATTCTTCTTCCATATCCAGCATCTTTCCTATTTACCCAGACTAGAAACTATACGTTCCCAAGGTGCAATATGACTCTCTGACCCTGACTGCCTCCATGCATAATCTCAGTTGGCCTGTGAAGATTCTCAAGAAGACACAGGATTTTGCCAAGACCAGTGTTAGGATTTGGGTCTTGGAGAGCTATGGTCTGGAGTTCCTGTTATTTTAGTGGGGAGATTGAGAAATTTGGTATCTTACTTTCTACTTACTATTTTCAACTGTGAAAGAGGATAACAATTAGCAGAGAATGGAGGGACTGAACAAATAATTTAATATGGCTTTCACCTAAGAATCTGAGTTTGTGCTCTTGCTCTTTTTATAATGATTGTTTTGGAGACTTTTCTCTAAATTAATCTGCTTCCTGGAATTCTCATAGTGATATACTTTTATTCTATTTTGAACTAACAGAGGCTACAGTGGAATTAAGTGGCAGGTTAAGGCTAATTTTTCTCTTTTCTTCTCAACTCCAAAACTGTCATAAACAAATACATAATGATCCATCACTTGGCATTCCATTAGACTATTACAAGTACCTCTATTTATAAATTGCCTCTGACTTCTAACATGTCTCAGTCTGGCAGACATGTGAAACAAAAGTGTCTACAAAGATTGTCTAAATGCAAATGACTGCATAGTAATACGTGCAAGATTGATATCCAGAACTGTAACAACCATGCAACCCAGACCCATTAACCTGATCACCTACTGGCAGGTGCAGGCAATGGTGAACCATCAGAGGCTGAGACCTGTGGAGAAAACAGGCTTAGAATTCGTGATGCGTAATGAGACTTCTATTCTGGCAAAGTGCCCAACAAAATCTGCTTGAAACAAGAAGCCAGTCCAGAGGAAATGAAGAGATAGGGAGCCAGGGAGATAAACTAAGGCAACACTGGCATATACAGCACTGCAAAAATGAACTCATCAGATTTCCTCTCAGGGACAGCACTGCAAGTGCTTGGAGAGATTATGATAAAGGCTTGTAAGCATGTTTTCATTTGGTACTGCTACTTGGTTTCTGAGCTTCCTCCTTCACTGCAGGGCTTTTGTTTTACTGGTTAGGATCCTATCATTTCTGTCCTCTTCCCCTTTTTGCATCTTTCAGCACCATTTCAATGCTCAGCCATCCAAAATTCATGTTGAACATATGTTTAAAGAATGTTGGCTTGAAGATGAGAGCCTGTCTGGAGTTCTGCATGTCTCAGTCTGGCCCAGGAGGGAGCTCAGAGCACAGCAAATGGACTGTGTGTGACAGCAAGGACTATTCCCAATGGCGAAAGAGACATAACGGCAGCATGACTTTTGGGGAAGCAGAAAGTTTAAAATCGAAATACTTGGGCTACAGTCCTAACTCTGCCCCAAATTACCTATACAACCTCAATAAGAACATAGATGGCTTTTATTCATCTTGACTTCACTAGAGGTTAGCACAGTGCGACAGGACTCAGAAATGCTGAATAAATCCTTGCTGAATATATGAATGTCTGGATGGCTTAATGAATGAATGACAACTCTGAATTTTAGTTTCTTCATCTGCAAGATAAGGGCAAATATAGCCCCTACTTGTAGTAGAGTTTTTGTTTTAGATGAAATTAGAAAATGTATATATAACAGCAATGGAAACCACAAAGAAAGCTCAAACTTGCTACACTTTTATATCTGGTCCTAGTTGCAGCCGAATGTGTATCTAAGTGATATGTGTTCTGGAATTCAGTAGCCCATACTTCAAAATCTGGGTTAGGAGACACATCCCCCCACATGCCCAAACTGGGAAACTCTGAATCAGAAGCCATGACCAAGATTTTACTAGTTTATAGGAAAACAGTGCGCTGTGAACTACTTTTCTCATAAAGCACTTATTTACAAACTTGAGGACACTTTTACCCTGAAATTATATTTTTTGTTAAGACTTTTAAGATATTACTTCAAAAATGAGATTATACACCAGACTTCGTGTCATCCTAGAATCCCAGCACTCTGAGAGACCAAGGCAAGAGGATCGCAAGTTTGAGTCCAGCCTGGACAACTTAATAATTTGGGCCAGAGATACAGCTCAGTGGCATAAGCGCCTGCCTGGCAAGGGCAAGGTCCTGAGTTTGATCTCTGGTTAAAAAAACAAAAACAAAAACAAAAAACAATTTGGCAACTTAGTGAGTTGCTATCTCAAAACAAAACAAGACAACAAGGGTTAGAAATGTAGTTTAGCGTGAAGGCTCTGGGCTCGATCCCTAGTAGCACAACTCATAAGTAAATACATAAATAAACAAATAAATGCAAAGATTATATTAAAATACATTTAGTGTGACTCTCCTTATCTAACAAATAATACGACAGCAACTCTATGATTCTGCCAATATTGTCTTCAAAATTTTTATTCAGCCATAAATCCTCAAGTTTAGGGCTACTGCCCTTAGAGATTCCAAATACATGTGCAGAAATTTGGGCCCCTCAGTGTCATTGTCTAATACTTTAACCTCTGCAGTTGGCAGTCTTTGAAAGAACTCAAAATTCTATGGGTAAAAATAAACTACATACAGCTGTTTTGGAATGTTGTTTTAATGAAACATACAAAAGAAAATGGTTTTCTTGTTTTTTTAATTGGGGTTTTGACATCTCTTTCTAACAAAACACAGGAATAAGAAATCTAGTCTTAAGAAAATGATAGCACCATATGATGTATGGGTGGAAGTAATTGTTTATGACAATTTCACATCCTGTTTAATGAACAGGGCAAGATGAGATGCCTGTTTTAGCTCAACTGACTTGGTATTTTTTGTATTTTTGGGTTTTCCAAAATAACTTTAAAGGGACTGGTTTTTTTGTTTGTTTGTTTGTTTGTTTGTTTTTCCACATTGGGTGGATTTGGGATCCAATGGTAACAAATTGAATATCAACTTTCATATGTGAGTCAGTTCACAAATCAAGATTGAAGCATTAAAGAAGCTTTAAGGAGATCATTAAGAATTTGTAGGTGGGGGCTGGGGTCATAGCTTCGCGTCTAAACACCTGCCTGACAAGTACAAGGACCCCACCAGCCACTGAAACCAGGTATGGTGGTGCACACCTGTAATCCCGGCACTGGGGAGGCTGAGACAGAAGGATCACTATGAGTCTGAGCTATGTAGCAAGACCCTGCACCAAGTAAATAAATAAATAGTTTAAGAGAAAGATAAAAATTTGCAAGAAGTCAGGTATATAATTCAGTGGTAGAATCAAAAAATAAATAAAATTGTATATTAAACTTTTTTATCATTCTTGCCAGTTTACAATAAAATTTATTATGTGGGTAAAATTAGAGATGTATTTGTTACTTTGAAGCCATTCTCTTATTTTTAGCTTTTCCTAGCTCTCCTTCATGTTAGTTTAGTTCTTCATATAACTTGCACTTTTTTTTTAATTAAAAACTCATCCTTAGAGAAGAATTTTCCTGAGAACCTAGTGGCTATGAATTATGAAGGAGGTTTAACACTTTCATCTACTGAAGCCCCCCAGGGTTGTCAATGATCTTGTACTAATTTTTATTTAATTTCTCACTTGGAGTCCTGGTACTTCACAGACAGTATAAATTTGGCCTCTACCCTGAACATGCTCAGGTCTGAATTTTTAGGGTTTCTTAACTAACTACTCAAAAGAATACATATAGTCAAACAGCTTAAACCTACTGCTTTTCAGGCTGCCCCGTGAATTTTCGCTTACTTTGTGTGACCACTGTCACTATTGGGCTACATGTATTGAATATGTACTATGTCCCAGCTGTCACAGAAACCATCCTATACAGACCTCCCTGTTCAATCCATTGGGGAAAGATCTAGTTCCTCTTGTACCTGTCCTTACTAATACTTGAAAGTCATTATTTACCTCAAGAAATTATAAGCATAACAAATTGATTTCTAAGAATGACTGAACCCATGCTTTGGAAATAATAAATGAAGCTTAACAGTTTGCTTATTTCTACATGGTATAACTGTAATATCAACACAGGATCGTTTCTCACCAGGATTTGGGGGAAACCCTCAGTCCCCTAAATCTAAGTAGTTGGAATTGAGTCCCATGTATGTGAATTCAGATCGTCTTATTCTTTTTAGCTCTTTTTTTTAAATACAACAGGTGTTTATTTAAGTTATCATATCTGCAGACCAGATAATTTTTGAACTGTATGTTTCAGAGTTAACCAAGTTCATAAAAATATTTTGAAGACAGTTACATTCACAGACTTCAACGATGTGATGACTTCCTTGCCCATTCTTCTCTTTCTTTTCTTTCCCGAATAACCTCTTTGAGATATGGCTCAAGGTAGAATTTATCCTCCTCGTATTCTGTCCACTGCTCTTTAGGCAAGATCTGATGCTTCATGCTCAGGTCCAGGGCTCTCTTAATGCGAAACATCCCGTCATTATAAAGGTTTTCTGGAAGCCTTCTTATGGCTGCTTTTACATCTTCACCTTCATATATTGTATCATCTCGCATTAAGCCCAGCTTACTGAACCCTGCAGCACTGTAATACCACTTCCGGATACCTTCCAGCCACCGGCTTGATGCTGCCAACAGCCAGGCAGCCCACCATTTTGACCCGAGCTCTTAGTTCTACACCCTCTCTGACCTCACTTTCTTGTTTCACACTGCTCTACCTAGATCTGCTGTGGACCAATAAATTGAAAATTAGAAGGTATGTATATGATTTCTGGAAAGTTTTAAAGTTTTCTCATTGCAGTGGTTCAAACTTCGAGTATTGGAATATGTTAAATGATGTGGCTGTTTTCCAAATTCACTGTTCCTCTTCTCAGTCTCTCCCTTTGCACGAAGAATTGCCCCCTCTGGAATCCCACCCTAACATTTCAGTTTGGTGAGATTCTATATGTCCTTCAGGACCTAGTTCAAGTGCAGCATCAATGCCCACCCTCGCCTTCCCTGATAATTTGTTCCTTCTCTGTTCTCCCCATAGTACCTTCTACATAGTCGTAACTAGATTTTGTGCCTATTTCTGCCATTATACATCAGTTATCAGGAAATGATGGGGGAGTGAGTGAAGAAATAGCAGAAGTCAGTTAATTTACCAGCTATATTTTTATGTCTTTAGTTATTTTTATCCTTTTTTTGCTAGTATAAAATATATGTACCATTAGGAAGGACTAGAGATGTGTCTATTCGACCATATCACTGCTAATTATTTTTGCAAAATGCCAGTGAATGCCTTCTATAAAACTACTTTCTGAATCTGTTGTGGAGATCGTTTTCTAGAATTTATTGATTTGGATGAAAGTCCCAATTTAGCTGTTTAATAGTCTGAGGCCCATAACTTGTGGCTCACAGTTAAGCCCATAAGAACTGCAGTGACCCCAGCCAAAATCAGGAGCAGCTGGAATCCACCACACACTCTTTTATGAGCCTCTGGTTCTACACATTATTCCTGGGCGTGCTGGACCCTGGCAGCACATCCAATGCTTGGATACTTCATCAGAAGGAGAATGATTAAGGGCTAACCCATTGCATACAGCTCTCCAGCTCACAGTACACAGGGCAGAGGTGGAAAGCGTTGGGACAGAACACGACCTCACATCTGCCATCCACAGGCTCAAGGTGTGCAGACTCAGAAGCAGATGGTAAGACATGGACGAAAGGCTTGCTTTTGGGTATTGCTTTATAAATTCAGCAAATTGGGCTCAACACTGAAAGACTGGGTCATTCCTGGCCAGCCAGGCTTTTGAGATTCCACATTGCCTCAGCCAGTCCTGCTACTTTTCCACAGCGGTCTCCTTTTGGAGGTGGACTTCCACCCAGATCACATGCACAGGATAGATGCCGACTTGTCAGCACCCTTTCTGCCTGTGAGAAAATGAATGAGGGTTCCACTTGTGCTTCATATTTCTGTGGGTTCTGTGTTATTTAACGCTGAGTTCACACCTTGGCCACTCATCCCACCATTATTCCACCTTTTTATAAAAAACATAAGAGAGCAGTGGGCAGCAGTGAGTCATGACATCAGTCATTGGGGTTTTCCATGATAGTTCATGTCTTTTTTAGTTTATTCTTATGACTCTGTTATAATTCAGCAGAATTATAAACCTGTAGCACTTACAAGAGACTTGTGAAACTTGGGGGATTTTTCCTTTTTTTTTTTTTTTAATTGTACAACATTTCTATCCAAGTATCCTCTTGTGTCTATTGGATTATTTCCTGCACCAGAGACTTACTACCCACAAAAGCAGCAGCATGTGAGATATCGTTAGTTTTAGAGGCATGAGATCTAGAATCAAGTCTCAATGTTGTGATTGGCCTTTATATGTGGTGATTCTCTCTGAATCTTTATCATCTAACCTGTGAAATGGGCCTTATAAAGCACTCAGTTCAGGCTGAGGGTAGGCTGGAGTGGTGATATGGTTTTGGATGCCATGACAAAGTGTCTGAAGCTGGGTACTTTAGAAGAAAAGGGCTTTAAATGAAAGTCCCAAGATTGGGTGGTTCCATTAATTCACACTGCAGCAGCAGTGTGCGGGGAAGTGCTCACGTGGGCAGGCAAGAAACCAGAGAAAGTGAGGCAGGGCCATACTCGCTCTTTACTGACACCTGTCTTTCAGGAACTAGTAAGTCTGCTGAGAACTACTTAATCCCTCCATGCCCCAACAGTCCTCCTCGGGTCCCATGGGCTCTCCACACCACTACACCAGGGAACCAGCATCCAACACACTCAATCCACAGCCAAGCCATTGCAGCTGCAGCAGCAGGGCTACGGTGGAAGCGAGCAACAAGAAGCAACAGGCATGCTCCGAGGCCCTCACCCTGAAGTGACTCAGCTAAGAAGGAAGGTTCCAGAGAAGTTCCTCAGGGGTTCTACACTCAAGGAAGGCAGAAATAAGCAGGCCTAAAGGAGCTCAGTGGCCCAGTAGGACAGGTAAGCAGAGAGATCCCTTCCTGGGGGCTGCATAGGAACCAAGAGACAATAATGCACCACTGTTAAAATGATGGCTCAAATTCTGGACCTTCTAGTTACTATGTGTGAGTCTGTAGGCAAGATATTTCCTAGTTTTGAGCCCTCATTTTCCTCATTTGTGAACTAAACAAATAAAATCTTACTCATGGGCTTGCCAGGAGGCTTAAAGGAATCAAGTTACTGCATATCAAATACAATAAGAGGCCTAGTATGTAGAAAACGCTTACAACAGTAGCTTCAAAGAAATGGAATCTGTCTTTGTTTGATAGGTTACTTTCAATAAGATGACAGATGGAGAACAGACAGGCTGTCCATTTGAGAAAGAACCCCCCAAGGACAGCTATCACACAGAGCACAGGGGCTCAGCTGCTAAGGTGCCCTTGATTTTGGATGGAATTAGAGGTGACTATTGGGCCTTCTCTGGATATCGCGAGAGACCTACATGACAAGGTTCCTGGGCTTTGCATTGTCCCAGGTTGGTTTGTGGGAGGAGCTATCATGCACCACATGGCTCGCAGGGGGAGCTTCACATTTAAACCTATAGGTTAAGGCTATTGTTGAATGCAGCATTCAAGGGACAACTGAGAGCCTAGGGGAGAGAGGGGATGTTGCCCCTAGTTACACACAGATGGAGTGACTGAAAGATACTGCCTGAGCTCCTGAGCAGGGATAATAAAGCTCAGTGACCTGGCCCCACCTCAAGTTTTTGTCTACTCTACCCCTTCACACTTTAAACTATAGCAATAGTCCCATCTATATCATGCTGATTTAAGTCTCTATGTCTTTGTTCTTCATGTTCTTCACTCTGAAACATTCTTCCTTCCTCTCTCTTCATCTCCACAACTTTCTTTCTCTCTTTTTAAAATTTATTTGTTTGTTTCAGGGTCTCACTACACAGCTCGGACTCATTGTAATGGGTTGAAATAAATGTGGCTCTTGCTATTTTTCTATTGGGCAAAGCTGGCAGGGACTTCTAGCTCCTTGAGCGTTGCTTCCCAGCTCAAGTGTAGATCCTTCAGCCTGCTAGTGTTGTACACAGCTGATATGTTTCCACCCTAACTATATCTTGTAACAGGCCCCATCTGGGGCAAGTTCCACTTATGGCTAAAAACTGTAAACCTCCTAGTCATAAACAGCATGCAGCTGTGTTATTGCTATAAAAGACTGTAGTTAACTCTGTTTCAGGGCTGGTTGGATGCCTCGCTGTGTGGAGTGTGGCTGGCCAGCCACTAAACCAGCTAATAAAGGCTCACTAAATTCTAAACTGTTCTGATCTTGATCTCTATTTGATTCAAACCTGGAACACTCATAGTGGTCCTTCTGCTTTCAGCCTCCCCAGAGCTGGAATTACAGGCATGTGCCACTATGCCCGAACTTTGGCCAGCTTAGCCCACCTTGGGGACAGGGCTGGTGTGGCATGTGGTGCCAGGGACTTAATGGTGGTCCTGCATTTGTTTAAGCTTGCCTAAGCATGTACTTTAGTCTGCTGAGCTATCTCACCAACCCCATCTCAACAACTTTCAACATTCCTTCAGGCCCAGCTGAGGAATCACCTCCTCTGGGGAGTTTCCCTGAGTTCTGTGGGTAAAAAGAAAAGGAACCACATGTTGAACACTTAGCTGAGTATAGGCAAATGTGAGGAGATTTTTATACTTCATATTATGTAATATTTCAAAAACCCCAAGGAAATGAGCCTCTAAGAGGTGGAGTGGCTCGCTCAAATTCTGCCTTAGCAACCAGGATATGCTACCTCTTCCCCAACCCAAAGCTGATGCTCTCTAATCACTGAGGTGTGTGGCCTTCCTGCCTCGTGCCTTTGAAGCCTGCTGTCATCATTTGAGAAGTTGTATGTGAATCATTAGAGTATATGTTGGGTTCTCCTGATGGAAGATGTCGACTCTTGCAGGACCAGATGTCTTTGTGCTCCATTCTTGGCTCATGCACATTACAGAACATTCAGCTGATAAAGGCTAAACAGGTGCATAAATTGACAGATATGAGTGAAACTTAGTTTTAGATCTTTATAGTAGAAGATATGGGTCTAGAAAGTGCCCCTATCCAATTAAAGAAATGTTAGTATACAAAGTAACTTATTAAGGGAAAGAACACTGTTTCAACAAAAGTTCTGGAATAGTATATGGAAAACAACAACAAATCTTGCTCTCACACCATATACAAACACTGATTTGAGATGTATAACAACCCTGAATATGAAATCTACAAACATAAAATTTCTAGAATATAACCTAGAACAGAAAACTTTTGTGATTACTCTTTAGGCAAAGATTGTTTAGGGCCAAAGGAGGGCTCTGGGTAAAAAAATGGAAAATGTTCAGTTTAATAAAATTAAACATTTGTATGTATCAAAAGACATTAAGAGGGGCCAGGGAAATGGCTCAGTATAAGCACTTCCCTGCAAGAGCAAGGTCTGAGTTCAATCCCCGGTTCTGAAAAAAAAAAGACATTAAGAAACTGAAAAGGCAAACTATACCTGAATGAACTATTGCCAATAAAGGACTTTTATCCAGATACTATTAAAGAACTTCTACAATTCAATAATGACAAATCCAATTTTTTTCTAAAAAAGACAATCTGGGGCTGGGAAGATAGCTCAGTAGAATAAGCACCTGCCTGGCAAGTGCAGGGTCCTGAGTTCAATCCCCAGTACCACAAAAATTAAAAAAATACAAAAAATAAAAAAGATGATCTGGCATTTCATAAAAGTAGATATGTAAGAAGCCAGTAAGTACATGAAAGGTGTTCAACTTCATTAAACGACAGCAAATTAAACTACAATGCACACTGCTGCATGCCCATTAGAATGGCTAAAATTAATGATATAATACTAAAGACCAGCAAAAATATGGAGCTACTGGACTGCTCCTACAAAACTAACACAACCATTTTGGGAATTTTTCTGTTTCTTACAAACATTTTCCTATTGTGATATTGCTGCAGAATCTGGGCCCAAAGTAAAAGGAAGACAAGGCATGATGGCCTTGGAAAGCAACTTTATTACATTGACCAGCCAATAGGAATCAAGTTCCAAATCACCAGCCCCCACTCAGAGTAAAAAATAAACTTATATACAATTTTCAAGCAGGAAGTACAAAGGCTGATAGTGCATTATTCTATAATTGGTTACATATGTTTAATCATACATTGTTAAGCAGGTTCCTTCTGGGCAGATTTTAGTTACAGAAGGTTATTTATCAAGTGGTAGGACAGACAGAGGGAGTCAGGGCCGAGGGAGCAAGTATCATCAGTCATGTCCTTCACTGCGTTAGTCCGCCCCAGGCAAAGACTCTAGGTAGGCCAGCAAACAGGATATGTTTACAGGCTATGGTTTCCTTCTGGATTCTTTCAGACAAACTTGGGCCATATTATCTCTGCATTACAGCCAGTGTAGTCAATCAAGGCTAAGTCAAGGATGACTGAGTCTGATGGTCAACTATGAAGCTGCTGATCTTAAAATTTTCTATTACGAATTATAATATTATGAGATACAATATTTCTACTTCTATGTATTGATTCAAGATACATGAGAACAGATGTCTGTAAAACTACTTGTTTATAGCAGCTTTATTTACAATAGCCCAAAATGAAAACAACCCAAGATGTAAATCACACAAGAAGATAAATCATGGTATTTATACCATGGCATATCATCCAGGCCTAGAAAGGAACAAACTACTGATACATACAACATGCCTGAGTTGAAAAACATGGTTAGTAAAAGAAGCCAGTCACAAAAGATTAGACACTCTGACCATGTAGAGTGGTGTTACATTCTAGACATCTTGGTGATGTGAAAAGTAGCAACGTAATATTTATTTTGATATATATATATATATATATATATGGCTTTATTAACCTTTCCCACACTCTTATAAACCTTTCTCACACTTCTTTTTTGAGGGTGAAACTTTTTTTTCCATAATTTTATTGAGAAACAAATAGCAACAAGATAGTTTCAAACCAAATTGGTAGGACAGTTTCAATAATTAACACATTTCATACTAGGTCTTCCTAGTGGTTATTTGCTGTACAAAATGTGGACATGATATCCTATTTACAAACACCATTAGAACAAATCCCTCTATTCATTAAGAGAATGTAACTATATATCTATCCTAACCATTTTGAATACATAGATACAAAATAGACATTCATCTGTATCCCCTTTTTTTCTTTAGTTCCATTATTTGAATATTATAGGTGTGTTAACTCAGCAAAATATTCTAAAAGAGTCCAGTAGCCCATAATAGTATTGGGTCTTCCGCTTCACTGGCAATGTCAGAAATTGTTGACCTGAGTCCCCTATAGCTCAACATAACACCATGGTTTTACTTCTTATACTTCATTTCTATACTTTTCTGCTGGATGGTTAAGACCAAGGTAAAGCAGGACCTATGCAACAAGAGTTGTAGCTTTTGGGTCTGATAAGATCAGTGAAATCCCCTCAGGATTTATCCTGAGATCCTGTACCTCAGATTGTAGAACCTTTGTCAGTGTCAGCCATGTGGATGAGTCACGGCCACTGATTGGCCAATGTGCTCTCTGTGAAAGCCTGAGAGAATGATTTCTCTCCATGTGACTCTCCTTAGGCACACTCTATATCATCGATCACTTTCCTCTTTGGCCCCATAATCTCCTTGATCAGAAAATTTGGGACGCTACCAAGTTACATGACACTATAGTACAAGTTCTTATATGTCTTGAGTCTTAATTGACCTTGGAAGGCTAAGGCCAAAATGTTGCTTTCCTTGCGGTCCTCCTTTTTCTCTAATTTTGGTCTGCAAACTTAGGTCATTAACCCTCCAGAAGAGAAGCTTATTGTTATTACCATACAACCTAGGCTATTAAGCTTAACCTCACTGTCTGTCTGAATATCAAACATCTTAGGCATAACATGGAACAGGTATTTTTCATCAAGTATTGATATGTTGAACTTTAAGTCCCTACAGAATATGATAATAAAACATTTGAAAATTAGAATATATTTTAAAAATAGGCATAAAGAATTATATAATTCTTACATTTACACGTAAGTCCAGAAATCTAACCATATACAACCTTAAAGCAGGACAGTCCCACAACATTCCTTTTCCTGTCTCTTGCTTTCTCACACTTTTAAAAACTCTTCTAATGTTTTGAACCATTTTCTAAACTCATAAACCTATGTAATTTTAACAACATACATAGACTGTATGGTACTGCGAAATTCTGCAATATAGCAAAAAATCCACAATAAATAATCTAGATTAATATTTTTTGAAAACCCACAAAACAGTGAGTCCATGAAAGTGAGTCCACAAAATCAAACCATGGAATAGTGAGGGATTTCTGTATATGAAAATCTGGAATCAATACGACTGTACTGGAGAAAGAAGCCAAAATAGTGGTTGCTGTCAGTTTGCAACCAGACTGGGAAGGGAATGAGGAACTTTCTGGTATGATGAGAATATTCTGTATCTTTATTGGGTTAGAAGGTATACAATTCTATGTAAGTTTTAGAACTCATAGAATTTTGCTTTTTAAAAATCTACTTTTAAAAAATCTAATTAGTTATATACAGAGAAACTAGAACCTCTGTGTTTTACGCAGATCCCACTTGAAACACTGTTCAGTTTTGAGAACATTTTTCAAGCAACAGTAAACTCAACTGCATTTGTTGGGGGGCCTTGGGGGGTGGATGTGTGTGTGTGTGTGGGTGTGGGTGTTTTCATTTATGTTTTGGGTACAGGGTCTCACTATGCAGCATGGACTGGTAGTGATCCTCCTGTTTTCAGCTTCCTCAGTGCTGGGATTACAGGTATGCACCACCACACCCACACTAGTTCACCTGCTCAGCACACCCCCAGGGACAGGGCCAGCATGGAATGTGGGACTGGGGATGGAACCTGGTCCCTGCACTTGCCAAGGCAGGCACTTAGTCTGCTGAGCTTTCTAGCTGGCCCTTATTCAATTGCATTTGGCCCTGGGGATTTAGCTCAGCGGTAGAATGCTTGCCTAGCAAGCCAGAAGTCCTGGGTTTGGTCCTTGCCACCAAAAATGAAAAATAAGCCTCCCTTAAGAAACAACTCAAAATAAATAAATAAATAAATAAATAAATAAGAAACAACTCAACTGAAAAAAAAAACAACCAAGAACAAACTCAACTGCATCTGGATCGGTGTTACCATGAAAGATCTGGAGCCCAGGATGCAGGACAGCTGCAAGGAGCGGGGGAAGAGCAGGCTGGAGGGCAGCCAGGCTGTAGAGGTCAACATTTATTCACTGAGTCTCTAGAGGGCTAGACAAGAGCAGTAAGTGAAAATAACAAAAATCAAGACTTTTGTGGACACCAGAGGACCACAGAGGCACACAGCAGGGCCTCAAGAACCTATCAGGAGGCCCTGCTGGAGCCTGGATGAGAGGTGGCAAAGCCCTGGACCACACTGTTGTAAAGATGGAAAGACTTTCATGAAGGGGAGAGTGGATATGAAAAATTTCAGGGTATGGGGTTGATAAGGATTATGTACTTAAGTGAATGGTGTGTGTGTGTGTGTGTGTGTGTGTGCGCGTGCATGCGTGTGTGTGGTGTCGGGGACATACAAGGGAGAGTAATGAATTGAGAGTGGCTCTCCCATTTTGCCTAAGCACTATTAGCATGGGTCATATAATTATATGAATCATGATAAGGTTTAAAAAATAGTACATCCTAAAATTCAGTTGCATCTGACTGGAGTGGATTTTAAAGAAAGTTTGACTGAGTCACTGATACAGGAACCAGAAGTCAAATCACCCACCTGTCTGCCGTTTGAAGGTCAGCGGGTGAGGTCTTGCCCATCAGTCCTCATTGTTTCTTGCACTTACTCCTCCTGGTATTTTCTTTCCTTCTTTCATATATATATATATTTTTTAATTTATTTTATTATTATTATTATTATTTTTTTTTTTTTGCCTGTCTCTGCTTGCTGGTACATAAGCTTCTGAAAAACAAGGATCCTGTGGTCCTGTTCACAGCTCTGTCCCCAACCTTGGGAATACGGCCAAGCACAAACAGGTGCTCAGTAAGTAATCCATGATTGAGTAGAGATTTATCGTGATAGAACTACAGTCTACACCTTTCTCTCCATCCCCTTATTAGCTTCTAGAAACTGCCAGCCCCCTTCTGCTTCTATAAATTGACCTATTATGGATGTTTCCAAAAAATAGGATCATACAGTCTGTGACCTCTGACTGTGTGAGAGCTATCTGGTATCTGGCTTCTTTCATCCATGTTGTAGCATGTATCAGGATATCATTCCGTCTGAAACCTGAATAATATTCCTTTTTATAGATATACTGCATTTTATCTATTCATTCATCAGTTAATGGGCATTGGGTTTGCTTCTGCTGTATGACTGGTGTGGATTTTGATGTTGTGAACATTTGTGTACAAGTACGTGTTTGGGTCCTTTATTCAGTTCTTTTAGGTATGCAGCTAGGAGTAGAATTGCTAACTATTCTGTTTATATCTGTTTCTTTTACCAGTTGCCTATTTGAGACCAAGTAACTGTCCAATTGCTCACAGAGAAAATCAATAACCTCTTTTTAAAAATCTGTGAATGGCTTTGTGGCAATTATTTAAGTTCAAATGACTTAGCCAAAGCTGAAGACATGGGCATCGTAAGGGGGTGGATGAAGAAGCTGCCTCAAGCACATCCCTTTTGGCCTTCTGTACAGTAAGGCTCTTAGCCTCAGATGGACTGAGCTGAGGATAAGCTGTGTGTGTGTGTGTGTGTGTGTGTGCGTGTGTGTAATCACAAATACCCTGTGTGTCAGTGGGTGCCACATCTGTGAATTCAACCAACCACAGATCAAAATATTCAGAAAATAAAATGACTTTGTACTGAACATGTGAAGACTTTTTTCTAGTTATTATTCCCTAAATAATAGTGAAACAGCTATTTGCTTAACATTTAAATTATATAAAGTATTATAAATAAGCTACAGATGATTTAAAATATATGAGAAGATGTGTATAGGTTATAGGGAAACACTGCACTACAAGGAGCTTGAGCATCCCTGGATCTGCATATCTGGGAAGGGGGTTCCTGGAACCAATTCTTCATGAATGCCTTGGGATGATTAGACACAGATTTTCTATGAAACTCTCCAAAGGCAGGCAAGTAGTGTGCTTATACCATTATTGTGATGATGATGATGATGATGATGATGATGATGATGATGAGTAGTAGTAGTAGTAGTAGTAGTAGTAGTGTGTGTGTGTGTGTGTGTGTGTGGCCAGTTCAGCCTGCACTGGGGGGAGGGGCTTGGTGGGGCACGTGGCACCAGGGATCAAACCGTAGTCCTCTGTGCTTTGCCTAAGCTTGCCTAAGTTGGCACTTTAGACCACTGAGCTATCTTGCCAGCCCTGTACCCTTATTTTCATATTCCTATATAGGAAATCTTTCAGCTCTGTCATTGATTTATTTACATTAGTTACCATGTAAGTATAGTCTAGAACATATTTTAGTAAAAAAAATTTAAATAGAGGAAAAATGAAAAGTATTTGACACTAAGCAAGTGTAAGGTCAATTCTCACAGCTAAACATACTACTAGACAGTGACCACGCGGGTTGGGGAGGAAGGCTTTCTCTTCTCCACTGTGTGAACACCCTGTGGACTAGATTTGGAAACACTTCACAGGGGAAGTTTTAAGACATTAAGTCACAGCTGGCTTTGATTAGTACTCATTCTAATAAATAGATACCATTTTAAACAACAAATGTTTCAGAGTTTCCGCTCAGGAACTGTTCTATTTTGGGAAAGTTAAGCACGTGGGGCCTGTACGTTAATGGGGACGATGCTGTGGTCAAAGTTGAGTCACCAGTACTCACTTAAGGTACACAGAGACAGCCTATTAAAAATACCCGTCAGTCTCAAGTCTCTTCCTTCCCACCTTGACCATGTAATTCAGTTCCGTGTGTTGCGCTGAGCATGCGCAGAACTGCCCATGGGTCTCTTCAAGAGCAAGGTCTCTTCCTGGCTTTGTGTTGTCTCCAGCTGCCTGGATCCCTCATGGTCCACCCCCGCTGCCCCCGACACACATTTTCCACTGTGGTGGTTACTGACAATGGAGCAATTACCCAGAGGTGAAATGGTTGAGATATTTTCCTATCCATAAATCTTAGAGGGAGCCCTACATGAACCTTTCTTTAATTATTTTCTTCCACAATCACAAGGTCAACAGGAAAAGCTCTTTTGGCACAAACTTGCTATTTTGATGTTTAACTCTCTTCTTCTTCAATCTTAGTGTTTAACTGGTGATGGTTTTCATTAGAAATCTTAATTTACATCTCAGGGTTTCATGCATATGTCAGCAATAGTTGTGGAAGGAAAACTTCAGGAAGGCGTCCAGAAGTTTAGGCTCTAGATTTTTTTTAATTAATTGGAATTTTTTAAATTAATTGCTGTGGAAAACTCTAGGTTTTTTTTTTTTATGTATTTAGTACAGGGTCTACAGAGTCTATCACTCACTGCACAGATTAGACTCATAGTGATTCTCCTGTTTTCAGCTTCTCAGGCACTGGGATTATAGGCGCGCACCACCATGCCCAGTCTCAATTGCTGTCTCAGTGCACCCGGGGGGCAGGCCAGCACGGCACACTGGGGATGAAACCCTGGTCCCCGCATCCGTCTAAGCAGGTGCTTTAATTCGCTGAGCTATAGGACCGGCCCAGATCCAGGTTTTAAATTCTACCATTCCAACAAACCTGTTCCCATCTCCACACGATGTTCCTTCAGTACTTAGTAAGATACAATGCACATTGAAGCGACATGTTCCCCCAGACCTTATGCCTGCTACTGTTCCCCGTTTCCATATGACAGAGCTGAGGACTGGGAAGAGACAGAGCAGAGTGGGCCACTGTGTGGACTCCAGAGGAAACAAACTAGGATTGGTCCCTGGCTCTTCCCTAAGCAAGTTATTTGATCTCTCTTTGCTCACATTCCACATCTGTCAAATGGAATGCAAGAAGCTTTAGCAAGTAAATCGTACAATGCCTGCATGACTTAAGTGAGTTGATGTTTGTGTTTGACCTACCAAGGGCGTGAGAGAGGCATTCTTGTGCTCCATCTCCCGTGACTGGTGCTGTATCCTGGGGCTCTGGTCTAGGACAAGGCTCTGTCTGCTAATGTTCATTACAGGGAGACTACAAAATTGAGTGCACCCAGCCATCCATGCCTACAAGCCGTTTAATTGATGATTCTTATAAAACTCAGCTTTGCTTTTGCAAGTATGATGAGAAGAATAGCCTCAATTTCTTAGGGATGTCGCCAGGATAAAGTGAAGTCATAAGCACCAGGCCCAGTGCATGATACTTGGGACGTGTGATCAGCAACTATTATTATGACTAACATACTATTTCACGTCTACAGCTATTTTTATTATCACTTAGCCTTTTAAATCTATGCTAATTTCCTTGCCTCTCAACCCTGCTCAAAGGAAGAAAAGAAAAAATTGCCACTGTTTTTCATAAGAGCTTACAAGACTATTCTTCAGCAATATCAATTTATTTTTCACTTCAGACTCAAACACTGCCTTGCCTGCATCATGACTGTTGTGATCCATTTAGCAGAAAAAAAGCACCCTGAAGTTGCGTCCAGCGCTGTTTACTGCATGACCTTGGGCAAATTCCTTGACCATTCTGATCCTCAGTGTCTTTCTCTGTTAAACAAGAGAAGTGGACTTGTTTAATGCTTAGTTTACATGTTTAAAATCTCTCTGTTGGTGTGTGTGCATGTATGTATTTGTGTGCATGTTCTATATACATGTACAATATTATCTCTCATGATAACTATGTTATTTAAAAATAATTTGTAACAAGATCAGTCAAACTTTTTTTTTTTTTTAAACAATTTTCCTGTAAGAAAAGCAAAGCAGGGCCGGGGAGATGGCTCAGTGGAATAAGCGCTTCCCTGGCAAGCGCAAGAGCCTGAGTTCAATCCCCGGTTCCGCCCAAAACAAAAACAAACCAATACATTCCAACTCTCTTTTTGGGCTGGGGAGATGGCTTAGTAGGATAAGTGCTTGACTGGCAAACTCAAGGATATGAGTTCAATCCCCGGTTCCGCCAAAAAAAAAAAAAAAAAAAAAAAAAAAAAAAGAAAAAGCAGGGCAAAGATATTGCAGGATGATAAATAAAAAGTGGCTCCACCATTAGTGGTAGGAGCCTTTTCAGAATGTCTTTGTTAATCAGCAGATCACATGTGCTCCATCAATATGTTCTGCGACCTTTGCTGGACACCAACTTCCCCTGACCAAGGGATGCGCTGATCACACAGCCCTCTAGGAATGGATGTGTGCACTTCGCCACCAGCTCTTGTTTTCCTGGACAGATACATTGATATCTGAAAAATCCCAGCTCAGTTAGCATGCTTCTGGCTGCTGGAAACTCACTCAATCAAGAGTGCAAACTTGTCCTTTAGGACCCAAGGAAAGGAAAGGGAGTTTTTGTTTTGTTTTTTTAAATGGTTTTAGAACAGGGCCTACAGGGTCTACAGGGTCTCACCATGTAGATCAGACTTGTAGTGATTCTTCTGGGTCCCCCTCCAACCTTCATTGGAGCCAGCACGAAACACAGGAGGTCATGGGTTGTCTGGAGCTAGAAGACAAGGCCAGAGGGCAAGGTTAAAAATCTTGTAGGGATTAGTCTCTTTTTACTTTTTACCTGCCTATTCTTTTGTGCTGTTTCTATTTTTTGGAAAATATAAAATGCACATTTTGGGGCTTCACACGGTGTACGCTACAATCAGGCTATGTACCTACTCCAAGTACAGCATGTGCTTGTGTCCCTTGCTCAACTTCAAGCCATTGCTGAGCTGTTTTAGAACTTGCACCTAATTTCAGAAGATCTAGATGAAAGAATTGTATATGATAGGTGTTCCCTACATATGATAGTATGTCTTACTTTTCTCTCATTTCTGAGACAAAACGCCTGACAAACACTGGGATTATAGGTGAGCGCCACCACACCCAGTCTCAATTGCTGTCTCAGTGCACCCCAGGGGCAGAGCCAGCACAACAGGCTGCACTGCCAAAGCAGGTGTTTTAGTCCACTGAGCTACCTGGCCGGCCCCTAGGAAAGGAAGACTTGCAAGCCACTGACAGCAAACCTGTTGAGTAGTGACCCAGATGTTTGCAGCCACCCTAGCTTCACCCATCCCTACTGGGAGGATGGAGTGTGGGTTGAAGCCCTTTGAGCAGAACAACCAGACTTACTAAGAAGGGTTTCCTTCAAGCCACTTCCTGTATCTCACATCAGAGGAGAAAATTAAAACCAGCCTCTATGACCTTCAATTCTTTTCCTTACAAAGTCTGGGTCAAAGCTATTGTCTGCCTGCTATAAATTGATGAGTTTAAGTCTAAGAGTCTTTGCTGAGACTTAGTAAGAAGAGATGTGGTGATAACAGGGCGTGTGGCCCAGTGGACTACATTATCTGTGGCAGTCTCCCACCTGCTTGCGGGAGGGATCAGCACCCAACTCAGCATGGGATGTGGTAAGACACTCACCTTCCAGACTTCAGGACCTCGTAGAACCCCTCCACACTGGATTGCACCACCTGACCACAGAAGGGTGTTTGCCTGAGGGCCTGGGATTTTTTTTTTTTACTGGAAATGATGCCCAGCTCCCAATCATCCCAGACAAAGCAGTGCCATCAGGCATGGATAATCTACAGTAGTAAATCACTGAACAATATATGTGCCCTTCACTTTCAAACATGAAATGCTCTTTCCAAGGGGGCAGGAGTAGGGAAGAGAGTTCCTAAATTAGCCTTGTCTTTCCAATATTAAAACTATTTTAGAATAAGCTATCAAGGTAATTCAAGTGGCTTAAGGACGGAGAATAAAAGTTGGAAATCTCCAAAGAATTACAGTGAAATCCTTCAATAATTAGGATGGATATCTTTTATTTTATCCTGTCCACCATCCTCTCCTCCATATGACAGCAGAGACACTACCCCTGGAGATGACCCTTTGCATGGAGGTCAGGTCCCTGCCCCATCCCTGTTGTCACATGAGTGATTCAGGGTTGGGTACAGGGCCTGAGCTGGATATGTTCAGTCTAGGGCAGCTCCTACCGGCAGCACTAGAGAACCATGCAAGACACAGCCTTTCCAGAAGTCAGATACCATGGTGTGCAAGTCCTGAGAGGTCAACCTCTAAAATAAGTGCTGTAAAGGGAGAGTGAGTTCCACAGATGCAGGAAATGATGAAAGGCTCAGTGTGGCAGCATAGAATGAAAGAAGCAGAAGAGGGACAGAAGGAGGTGGTGATGCAGGCATGGCAGGTAAGGGGCAAGGTTACTGGAAGGGTTGGGGAAGAAGACAAGGCACAGCCCAGGATCTAGGTAAAGGGCATGGTGGTAGAATGCACCGGGAAGGTGGGGTTGAAGCATATTCTTGTGATGCAGTTGATGGACAGGCTGATGGGCTGGCTGGTGGCAGCAGGACGGAAAGGGGGTCATGACAAAGGAGTAAAATTCTTAGTACCCAATGTGTTAATCTTCCTGGATTAACACATTTCTGCTCAGCTTGTACCAGGCAGACATAAAGTACTACACTAATGAGGACTAAAAAGAGCACAAGAGAAAAGTAAATACCAGACTATCCTTTCCTGCCCTGAGCTACTGTTTTCTTTCACAAAAAGATTAAAACACAGAGATAGCCTTATCTATATCTAAAGAGCCTTTGTTTCCGAGGCCTAAGCAAGGGGGCTTGACAATTTGCAACCTCAAGGTACACCTTCAGTTACCAAACAGTGTTTCTAGAAGATTAAAAAAGGACAGGCCTCCCAGGAAAATCCATTTCTAATATACCCACATTTGCCAACCAGACCCTATCCCATGTCTTCATTCCCCTATAGAAACCCCTGTGTCACCCTGACTGTGTGATTCCTCTCTTGCAAGCTCACCTGCTGTTTCTCTTGGGACGTGATCAGTGATCTAAATAAGCTCTTATCTTTCCTCTGTCCTTCATGTATTAGTAAAGTCTTTTGCTGTTCGTATCACCAGCCCTCTGAACGCTGTCCGGCACAGCAAAGGGGGTCACAGAAGAGCAATCAAAGAGTTCTCTGATAGAAGCGAGACTGGAAGGGGCGAGGGGACAGGAGATGAGTCTTATAGTGGCCACATGTGGCACAGAAAGGCCATGTGACACCCAAGCAGCTATGTCTCAAAGGGAGTCAGGCGTGATAGTCACTGGAATTTGAGGAGGAGGTCCAGGCCAGTGCTGTAAATCTGGATGTCGCTGGCACCAGATAGCACCTGAAGTCCTAGGACTGGTTGGAGTCACTTTGAGAGAGGAGGAGGAGGAGAAAAAGAAGGCCCCTCCCTGAAGGAGGAGTCATGGGGCTGAAAGAGGAGGCTAAGGAGCAAGGGCAAGGACGCAGGGTACCCTCTGGAGGCCAAGCAAAGGGGGCGTTTCCAGAAGGAGCAGCAAACCTGATGAGCTCCCAAGAGATTGTCCCAGTACCTGCAGCTCATTGGTGATTCGGACAAAGTCAAAGGCAGCAGAGGAAGAATTGGGGCAGCAAACCACCGGAGATGGCTGAGAAGTCACCAGGACTTCAGACCTCTCTTCCCCAAAGTGTTACGTTGTCTTCTTTGATTGCATAATGATGTAACAAAAGCCTTATTCTTATCCTGTTGGAAAGGGTGGCTTGAGTCCATGAGGTCCGCGAGGGCCGGAGGTGGCTTTTTGACTCAGAGTTTGAGCCTTTAACCAACCAGTTTTCTCCACTCCCCCCACTTTCTATCCCTCGCTGTGTAGGAGAAAGGTTAGCCATATAGGGACATTACTGCAGAAAGAAAAAAAACACGGAGCAGCATTTCTCTTCAGAGGCCGGCTGGGCCCACAGCTCTTCTGCAGCGGCTCCACGGGGTGACGTCACCTGCGCTGGTGCAGACGTGGCTGACAGTGCAACGCTTCTTCCATCTCTCAAAGTCGGCCTATTTGTCATTACCTTATCTTAAACAAACTGCCCCCAGAGTCTGAAAAGAGCAACAACTACATTCCAGAGGGTTCGAGTCTATGTGTGGAATTCAGACACCCCAGGAAAGGCCTTGAAACGCCTGGCAGGGAGAGTGAAGGAGTCTGGAAAAGTTCTCCTTTATACACAGCCTGGAGGCGTAATGCAAGATCACACCAGTGCCACACTGCGGCCTGAGCTAGGGACCTGAGCGTCACTCCATGCGCTGTTCTAGGAGGAGCTGCAGGCTTATTCCTTTTCTGTATAAACTGTTTCACTGAAAACATGAAGTTTATTCTTTTTAATTTCCTTTTAAAATTTATTTCTTTATTTGGTACAAGGTCTTGCTGCACAGCTCTGACTCAGTGATTCTCCTGTCTCAGCCTCCTCAGCACTAGGGTTACAGGGATGAGCCACCACGCCCAGTTTCAGGGCCAGCACATCCTGCAAGGGGATTCTAGGGCCAGCGGAGCATGCAGTACTAGGGATCTAACCCAGGTCCTTGCGCTTTCCAGGCAGGTGCTTAGGCTGCTCAGCTATCTCCCCAGCCCTATTCTTTCCTTATTAGCACATGCTTGTAGAATATGCTCTTTCCAGTCATCTTGGGGAGTTGGCTTATGTACCTAACACCGCTTCTTTTTCCAATCATCTTCCCTCCCTATCCATCTCTAGTCCCCCTTTCACCTTCTCATTCTTCTTGATATTGTTAATCTTAGTTTCTGTGCAAGGAAGACGATGCCCACACTCATTGACGTTATGGGGGTCCTGTACCTGGCATCTCTTCACTCTACCTCCTTTCTACTTCCCCTGCCCTCAGCCATTGCCCTTAGTCCCCAGGATCCCCTCATAACTGTAAGAGACATTTATCCTTTTGTAAAAACCGAGCTCAATATGACTTTGTAGAAAATCACTTCCTGGAGTGATGTTTCTCAAACACAAAAGGAGCTACGAAGTCTCAGTCTCTGTTTTTCCCCTTAGTGTGGTCTCCTTGTTCAAAGTCAAAGTTTGCATGGAACACCCAACTCACTGGCATCAAATGAGCAGTGTGTGCCATCCCTACCTAACTCAAGGGGTGCCTTGGAAGTTTTAAGAAGTCTATGTACAAAATCCAGTGCTCTCCCTGGATACAAAGCAAGGGCCATTTGCAGCTGTACCTATGAACATGGCAGCCTTGGGATGGCAGGGAAGCCAGGCCCTTTTGAGCACCACGATGGTGGAACCCAATATGGCCCATTCTAGGCCTGAGGAAGTGGTGGTTGCAGAAGGTGAAGGTTGGCTAACATGACAGCTTTGCTGGGAAACGATGTGCTTTCCTGTAGATGCTAGTTAACAGGCACATTCTCCTTGGTCAAGCTGTGAGAGTGTTCCCAGTTCCTCTGGAAAGGCTCACTGCTCCCTAACATCCACCTCAAAGCCCAGAGAAGAACCTCAGACAGCCTGAAGCCATGGGCAGGGAAATTACTAGAACACCCTTGTTCTGCTTGGAAGAACTTCTCTTTCTTCATTTATACAAGTGGGTGGTTGGCAGCCAGCAAGGTCCAGGCCAAGACTTATAGTGAATAAAGAGTATGTGCCTGTGTATGTGTGTGTGGGGGGGGTGTCTCTTCTGGAAAGAAAGAGAGGTGGGGAGGGCAGCATTCATTGTTCCTCTCTTTGCAGAGAGAAGGAGTTTGGCAACGTACAAGACACAACTGAGCTGAGAGGACCAGCTGTTTTCCTGCCTCCCACCCTCGCTGAGGCCCCCTTTGTGCTTGAACTCTGAGTAGAGTCTCTATGCTGGGGTTTTGCCCACAGTAAGGAGGCCTGGGTATGCTGCCCAGGAAGAAGCTACATGCTGTCGTTAGGAGGCCATTGCAGGAGATGGTGCTGGTGACCATGGCTCTGCCCTCCTCATCACAGGGGATCCTAGATAGTTGGTGCTCAGGTGGGACCAAGGGTAAGGGCAGACACTGGGGCTCAAAACCAGGGGCTTTGCCCTCTGGAACACACTTGGAAAGGCTCCAGTGGAGCAGTAGGTGGAGCAGCCTTGAGCTCAGTGACCACAGGGATTAGAATTCTTATGGACAGCACTCTGAGGGGACACAGTTGCCACCATGGCAGGAACATTGCAGGTAAAGCCCAGGCTCTAGGGCCAGGCTTCCAGAGGGGAGTCTCAGCTCAGCCACCTACAGCTCAGTAACCTTGGATAAGTTCCTTGGCCTCTGAGAAAGGCAGGGAACTGAGTCACAGAGTGGCTGAGAATTGAGTTCAAGCAGTGGCTGCTTCCCTTACCTCTGAAGGATTCTCCTAGGGGTGCTCTGTTTCCAACAGTATTTTTTTCCATAATTTTATTGATAAAAAAATAGTGATGAGACAGTTTCAAACCAAATTGGTAGGACAGTTTCAATAATTAACACATTGTATACATTCTTCCTAGTGATTATTTGCTGTACAAGATGAGGACATGATATCCTATTTACAAACTCTATTAGAACAAATCCCTCTATTCATTAAGAGAATGTAACTATATATCTATCCTAACCATTTTGAATACACAGATACAAAATGGACATTCATCTGTATCCCCTTTTTTTTCTTTAGTTCCATTATTTGAATATTATAGGTGTGTTAACAGCAAAATATTCTAAAAGAGTGCAGTAGTCCATAATCATATTGGGTCTTCCGCTTCACTGGCAATGTCAGAAATTGTTGACCTGAGTCCCCTACAGCTCAATGTAACAGCATGGCTTTACTTCTTATATTTCGTTTTTATACTTTCCTGCTGGATGGTTAAGACCAAGGTAAAGCAGGACCTATGCAGCAATAGTTGTAGCTTTTGGGTCTGATAAGGTCAGTGAATTTCTTCAGGATTTATCCTGAGCTCCTGTACCTCAGATTGTAGATCCTTTGTCAGTGTCAGCCAAATGGATGAGCCCAATAGTATTAAAGGGCTACTATTCACACGTTTTCAGGATTCATAAGGGGAAACAACTATACAGGACAGAATTTATGAGATTATTTTGTAATAGTCACTCAAAGAGTCATATACAAAAAGAGTGCAGGAAATCTGTCCACACACTAAAGACCAAGGAACCCAGCTGAGGGCCTGAATCTGACAGTGAGGTCCTGCATGAGTCCAGCTGAAGACCTAGAGCCCATGACAGTGCCCCCTGCAAGTCCAGCTGGAGGCCTAGAGCAGCCCATGACAATGTCTCACACAGGCCTGTTCACAGATCTGCGCTGGGGAAGTCCAAAGGTCAGTGGTGGAAGCTAGAAAGTCTGTTCCAGCAGGATGAAGGATCTGTACTAGCAGGCTGAGGGATCTGCACTGGAGCCAGGAAGCAGTGCTCTAACCTAGGGCAGTGCTCTAGGTTAGAACTAGAGCACCCCACAGCCGTCCTCAGCAACAGCAAGGCCCCAAGCTCCTCCAAGAAGAGGTATGTCCATATCAGAAAAGCCCATACGACAAGCTTTCTCCAAGATACTCAGCAGTACAGCATTTCCCTGTCCCCAAGGCAGGAAACAATGCTCAAAGGACCAGAGCCTCCCTGAAGTGGACCATAGCCATTCTCAGCCACAACAAGGTCCTGAGCTTTGACAATGAGAACAGCCAAATTTATCAGGAAAGCCAGTATGACAAGGTCCTCCAAGAGAACCACCAGCTCCCTAACAGCTTCTCCTCTTCTCCAGTTCTGCCTCTTATGCTGCTGGCCACAATCCTCAGGTGCACCTCCCACACCTAGCACCATGCTGGTTTAGTTCAGCTGGGTGTTACTAATTGACTACCAGTTGTCAATCTACCACACTCACCTTCCAGTATTAACATAAGTGGATCTAGAGCCTCCATTTCACTTAATGGAGAAAAGTAAGGGGTCCTGGGGTGGTTAGGGCTCAGAAGTCTCAAGCTCCCCACAGTGCCATGGCAGCTGCTTAGTGATAAAGGTCATCAATTCTAGTAGTTCTGAGTCGCAACACCTGCATACCTTCTTCCCTCCATAGCTGTAGCTGACTGGTACCAAATCCTCGAATGTACATATCCCTGTAGAAATTACAGTAGAGAGCTGGGCATGGTGGTGCACACCTGTAAGCCTAGCACTCAGGAAGCTGAGCCAGGAGGACCATGAGTTCAAGGCCCTATTGGGAGATGAAAGGCAGGGAAGGGAGAGAGGGAAGGGATGGACAAGCACACTATTTGGATAAAATCTGCACATATCCTCTCACACACTTTAAACCATCTCTATCTAAATTACTTATAATACTTACAACATAAATGCTAGGCACATGGTTGTTAGGCTCTACTCAGGGCACAGTGACATGGAAAGGAGTGTATATCTATTCAGGACAAATGCAACGTTTTTGAGAACATCTTCAATCTACGGTGAGTAAGTTCCACAAATGTGGTTACAAAGGGTTGACTATTTGGGTCATCTGGATAGCTCTGAGAACTGGGCACAATTTAGAAAAGTCCGAGTTGGGAGAAGACTGCACAAAAGGATTATTGAAATTCCCTGGGTGATCATATGTGTCACCAAGCTTGAGAACTTAGAGCTAGAGACTCAGACATGCTGACGGAACTCTCAGTCATTATTTGTTTTCCTCAGATGGCTGTGGGGATTAAAGTTTTGAAATACCATAGGTGCTTCTAGTGGGCAGCCTGGACTGAGAGAATCCCATGGTTCTCAAAGTGGAGTCCCCCGTGGCAGCATCAGTGTCACCTGGGAAACATGCACAGTCAGCACATTCCTGGATGCCTCCAGGTTAACCAATTCCACTGTGATCTGCGGAGCTATTGTGCAGTTGTAGCCGAAGTCATACAAGTGAGTGTGTATCTGCAAATTGCAATTCTTTCTTGTCTAGAATTTTAAGAAATACATAAATAAGGACCAGTGAGATACCTAAGTGGAATAAGCACCTTAGGCAAGCTCAGGGACCAGTACCACGTGCTGCACTGGCCCAGCCCTCAGGGGCATGCTGAGCTGGACACCAAGTCCAGGCATGGTAGAACATGCCTGTAATCCCAGCAATGGGGAGGCTGAAAACAGGAGAATCATAAGGAGTCCAAGCTGCATAATGAGGCCTTGTACCAAATACATGAAAAATAAAATAAAATATATAGATAGAAAAATAGGAGGGCTCATTTTTCAATTCTTTCTACCCCCTTTTCTAGAGCACAGCTCACAGTTTTAATTTTTAAAAAAGCATTTCTTAGTCTTACAGAAATGTAGAGTTATACTGGGAAAGACCCGACTTGTCACTGGTGACAGGGAGAGGAATGTTCAGCAGAACACAGGTCTGGTGCCCACCCCTCAGCAATTACGTGGCTTTGGAAAGAGAAAAGGAGGGGAAGGGAGAGCATAAGTGCAGAGAGAGGGGTCTGAGCGGGTCCAGGCTTGCACCGTTTCCCAGCTCTGGGCTGCTTCAGCAGCCAGGCCTATCTAAACACGGGCAGTCATCTGGCATTTAAAAAGTTTTAGCATCAAACTGTCATGGAGCTTGGGCCAGGCTCTTATGGTAACTAGGCAACAATCCCAAACCATGTGTAACAAGAGGTCCAAGCCAATGTGTAAATCCTGTTTTGGGTCCTCTTTTGCCATATTCCCTTGTGAGACACTAAAATGAGAGCTGGAAGAGGGAAGGAGAAGATACAGAGGATGGCAGGGGGAAAATGTTCAGGGGACACTGTGAAGTCTGAAGGCCAAGGTGACCTCCGGCCACATCCAGAGTTGCTGCACCCACAGGACGAGGCGAGGGAGGAGGCCTCTTCCTGCCTTCCCACAAGCCGCATTTCCCACACACCACAGGAGGGTCTCTGGAGATGGAACAGACCAGACCATGTTATGATCCATCCCAAAGCTCATGCCTCACAAGAAACACCATGAAAAAGTGGTGATGGCACCTCTTTGGGGACCCAAACATTTTCTTTGAAAGGTTACCAAAAAACAGCCTATGCAGTAGAGCTACCTAAAGGGATTTCGACACAGGAGCGTGTGTTTTGACAGACAGTAGGCCTGGAAAACAGTCCTTGGGCCCCTGCAGCTTTCTGCTCAATGGTGAGGAGGCTGAGAAGTGGTAGGCAGGAGATAGGCAGTCATGGCAGAGTCCCTGTCCTTGTGGGTCACAGGTGACCATCATAGACATACCCCCTGATGATGGGGAAACTGGTGCTCCTGAGCAATTGATTACAATGTCAATTCAAGTAGGACATCTTGAATAAAGCCTGTATTCTCAACTCACCAGGAGGCTGAGGCAGGGGGATTACAAGTTCACAGCCAGTGTGGGCCACTGAACAAGATCCTGTCTCAAAATTTAAAAAGTGAAAAGATCTCAGGATATTGCTCAGTTCCAAAGGACCTGAGGTCAGTCTCCAATACTGAAAAAGATAGATCAATTCAAATGTTCTCACCTAGAGATTCTGATTCAGTAGGCTTAAGGAAGGACCTCAGCATCTTTTGAAAGACAGTTCCAGATGGAGCTGATGATTTGAAGGCCTCCCTTTGAGATGTATGACTGTGTGTGAATTCTGCACAACCAGCCCAGATACCTAAGAGGACAGCCCAACACATTGGCATTTGCAGGTGCTTCCATACCACTCTACCTTAGGTAAAAAGAAGAATCTACAAGGACCATCATTATCTTCCTTACCACAAAGGTCTCTTTGGTTCTGGTAGGGCCTTCCTTAATCCCCCTAGAGCCCAAGGAGGACACCCTCACCTACTGGGATTCCTGCCACTTAAAGAAGTACAGCTCTCTACCCTGCCAGGATGCAGCCCTGAGAGCCACCATCTGAGGGCCATCACATCCCTGTCCTTAGGGTGTGGGTTGCCACCCATCTCCACACTGATCCTCTGAGATGAAGCTAAGATTTCTAGTCATCGAAGTGACCCAGGCATGCTCAGAACACAGTGGCTGCTGTAGGCCTGGTGCTGGCTCTCAGGAGCCCTGGGGCAGATCTGCAGGAGGGGCAGGAAATTCCTCTGTCCACCTGGTGGCTCTAACTCAGAGTAGGAGCACCTGGAGAGAAGGCAGCAAGAGTCCTTGCTCTTGTCAGGCACTTGACCCCATTATTTCCCTTAATTCTTGAAACCTGCCCATGATAGAGCACCTGTTAGTCCACACCCTGGCTAAGAGCTGATATTACTAGATTTACCCACTTTTTCCAGGTTAGTGGCATAAGATGGAAGTTGTATTGGGTATTTCTCTAATTGCTACAGAGCTTAAGCTCTTTTTAGAGAATGTTTTTCTTTTATGGTTCCTTCTTCCCTAAAAATAATGGCATATTTGTACAATCAGTTCACATTGGCTTTTCTGATTACTGACTTCATTTTCTCTGGGTTAGTGGAGAAGTGAAGAAGGGAGATAGAAGGAAGAAATGTGGGTGTGTTTCCAGACTTCAAGGAAGGGGACTATTGGGAAGGGGCCTCTGTTCCGAGGGAGCAGTCTGGCCGCGTGTCCAGGGGCTGGGCTCATGGGTTGTCTCCACCAGGAGATGGGATCATGGGCTATCTTTACCCATGGTTTGGGTAGACAGACTGGGAATGTAGGAAGGAGGGGGCACTTCACTTAGCTCCTCAGCCAACAGCATGATTCCTTCTGTGATGCTTTGCAGGCATGTGTTGGAAGGCATGGCGAGATGGGCTGGGTAGAGATGGTGTGAGAAGAGCCAGAGGGGGACTCAGCACTATTGAGAGTGGTAGCAGCCCTGCCCCTCAGACTGCTGCACTTCTGGGGGCAGATAGAATGTCCTGCTGTCGACGCAATGACCCCAGAAAGAGAGAGCTATACCAGGGAAGCATCAGAGTCAGAGCAGAAATTCTGTCACCCTCCCTATGACCACCTGCCCAAGATGCCCACCTTTGTTCCCACTTTGCAGGTAGAGCCTGGGCCCATCAGGCAGACCTGGACATAGCTGGGCCCCAACAAGGAACCAGCTGAGGCAAAAGCAAAGAGGTTCACATGTCTTGATTTATCCTTAGAGCATGCCCTTCTGTAGAAATTGGGGTGGAATTCATATAATATAAAATTAGTCATTTTGTATTGTATTGTATTTTAGGTAAGGGTTTACAGGGTGTTCAGGGTCTCACTACTAGATCAGACTCATAGTGATTCTCCTGTTTACATCCTTCCAAATGCTGGGATTACAGGTGCATGCCACCACACCCAATCTCAATTGCCCACTCACTTGCCCCAGAGGCGGGGCCAGCATAGCAGGCCTGGGGATCAAACCTCCAGCTCCTGCACCTGCTTGCAGGTGCTTCAATCCACTGAGCTATTTGGCCAGCCCTAAAGTTATATTGGAGGTGGCAGTTCAATAGTACGTAGTACACTCACACAGCAACACAACCATTACCACTGTTTAGTGCTTAAATTTTTTTTCTCTTTTAAGTAGACTATTTTTAAAGTACTTTTCATTTCACTGCAAAAGTGAGCAGAAAAGAGGATTTTCATATAACCCCTGCACCTCCACAATAACCCAAGTGTCACTGTTGCCCCGAAGTCTATAATCAATGAACCAATGTTGCACATCCTCAGCACCCAGAGTCCGTAGTTAGCATTAGGGTTCACTGTTGGTATTGTGTAATCTGTGGGCCTGGACAAGAGTACAGCATGGATCTACCATTATGGTATCATGTAGAGCAGTCTCACTGCCCTAAAATTCCTCAGTGCTGTGCCAATCCTTCCCTCCTTCCGCCTAACCGAGGCAACTACTGATCTTGTCACCATCTCTATAGTTTCTTCAGAAAGTCAGAGAGGGGAATCATGCAGAGTGCAGCCTTTTCAGGCTGGCTTCTTTCATTTAGTAACACACATTGAACTTTTCCTGACCTGATAGATTATTTTCTTACAGCATTGAATAATATTCCATTATCTTAGTAGTGCACCTGTTGAAGGACTTAGTAGTCAAACAATGGCCAGGCAACATATGAAAATAAAACTGCGACCCAAAACCCACAGCTCTGGAAAATAATTCTATTATCTATAATAAAAACCCCAGAGAGATAGGTTGCTGTCTCTAGTGATAGTCCAGGATGCTAATGACAACTTCTGCAACAACAGCCCAACATGGCCAGGACTTGATTAGCAACTCACAGCCTCTCTAACTTGGTTCTTGCTTCCAATTTGGGACCAACTACAAAGAAAGTCAAATAGGTACTCAATCCAGTGCCATTTCTACTTAATGCAACTACAGCTCCCTCAGGCCAAAATCCTCCTTTTGGGGTGCCCCTGAAGGCTTCCCCTTTCCCAGTAGAAAGTTGTTCCATTATTCTTCCTGCCATGCAGTGTCTGCCAAAATCCACTAACTCCAGTCACCTACAGAAGGACATCTTGGCTGCTTCCAAGCTCAGGCAGTTCACAATAAAGCTGCATGATCATCCTTGTGCAGGTTTTCATCTGCACAAAAATTTCAGTTTCTTTTCATAAGTACCAGGGAGCATGCTTGCTGGATCACATGATGGTCAAGTTGGTTAGTTGGTTTGTAGAAAACTAGCAAATTGGCTCCAACATTTGGTGTAGGTGTTGTAGATTTTGATCATTCTAATAGATATGCAGTGGTACTTCACTGCTGCTTTAATTTGTGTTTCTCTAATGATTTATGATATAAGCATCTATTGTGAGTACCTCCTGTTTTCATGGGTTGTTCGTTTCCTGACTATGAACTAGGAAGGTTTTTGTTTTGTGTTGGTTTGGTTTGGGTTGGGTTCAGGTTTTGGTGTGTAGTCCAGGATAGCCTGGAACTCAATATGTAGCCTGCACTGGTCTCAAACTCATGATCCTCCAGCCTCAGCCTTCCAAATGCTATATTGTTGAGTTCTTTGCATATCAGTCTTTTATCAGAGATGTCTTTTAAATATATTTTCTCTCAGTCTCTGTGTTAGTGTCTCAGTTTCTTGACAGTATCTTTTTTTTTAATGTATTTGGTACAGAATCTACAGGGTCTCAATACATAGATCAGACTCATAGTAATTCTCCGTTTTGAGCCTCCCAAGCGCTGGGATTACTGGCTCATGCCACCACACCCAGTGTCAATCACCACCTCAGTGAGCCCCTGGAGGGGGTTCAACACTGCACACTGGGGATTGAACTCAGGCTGCTGCGCTCTGCCTAAGCAGGTGCTTTAGTTCGATGAGCTATCTGGCTGTCCCTTGACAATCTCTCT
>NW_004524710.1:3898673-3908130 GCF_000260255.1 Octodon degus | reverse complement strand
AACATCTGGCTTACTAATTATTTTTTCATGTGTCTTTCAACAAAAGACTCTACCATCACTCAAGGAATTGAGAGGGTGTGAGAACTTGTGTGACAGCACTTGGAAACAAAGACAAAACACATTTTAATATGCTAAAAGTAAAGTCATTCTTCATAACATTTATTTTATTCATTAAACTCAGTTGGTAGAATTAGTAGCATTTGTGCTTACCAATTATTAAGAAAAGGATTTTCCTTCAACTTCTAAAAACTTGTAAACATAAATTGGTAAATTTCAGCAGAATATGCACCCAAGAATTCTATGAACTGCTAAAGAAATTGGGGCATCTAACCTCAAAGGACTGAAAAAAATATTCTCCATATTTCTCCTCAAAAGAAATCAAGATAGTGAAGCAACTGGAAAGATTTGTCATACCCACCATCTTCCTAGCTAAAAATGCTTTATTCCATGCAACCACACTGGAGAACAGAAGCCAATTTCAGAGTAAAAATTTCCACTTCTTACCCACAGATTGTAAAGAGTTCAACTATTGATTAAGATACTTGAAGTGCTAGAGGGAATTAATCAAGTTGATATCTTCCACTGAAAAAGAAAGAGAAGAGTTGGAGTATAGAAAAAAGAATGTAAATTCACGTGTGAGATGGCATTTCTGTAAGACCAGGGATGTTTCCAGGTGTTTAGTAGTAGAGCTGTGTGTTACTCTGCATAAAGTTTTAAATTCTGGAACTCAGAATGTCATTGAACTCCCTGAAATTATCTTGTTTCTCTGGATATTTGTATACATACATTTTTTTTTTCTGAGGACAAAAATCTGTCTTAGACCAGGCCCTACAAGAAAAGCCTCAACCATACTTAGGTGCATAAGGGAATCATTTCAGGAAATCAGGTCGAGGAAAGAAGAGTAAGGAGCAAGCCAAGAGAGGACTGGTCTTGGCTGATGCCTTCAAGTACTCTAGATTTTGAATTATACCATAGAGTTTGTCTCAGTCATTCTTCCCTCACTAATACAAAAACACCCAATACTCACACTGTATTTTCATTACTTATTAGTCTATGTTTGCAGTACATAATGACTACTTCCTTGTGAGGAGTGGTCCATGGGCATGGCCCCTCCTAATTCCTTTTCCATCCCCTTCTCCTCCCCTCCCTCCCGCCTCCCTCCATCTCTTGCTCCCCTTTCTTTTGCAAAAGACCTGTCTCTCTGTCTCCTAATACCCATCTTTTATGTTGCTCAATTTATATCTTGGACTTCTTATATAAGAGAGACATGTGACACATAAGCTGGCGTGTCTGCTTTCTTTCACTTAACATTATGGCCTCAAGGGGCAACCATTTTCTAGAAGTGACTCAGGTTTATGCTTCTTTGAAGAACTCCATTGTGTATAAAGACGACACTTTCACTATCTTGCTTCTGTTGGTAGAGAAATATGGGTGGCTCCCAAGTCTTAGCTATTATGAGTTGTACTGCCATCAACATAGGCAGGCAAGGCTCCCTGTAACACAACTTCTTCAACTCTTTCAGGAAGATTCTAGAAGGGAAACAGCTGGATCAAATAGATTTTTTATTTTTTTTAGTTTCTTGAAACTAAAATAACATCGATTTCTATAATAGTTGTACTACTTTACATTCCTACTGACAATGTAGAAGGATTCCTTTCCCCCTGCAGACTTGCCAATATTTGTTACTATTTGATCTCTCTCTCTCTCCCTCTCTCTCTCTCTCCCCCCCACCGTGTGTGTGTGTGTGTGTGTGTGTGTGTGTAATTGAATCCAGGACCTTGTGCTTGCCAGGCAGGTGCTGCACCACTAAGCTCTATGCCCTTCTCCATTATTTGATTTCTTGAGAGTAGCCATTCTTTCTGGAGTAATATAGAATCTCAGTGTTGTTTCAATTTGCATTTTTCTAGTGGCCAGAGTGAGCTGTTTCGTCAGACATAAACTAAGCGGTCACCATAACAGTGTCTTCCTTAGTGTTTTGTGTCTGTCGGCTGTCTCACTTCAGGCACTGAAACTGAATTACAGCAAGTGACACAGTCTCTGCCTTCTAGCTTTCTCACAGCAAAAACTGGGACTTGTGGATACATTAGCCCTATTTTTTTTTTTTTTTTGGCGGAACCGGGGATTGAACTCAGATCCTTGAGTTTGCCAGCCAAGCACTTATCCCACTGAGCCATCTCCCTGGCCCCTACATTAGCCCTATTAACTCATGTAATGCTGTGGGTTTCAGTTGTGTATGTCTGGTGTACACATGCATATGAGAGGGGGAGAAAACTGTTAAACTCTTAGGCCAGGCTTACAATGTTCTAAGGTTCAAATTACTGTTCTCTAATAAAAACCTGAACTTGGGGGGAAAAAATCAGATAGCTGAACATACCAGTGTGTTTTCCTGCACCCTCTGTTCTGCTCTATTGATCCACATCTGTTTTCCAGCACTCCCAATTTAAAGTGAGGGAGTATTTTGCCTTTGTTTTATTGGCTGTTGCTTTTAGTCCATGGCCAGTGGGCTCCAAAGCAGAAACCACACATAGAAGAACAAAGCCGAGGAAAAGGCATTCACCAATGGCAGGCAGGAAGCAGAGAGAAAAGGGAGGAGCCAAGCTAAGAGCGCTCTTTTGGGCCACACCCCCAGCGACCCTCTCCCAACCAGCTCCCCTCTAACATCACATTCAATGATGAACTCACAATAGACAATCCACTGTGAGGACAGCAGCCCCAGCATCCAGTCACTTTCCACATTCATGGGACTTGGAGGGGGCATTTTAGATTTAAGTCATAATAGTGCTAATCTCGGTGTGTAGCCCTCAGTCAGGTCAGGTTGCTGGGGTGACTCACCATTGAGGTAAGGAGGCATTCTAGAGAAGTGAGCACCTCACAGCAGAGCAGCGAGTGCACTTGCCTGGCAAGGACCCTTGAGCAGGGCACTAACAGTGCCCACTAGATGTCTTTCTAGAGTAGCTGTCATTCCCAACCTCAAAAGATGAAAACTCATATACATTTTAAAATGCTGTCTCTACAGATTAAAAATACAACGGGTATAAACTTATTAGGAACAATACTTTCTATGATAACTAAACACTAGGGACAACCTAAATGTCCATCAATGGGGAATTTATTTAAAAAGTTATGGTGTTAGGGACTAGTAAGATAGTTCAGTGGACTAAGCACCTGCTTAGGCAAGCACAGAGACAGGGGTTTGATCCCCGGCACCACATGCCATGCCAGCCCCACCCCCGGGGACGCCGAGCTGGCTACTGAGACCAGGTGTGATAGCACATGCCTATAATCCCGGTTCTGTGGATGCTGAAAACAGGAGGATCACTATAAGTCTGGCCTGCATAGTGAGGCCCTGTAGCAAGTACGTTAAAAAAAAGTTATGATATTATGTGTATGATGGAAAAGCCTGCAACCATGAAAGGCAGGATTACTATGTTTTATAGCAACTGTCAAGGTACATTGTGAAATAGAATAACTGTGCATAACAATACATTTGCTATACTAAATGCAGTTTTTGGCCTGATTATGTACAAAATGTGTCTGAAAATCTTTACAAGAAATTAATGGAACCAACTGCTTCTAGGGAAAAGAACTGGGTGTCTGTAGGACAGGGCCCATGGCACTCCCTTCTGCTGTCTTTTCCTATTAGCATTTGACTCAGAGAAAGGCTCCAGAAGCACATTCCTGCTTCAGTCTCAGTAATACACACACACACACACACACACACACACACGTCTTGCTCAGGGCAATGAAGACACATGTTCCTCTTACCTGCCTACAATTGCAAACCACTTTTCTCCTTTCCTCTTTAGGGTTTCTTTCACACCATGATCACAAGAAAACAGCACCACAAAAATAAGCATTTCTGTGTATTTCTGCCACACTCTCTTTTTCTGACAAGAGTTCCTTCTTTGGTCTCTTATCAGCCTACTTTAATTGATGAATTCATTCTTGAAGCCCATGTGAAGTATTTGGTACTGAATTTTGACTTGATGTTTATTTTTCTTGTTTCACAGGCAGTAATTAAGGGACAAGTTCTAGGAACTCATGAGAAATATGCTGGGATGTGTGCAGAGTGCTAAGAGCAAGGCTGGGTCATACACAGAGAAGAATTTGCTCACGAGATGCAGTAGTAGTGTGTGTCCAAATATTGTTTAAAGGGCATTAGGCTCAGGGGCACAGCACCTGCCTGGCAAGCAGAAGATCCTGAGTTTGATTCCAGTATGCAGCCCCCAATAAAACAAAGCCTATTTAAAGAAATGGTTGTGATATACATAACAACAATAGCTAAAATCTTCAGAGTATTTGGTATGTGCAGGATATTGTGTACTAAGTACTTAGCAAGTTTATTTATCTTAAGGATTTATCATGTCACCTTCACAATACTTTCATGGAGTTTGACCAGCATTTATGTTAGTCAACTGTTCTCCTTTCTTGTACCAGATCCTAAATTTTCTGCTGGGTAGTTCCTAAGTTCTGTCTCCTCTGGCAAGCCTGCTGACAAGCTGAGCAGAGAAGACAAGACTTGGACTTTAGTTACAGCGATGATAGTATCTATCACTGCGGCAACATACTGCCTAACTAAGACCCAACCCTCATCAGGAAGAGCAAAGGCCAGCACTTCTATTTACCCACAGCAGCCAGACAAGTGTCAGCCTGGTTTTGGGTGCCACTACCTCCTCAGTTGCTGCCCTTTCTCTGTGTGGCTCTGACCTACAGCTGGCCAGTGCTGGAGCAAGCAGCCCCCTGAAGAGTACTGTCTCTGGGAGAAAAGGAATCTTCAGCACTAATTGTATGGCCCCAATTTCACCAGCCAGCCCACAGTTGTGTCACTGTCACAGCCATAGAGCCATCAGCAGTGTGGTGAAAAGACCGGAAGGACATTCGGGGTAGAAAGATGAGGTATGAGGTGAGAACCTCGGGCTAGGTTGGCTCCTCTGCTACAGGAACAAGGCAAAGCAAGAAAGAACAACAAACAGATGCGCACAGGGTGGAATCTCAATGGGGAGAACTGACCCCACTTTTTCCTTCGTCATTAGTGACTCGATTATCCTTGCTCTTTGATATCCAAATTCTTCCAGGAGTTTGTACGTAGCCACTTGGGGCTGTGGGGCAAGGAAGAGCCTACCCTTGCTGTCATCTACCAGCCAAAGGTCTAGAACATGTGTGACTTCTCAATCTAGTCCCAACCACTGGAGTATGACAGTGACCCTGAAGCCCTCTACAGCATGGAATGAGTGTCACATATTAAGGATGGCAGAACAATGAGATAGAAAGATTCTGGGGCCCCCAACAGCTTCACCAGGGAAAATTGTTTTCATCTGGTTTAACCCTTGCCAAATCTAAGTTTCTCTTATATTGGTAAAATTGGGAAATAGGCAAACTGTGTGCTCTGCTTCCTTGACCCCCATTCTGCAGTATGATGTACCCCTCAGGTAGCCAAGTTCCTCATATCGTCTAGCTCCTCAATGAACTATTTGTGACATGGGGCGATTACGAATGCCAACTCTGGAGCATTGTTATGAGACTAAAATTACATAATATTCAGTTGGTCCTCCATACTCATGCACTGCATATCTGTGAATTCAACTAACAGTGGATCAAAAACATTTTTTAAAAACTGTGCTGAATACATACAAAGGTTTTCTTGTCATTGTTCTAAATACCATATACAACTATTGATGTATCATTTATAGTATATCAGATATCATTAGTAATCTAGAGGTGATTTAAAGTAAATACAAGGATATGTATAGCTTATATGCAAATACTATAGTATTTTATATAAGCTACCAGAGTATCTGAGGCTTTTGGTGTCCAGTGGGGTTCTGAAACCTGTCCCCTACAGATCCCAACATACAACCACAGCTTATTTAGCATAACTTTTGGAAGACAGAGTGGATCAAATTAATCATTACTCTTCTGAATATCTGTATTTTTATCCAGGTTCGAGCCAATAAATGCGATGGTCATTGATGCTATCTTTTAGAGACCTCTGAGGATAGGATTTCCTCAGCCCTCCCTAACATGCTTGTTTGTCCTTGCAGCTTAGAAACCCTTCTTCCTGTCTGCAGAACCCTCTCTCACTGTCCTTGAAGCTGTGTCAACCTTCTGTGGAGGACACAGAGTCAGCTTCCTCCTTGAGATTCTTTGGCCTCTTCTACAGATCAAAAACTTTGTATTTTTTATTGTTACTTCAAAAAATCCATGATCTATTTCTGGAATGATTTAACAATATTATTACTCTTTTTAAGAGTAAGAGTAAAGGCTTGAAGATGTTCAGCTAGAGACTCAAGAATATCCAGTTTCTAAAAGAAATCAAAGTACTTGGGCCAGGGAGACAGCTCAGTAGTATAGGTGCCTTCCTGGCAAGCGCAAGATCCTGAGTTCAATCCCCGATAACAAGAAAAAAGTACTGCTGCATCACAACTAGTACTGTGTCTGGGATTCTAGGCCAGTGCGTCTCCATGTGCAGCCCCTGGACCAGCAGCAAGGGCACAGCTCAGGAACCCAAGGTCCCTAGGCCAACCCTGATCCAGCGAATCATGCCCACTAGGGGGTACCCAGTGGTCTGGGTTTTAACAAAGCTCTTCTGGTGCTTGACTGTCACTGACTGTGGAGAATTACTGCTCCATGCAAAATGAAGTAGAAAGGGCAGGATGGAGTGGCTGAGCCTGAGGTAAAGAAGGTCATCAGTCATCTGGTAAATTCAAGTCCAAATCTCAGGTTTTCTTCACCCTCCAGTTGGCAGCAAAAGATAGAAATGTTCCTACAGGAAAGAAAAAGTGGGCCCGCTGCATTCCTTCCTAAACTGTAAATCATGGTCATGCTCTTGCTGCTAGGACACAACGTTAGCCAATAGCCACAAGATAAAGGAGAGGCTTATTTTAACTCATGTGTTTAGTCCACAGTAGTCTGGCTCTGTGACAGGATGGCATGGTAGAGGCATAGAGCAGAGGAAAAGCTGCTCATTGTGCCTCCATGAAGCAAAGTGAGAAGGGAGGAGCTAGGTAGGGAGACAGACCCTCCCAGAAGACCCACCTCTTCCAACCAGGTCCCACCTTCCACAAGCACATTTAGCTGTACAAGGCCTACAATTGAATCACTTTCCAAAAGCCTCTCTTATGAGTGCATGAAGCTCTTGGGGGACATCTAGATTTAAACCACATTATTGGACAAGACTTCCTGTCCTTTAATGCTCAGAAGAGGAAGGTATGGGTGGATGTCTTAGTCCTTTTTCTGTTACTGAACACCACAGACTGGTTGGTTGGTATGGAAAAAAATGTTGTGTATAACTCATGGTTCTGAAGCTGGGAGTTCCACTGTCAAGGAGCTGGATCTCTTTACAGCTTTCTTGTTAGTGGGGACTTCCTGGAGTCTAGAGGTGACAGAGAAGTGGCAAGACAAGTGCATTCAGGAGACAGAGCCAAGCTCCATGCATGGATTAACCCATTCACTAGGGCAAAGCCCACCTGACCCTACTGTCACTGGGCATTCTCCTTCTAAAAGTGACTCACCAGAAAAACATTTTGAGGATTTATGGTTCTTCAGGCTCCTTCTAGAGTTAGATTCCAGGTTCTTCTCATCTTGAACAAAGAATTGAACAAAATAAACAAACAAAAAGTGGTGACACAGATGATTTGAAAAAGTATAAAAATGAAGAGTGAGGGAGCAAGCTTGGGCTGAGTAAAAGAGGGAAAAGGCAAGATGAAAAAGTACACTGTGGAGGCCACAGGGCAGGCTATCATGATGAAAATCATGATGGTGAGCTCTTCGTGCCATCTGTGTCCTTTTACACCATCCAAATCTCAAGGGAACCTTGAGAACTTCTACTTAGGGGTCTTAGGAGGTGGCTCTGGGATCCCAAGCCTTGGGCTGACATCAGGTCTAGATCATCCTACTGAGATCGAGCTTGAGTTCTCACAAGAAGTCCACATGCAGGGAACTGTTTGGGAACTGTTTTACGCATGCATTCCAGGATCTTGTAATTAACAGCCAGTGTTGCCATGCCCTTATCTTCTATCTTGCTGTCACTTCTTAAAGGTCCTCCCAGGACCCAACTCTCGATACTTCACAATAGGAGTCCAATTTCAACCCAAATTTTGGTGGGAACTTTCAGACCACAGCCACAGGTCTGCTCTGAATCAGCTGACTCCTGCAGCAACATGCAAAAGAGAGAGCCACCAACTCCTAGCACTCTTGTCTCCTGGTGACTGTGACCCAAAGCCAGTGTCCTAGTATCTGAGCATCCAGATCAAGAGCATCAAAGAAGTGAGAAAGGAAGGGAGTGAGAGGACTGGCTTCCCTATGAGTAATGAAAGGAGTCCAAACTTCCCCGCTGCCTCCGGGAATGATAGTTCTGCTTTCTCTCCCTCTCAACTTTCAGTGGAAAATAAACTTCCTTTGTTGTTTTAAACTAATTAATTTTTAGTGGAGGTAAACCCAAGTGCCCCAATCATGAAGGTTTTATGACGTGTGTTGGGAGTTATTAAGTAATAGGAGTAAAATTTTCCCATATCAAAACTTTGGGCCATTTCCAAGAACAGAACTTTCCACAGCAAAACACCATCTGAGTTCAAATTACTCTAGAGGTCAAAGGCAATCGACTGTGGACATCAGTTGGAAGACAGTAATTAGGAGCCTACCTCAAGCCCATGGCGCTGGGCCTGGTGTACTTGAACCATCAGCCTGGCAGGTCAAAATGATTTTTGTTTTGCTTTTCATTACAGTATAATAGAAGTTTTACTGTTGCTATAAATCAGTAACGTTCAAAATGTAAGACACATAACTAATTCTGAATAGTTGGGATCCTAAATCTCTATGTGCTGGATTTCAGCAAAGAAAATATTACAGTAAGCACTCATGGAGAAACGTCTTGTGAAAATATTTATAAATTTAATTTTATGGCTGTCCTGGTTTTTCCTTCCTCTTTTTCTTTTGCAAATTATGCCTTTTCTAAATCAGCTCACATTAGTCACAGGCTATCCGAGGCAGGTCACTAGTTTGGTTTCCATAGTACTGTCGTCTGGGAAGTGACGGGGTAATTATTTCTCCTATTTTGTCACAGGAAATGCTCATTCCAACCCGACGTGCTCTTAAGCTCTGTGGCAGCCTCCATGTTTCAAAATAGACTAATTGTGAGAGACTTTTGCATAAATCTCTCTTCTCAGCGATGGCCTGTCTTCCTGTCTGAGCTCACATCTGCTCATGTGAGAAGGCCACGGGAAGGTGGCTGCGACCCAGAGGAGGTGCGGGTGTTTGAATGTGATGTCCATTTACTATTTTTGAAAAAGATCCATACCCTACCCTGGCTGCCTGCTCGAGGGAAGCAACCTCATTACTAGTGCTGAGAGCCTTGCAAGTTAGATGGGCCCTGGAGCAAGGCTGGAGGGCAAGAGCTGGCTGCTGATGGCACAGCGGATACCTGAGCACTAGTCAGTAAGCAACAATGCATGTGCATGAG
>NW_004524710.1:3883488-3897263 GCF_000260255.1 Octodon degus | reverse complement strand
TATAAATTTAAGGCTAATCAGTGTAGTTTTGCCAGCTTTTAGACAGACACTCCCTAAATGATTAACATAACTGTATGCGAAGGTGAGCAGAGGTCTGACACAAAGTTTAAAGGTAAACAAGGAGAAAGATATAAAATGAAGGCTAAGCCTTGTTCTGCTTTTATACACTTATTGGGCTTTAGCCCAAGTGAAGAGACCTATTTTTTTTTTAAAGTAAATACAGCTTTTAAGAACTAGGCTTTTGGGCAGAGCCTGGAGTCCTAGAGGGGCATTAGTGGACTGTATGTTAAAACCCAAGGAGGTATTAGACAGCAACCATACCAGTTATGAGGGACAGCCAGGTGAAATGCCAGACGATCTCCAGGGCCATTGGAAGGTGGAAGAATGTCATAAATGCAGTCCTGGTTTGGCCCAGGCAGGAGTTCGCTGCTCATGTCTAGTAAGGGTTGTACACTCTGCAGACTTCTCCCTTAAGCAGTTGGTCAGCAAAAAAGCACAGCAGCGCACCAAGCCAGGGCTTCTGCAGACAGATGTCTTAATATCTGAAACAGTATTGGTAATAGTGGGCTGAGGATGGTGTTGCATCCAAGAAAATCTGTTGGAAAATTCACTTCTCTGCAAGCCTTTAAAATAAAATTTTAGTGTTTCTGTTTTTTTCTTCCCCGCCTTGGGGAGGCCCACTCAGTCCACCCTGAGGGTGGGGCTGGCACAGTATGTGGTGCCGGGGATTGAACCATGGTCCCCTACACCTGCCTAAGCTTGCCTAAACAGGCTCTTTAGACCACTGAGCTATCTTGCTGGCCCTAGTGGGTATTTTTGTTATTTCTGTCAAAAATAGTTCCAAAACTAAGACATAACTTTGTTGATGATTGATATTTTATAGTTGAGATCATGCAATTTGACTTTCACTTTACTTTTGAACAAAATACAATAAGCATTTTCAAGGTAACCAAAAATGTCCTATGAATGTCATTTTAATGCATCCTCTATGCTGGCCAAATAGCTCAGCAGATTAAAGTGCCTGCAAGCAGGTGCAGGGTCCAGGGGTTTAATCTCTGGGCCTGCCGTGCCAGCCCCACCTCTGGGGCACACTGAGACAGCAATTGAGACTTGGTGTGGTGATACGCGCCTGTAATCCCAGCTCTTGGGAGGCTATAAACAGGCAGATCACTACAAGTCCTATCTAGTAGTGATACCCTGAACACCCTGTAGACCCTTCCCTAAAATACAAAAATAATGATAATAATTATAATTATCCTTTAATCTGTAGCACCTCCTTTGCTGTTGTATGCTTGGTTCTTTCTACAACTTTGTTATTATGAATAGCACTGGTATAGAAGATGTTGGCAAAGATGTACCATGATGTTGGCAACTCACCTTCAGAAATACTTAAAAACCATTATTTTGTAAAACGTTATCAGTAGTAGTTGAATCTCGGTACACAGGAGCCATACTTGGCATTCATTCTACTTTACTTTCATGTATATTTGAAATTTTTATGATAAGATATTGTTAATAATAATGCAGTTATGAATCCTTTCATACATACTTTTAAAACTTTAGTACTTCGATTTTGCGCTCATTTACGATGAACCCTTATAACGGATCTTCTGGGGAAAAGTTATGCATACCTTAAGAATCCTAATACACAGTCTCCAGTTGTCCTATGGGAAACTTGTCTAACCATGGATAGGACTGTGTGCTTAATTCGGTCCTGGCCATCAGCGAACAATACTATTTTTGATTGCCATATGCTACTTCATTAGGAAAAAGCGTCACCCAGTTCCTTTGGTGACGCATAAGTTTGAGCACCTATTTCCTATTTTCACTAGCTTTGTATTTCTTTCTTGAAACCTTGGCGTATTTTTCCACCAAAACTTTATGTTTTCATGTGTCCTTGATTGCTTTTTAAAATTTTAATGTTTATTTTTTCCGGGCAATGCAAGAACATAAGTTTACATTTCAAGATAGCATCAGGGTCACTCTTCCTCTTCTCCAGAGATGACTTCTTCCAACAGCTTTGCTTCTGGTGGTTTCTCATCCTTCTTAAGCTGTCACTGACATAGGAAGAATGGTATGTCTTTTAACTGGTAGTCTGATAGTTGTTCAAACTGTGCTTCAAAAGCCCATAACACAAAATTTACCCTGCTGGCTATTTTTAACTCTATTGTTCAGTCGTGCTAACTATGTGGCCCCAAGCAAGAAATCTCTAGAACTTTTCCATCTTGCAATACTGAAACTCTACCCATTAGAGCAACTCTCCATTTCTTTCCCCTCATACCAGCTCCTGGCAACCCCAAGTCTACTCTTTGTTTCTATGAATTTGGCTACAGTATTCATCTTTTGTGGCTGACTTATTTCACTTATTACAATATCCAAAATTTCATCCATGTTGTAGAATGTACCAGGACTTGCTTTCTGTCATCTCATTGCAGAGTATCTCACTGTATGTGTAGACTGCTTTTTCTTTATGTATTCGTTCATTGACTGACTTTAGGTGCTGCCCCCTCTCGGCTACTGCAGGTAATGCTGCAGTGAACACGAGCGTGGAAATTTTTTTTCAAAATTCTGCTTTCAATTTTTTAATAAATACCTAGAATTGGAATTACTGGATCATATAATGATTCCATTTTTAATTGTTTTGGGAACTTTTATGCTACATAATATTTTTTCCAAATATTTCTTGCTTTTTTCCATTTTATGCTTTGGAAAATAAGTTTTTCATACTCTGGAAAATGAGCTCTATTATACCTCTCTGAGCCTTGGTTCCCTTCCTACTGTCTTCTACAGAGATTTATATTCCAAGTACTGGTTAAATTACTGTTCTGTGTTTACAGCTTTAAGACTATATAAGCATCGACTTAATTTCCATACCTGTAGATCTTTTTATTTCTCCTGGAGTTAATGTTTGCACCATTTTGATATCCTTAATATTTTGTGTATGTGTCATTAATTTATAGCCAGTTATACTTACAAAAGCTGTGGTTCACTTACCTCAGTGAAGCTCAACACATCAGGTAGCCTAGTAATTAAACTTTTTTCCTTGAGGATGTCCCCTCACACTGTCATTTTCCTTCTTGATCTGCTGCAGAACGATCTTCTGGGACTTACATCTCTCATCTTGCTTCTCCCTCCCTCCCTCCCCTCTATCCCCTTCCTTCCTATCCCCTCCCCTCTTCCTCCCTCCCTCTCCCCCTCCTGCCCTCCCTCCATCCCCATTCTGGATTCTCTCTGAGCTTTCCTTAAGCCTGTTGATCATTAGCTGCCTGTTTATATTAAGAATGGAAGCTATGGGGCAGGGGAGATGGCTCAGTAGAATAAGCGCTTGCCTAGTAAGTGCATGGGCCTGAGTTCAATCCCTGGTTCCTTAAAAAAAAAAAATCTTTGTAGAAGAATGGAAGCTGCATGGTCACAAGGGGCTCTAGAATGGCAGGACTGACCTGTTATCTCCCAGGTGCCAGAGGATTCGAGGGGCTAGAAAGAGATGAACGGGAAGATGAAAGGGAAGCAAGTACAAACCCATCACTGTCCATCTAGAGCTATGGACAGGACTACTATTTGTACACAAGGAACTCTGACAAATGCAAGAATAATCCATAAATCCTGGGCAGCCTGCCCTTCTAGAATAGCCTATTAATGAGCATGCTAATAGCAGTAATAATAGATAATATTTGGCAAGTGCCTACTATTTTATATATTCCAGGTACCATCAAATCTCTATTTAAGACAAAGTTTTCCTTCAGTTCTAAAATGATGACTTTTTCTGAAATAACAGGATCTGATTACCTTGGGAAGAATGAGTCATAGATCAATAATCTTAGAAGAATCACCACTGGTTGAAGAGTGATATTTTTAATGTTTTTCTTTCTCCTTCAAGATCTATTCATCTTTCAAACTTAGACAAATAAAACTTCATTGAAAGTAAGATTATTGTGCCAGGCTTTATGCAGTATATATCATTTTTGTAAAATATGTATAGTGTGTCTGTTTGCATAAATTGCATATCTGAAAAAGCATTTGATAAATACTTTTCTAGAAGGACTCCAGTGTATTATCTTCTGCAAAGAGAAAGTTGGGACAATTTTGTTAAGTCTTACAACCTTCAAATGGGTTTAAACTTTTAACTGTACATTTACATTTCTTCTATAATTAAAAACTCATTTCAAATAAAATAAAAATATACTGTATTGTATTTTGATCACCTCAAGAATGTAATCTGGTCTCATAGAAGAAACAGGAGGGGAGAGGGAGGAGGAGGCAAAATGTTTCATTAACATAATTCTCTTCTTTTGTTCTAATAGTGTTTGTAAATAGGATATAATGTCTGCATCTTGTACAGCAAATAACCACTAGGAAGAGAGTATGCCGTGTCTTAATTATTGAAACTGTCCTACCAATTTCATTTGAAACTCTCATTGCTATTTGTTTCTCAATAAAATTATGGAGGGAAAAAAAAATCATAATTCTCTTCTGTCCCTTGTTTTAGGACCCAAAGTCAGGAGACATGAGTCCAAATTAGGGAAAGCACTTACAGAATGTTCCCCAGACCCGGGCCAGGAGGGAGAGGAAAAGCACGTGAAAATATGAAACTATTAATATAGATGAATACTAGTGGGAGAAGCCCTCTGAGTGTCAGTCTGTCAGCCCTGCAACTCTCACTTCCAGCCTGTGGGAGGTGCTATCCCCAGATCAGCAATCTCGCTCATCCGGTGGCTTCTCTCTTCCTGGAGCAGGGGGCACCGCCTAGGTCAGAGCAGTGGCTAGTGACCTCCAGGTTAGTTTAGGGACTGCAAAAGGAGTCGAGGATTGAAGGGAAACGTCAGCCAGAAAAGAATCGCTCCGACAGCAAAGCCAGTTGATCAAGACCAAGAAGTTAGGAGCAACTGCAGAAGTCTCTACTCCATCTATGCAAGCAGAAATGCAAGAGGCAAAAGCCAGGAGGAGCAGTAAGAGTGCTTCAGAGGGTGTTTCTTGGTATCTTTGGTAATAAGAGGAGCAGGCGTTCAGAGAGAATCAGAAAAGGACCAGCAGGGGCCGAGGAGTTGGCTCAGTGGAATAAGCACTTCCCTGGCAAGTGCAAGGGCCTGAGTTCAATCCCCGGTTCTGGGGGAAAAAAAAAAAAAAAAAAAAAAAAACACCAACACCACCAAGAAAAGGACCAGCAATTGTGCTGAAGATTCACTTACTCTCCCCAGAGATTCAATGAAGTCAACACTATTCTGGTTGCCATTTTTATGGATGCAAAAATGAAGGCCAAGCATAGGGGAGTGATTTACCTAGTTAAATAGCTGGTAGAGACTGGTGATAGCATTTAAATCCCAGCAGTCTGACCCTAGAGTTAAGAATTATGCTGACAGGAATAAAACGTTCACTATATCAACTGCTTGCTTACCTCTCATAACAGTCTAACTGCAAATTGAGGCAAGGCCAAAGAGAACAGTTCACCAGATCTTGACCTACACTGCTGGATGGAGGGAAAGTTAACTAGGCTGCAGATACCAACCTATCTGTGTAAAAGGCTGGAGGGAGGGCACCAAGCAGAGTTCCAATTATAGGAGCTACCACATGCGAAGGTCCTGCGGAAGAAGAAAGAATTCTGAATTTGAGAAAGTCAACCTCGCAAGACCTGGCTGCTCTTGGAAATGGCACAAGCTAGTGACAGAGCCACCTGGTGACCTGGGGAGTGGTTAAATGTGATAACTGCCATTTCATCTAGGAGTTCAGATATGGAAGTACTCTGGCAGGAAGGACCCAGGCTGCTGCTGGGGGTCCAGTGAGACCAGTATCTAATGCTCCACCTGCCCACATGCTCAGCTCTTCCTCTTCTTACCTGTAGTTGTTTCTGCTACATCTCTGACTCTGTGCTATAGCCAGAAGTGAGCAGCAACAGTACCTGAGCTGCACAGAGAGCTGGGGTATGGTGACCCCCACTCCTCTGAACTCTCCATAGAGGCTGCCTCCACACCCCACCCTCGTCTGGCCCAGCTGACTCACCACAATGGAGAGGCTGACAGCTGAAGTGCATGTGGCCTGGACCAGCAGCTCATTGTGTTGCGGGGTTTGCTGGCTTTCCCCATTCTGGGCTTTCAAAAGCAATTCAAATAAGCAATGAAGCAGGTGCCAGGGTCCATTGATCTGTGTCTTTAAAATTGAGGTGGATGTCAGCTGTGTCCCTGTTTCGCACTACCCTTTCACACTGTGCCAGGAAGGCGCTGGAGAAGGCCTACTGCGTGGGTGATGGAGCGCTCACTGTCTGGCTCGCTCTCACTTTGTTTATCTGGGTCTCTGCACAGTGGCAAGGCCTCCATCCATCATTGCATTGCCAAGCTTGATTTGCACAACTTTGGAGCCTCAACTTGTTTTTCAGTTCTGTGAGTATAAGATTGTGCACTTAATAATCAGCAGGCAACTTGGTTATTCAAGAATATTCTGGACCTATAAGGATTACAGGGATCAGTGCTTGACCCTCAGAAAGAAAGGCAGCGAATACTCAGAATGTTAAATACTCAATTTAGGAACTGCAGCAAAAAGAGGAGAATGCAGGCTGCATTTTTTGCAAAGTCCTTCCAAAGAGCCCTCTAAACTGAATGGCTCTGCAGAGTTTATGGCTGTAACAGCAGAGCTGTCGCTTTACCTCTATTGACCACTAAACACTGAAAAATAAGCAACAGCAACACTTATTACTGGACATGGCCCCACCATGCTGTGCCTCCTGGAGCCTCAGGAGGAGAGACACTGGCTGCGACTGCTCTCAGGGGGCTCCTTGTGAAGTGGATGTTGACCACGTCACCTGGAGGATCTCCAAAGACCCTAATGGAGGTTTTCCAAGTCTCAGTAGAAGCAGAGGAAAAGCCAGCCAGCCACAGTAGTCTGGAAAAAGTGGCAGTGGAAGCCTCAAAAGCCCATCCAGTTTTCATGCTCCCTTTCAAAGGGCCCTTGCCTAAGTCCCCCATTTGGAGGACAGTTGGTTTGCAAAGCTCTCTGGCTTAAGGTTCCTTTTTTTCTGCTTCTACAGCTGTCATCCTACTGGGTGTCCAAGCCAAAGAGTCTTCCAATTGGGTCTTGGCTTAGTAGTGATAGTTAACATGTATTGAATTCTTCCAGGCTCTGTCCTAAGGAAGCCCTGGCATATTTAACCTTAGAACAACCCCATGAGATTATTCCTATCACCACTTTATGGATGAGACATGTGAGGCTTGGTGGGATTGCAAGTTGTCCAGTTAGAGACACTGCCTAGACAGTAAATGGGCAGGCTGCTGGTGGAGGTATTGTCAGCAAAGTTTGTATGGCCCACAGCCATCTCTGGCCCAGTGCTTGGTTTTTATAAATAAAGTGTTATTGGAACGTAGTTTTGCTGTTCTGTCAATTTTATTCAAACATTATGTGCTGTTGTTGATGGCTTCTCTAATGCTTCAAAGTTGGAGTTAGTAGTTGTGACCAAGACCATATAACCCATGAACCTCAACTATTTCCTGTCTGACCTGGTTCAGATAAAGTTTGCTGACCCCTGTTCATGCTCACTACACTAAATAATGTCCCTTCTAGTTCAATCAGGGTCTCCCAGAGGCATGTACCACCTCTTCCATCCCTGCCCAACCACCATCCCCAACCTGGGAGATACCATGGTTACATTTCAAAAGATCTTCAAATGCCTGCTCGATTGAATGGATATCATTTGGATTTAAACAATCCTATATACCTTCTTATAAAACTGTAAAAATCGTGTTTGCTGCAAACTTCATTAGGCGAGACAAATCCCAGAGGTCAAGACTGATGGTTCCTACAACAGAACAAGGATGACTCTAAATAAATTAAAGTGCATGCTACATCTCTACCAATCTCTTTCTAAAATACATCATTTCTGTGAGTAGCTCTAACAGCGAGCTGTGGGCAGAAGGAGGACAGTATATCTTTCAGCACTAGAAAGTACACATAAGCAAAACCTCAAGGAGACAAGAATAAATAAGAAAAGCCTGCGCTAAGTCCCTGGCGTCTCACAGGCAGCCCTGGGAGGAGAAGCAGAGGAGTCCTGGCAGGGCACGTGCCCAGGCTCTCTCCCCGGCAAGGGCTCCATCTCCCTGTGGTGCCTCCAATCCAGGTAAGCCCACCACAGCTTCCCCACAGGATCTGCCTGACTTGAGGGCCCAAGCGGGGCGGAGGGGATGTGGGAGAACTGGGGTCGCCTCCCTTCACCTCCAGCTGTGTCCCCTGGCACAGCCCCTGTCACGGCAAGGGCCTGTGTGAATCAGCAACGGTGCTGAGCATCCTGGGATGAGCACAGTTCTACGCCCATTTTCAAGCTCACCCAGCTTGGCCGTCACTAGCTCCAGGGTCTGCACAAGTAATTCTTTTCTATTTTCCTCTGTTTAATTTTTAAAAATTTTTACTAGTACATGTTGGCAGTGCACAGGGATTACAGTCATCATGGGCAGCTGGTGCATACACATAACATCTTAATTCTCTTTACCTTCCCTCTCCCCTCCCACTTTTCACACTCCATCTCTTCATCCCCTTCCCATAAAATATATGTAAGTTAGGTAAAACAAAATCTTCAAAGGCAGGGGCTTCATCCTTGTGCGCCCAGCCCCTAGGAAACAAGGGGTGCTCCATGTTGAGTGAAGGCTTCTCGCTAACACTTGGTGTCCCTGTGAACACTGAGAAAATGAACGTGGAAAATGGGTGCAACTCAATGCATACTCACAAGTGAAGTAAGCACATGTGTGAACACTGTATTGTCTCCCTAGTGTGAGAGAGACTGAAAGAGTAAATAAGGGGCCAGGGAGATAGCTTGGTGGCATAAGCACCAGCCTGGCAAGTGCAAGGTCCTGAGTTCGATCCCCGGTACCACAAAAAAAAAAAAAAAAAGAGTAAATAAGCTCTAAAAGGTACAATAGATACTGGGAAATAGGAAGAAATTTCACAAGGAAAGATAAACTGGGATGGGGGATGGGGAAAAGAAAAAGTATGTACATAGTAGTTAAGATAGTTATACTGCTAGTTTTTCTTAGTTCTTTGAAAAGAAAGGCTTGTGCTAATATTGTTTGGACAATTAAATGCTGATGTCTTGTACTCTATTTTAAAGATAACAATATGCAACATATTAACCTTTGTTACCCTCTTAATACCTTTTTTAATTTTTAATTTTTATTTTTACATTTTCTTTTTTATTGAAAAATAAATATGAATGAGACGGTTTCAAAGCTGATTAGTAGGACAGTTTCGATAATCAATACAATGCACATTGCTATCTTCATAGTGGTTATCCATAGTACAAGAAGCAGACAGGATATCCTGTCCAAACACTATTAAAACATCTCTTTCTACTCATTGAATTAAGCAAAAGTAGCTGTATATCTATCCTAACTATTTTTTTTCTATTTTGTATATATAAATATAAAATGATCTTTCCTTCGTATCCCTTTTTAAATTTCTTTATTTTTTATTTATTTATTTTTGTCCTGTCAGAGGTGGATATTCTATTGGCATCTAAATACTAAGGTGTTTGAATTCAGCTAAACAATCCAACACTGTCTAGCAGTCTATAATATTAGTGGGTTATCCTCAGAAGTTATTGACTTGAGCCTTTTACAGCTCATCATATTAATATGGCTTTACTTTATATACCAAGAATACAAAATAGTAAATAAAAAAAGATACAAAATTTCATTAACAAAGTAATAGTAATTGAACAATGGTTGCTGTATTTCATGATGTTATCTTCAAATCTGTTGTTTAGGTTACCAGATATAAACCTGCAAAATTGGTTTTAAAAAACCCCAAAAAACAGGGCTGGTGAGATAGTGGTCTAAATGGCAGCTTAGGCAAGCACAGGGAGCAGGGTTCGATCCCTGGCACCATATGCCGTGCCAGCTTCACCCTCGGGAGTGCTGGGTTGACCACTGAGAGTGAGCGTGGTGGCGCGCAGCTATAATCCCAGTGCTGGGGAGGCTGAAAACAGGAAGATCACTATGAGTCTGAGCTTCATAGTGAGACCCTGTACCAAATACATTAAAACAAATGAAAGGAAATAAAATAAAATCAATCCCCAGTGCTAACCCCACCACCACCAAAAAAGAAAGCACTGAACTGCCCCCACCGATGGAGCTCCACCTCCTTACAGCGCATCCAGCCATGACGCATCCAAGGATTACTCACTGGGCAGGTCAGGGCCTATGCAATCTACGCCTCCCAGCAACGTCGTGCCAGGGCTCAAGCCCCGATACCAGAGGCTTTGGGGGACCTTCGTATCTAAACCGTAGCACAGCCTTCATTACATAGTGGCAGATTTCTGGACTGTGACACTGTGCAAATACAGCTTTCCATGGTAGTGAACATTCTAGTGATGCTATTAAGAGTCTTTATAAACAGAAAGCAGCTTTAAAAGTGTGTCTTTTATGCCAAGGAATACATTTATTAATATTTTGCTGCCTTTGCCAGTTTCTGGGGGTTTTCCCATCTACAATGTCAGCATTTCAGAATGGTACACCTTCCAGATTTTGGTTCAGCTCTTTGCCGAATTGGAAAATAATTTTGTTTCTCTTCCAGGAGCCTTACATCTTCTCTCACCTCCAGTTAGTCATCAAGATGCCTCAGGTAGTTCTAACTGAGGCAGTTCCATAGCAAACATCTCAAGAATCTTTATGGAAATCAAAATGTGGCCTCTTGTAATTTAATTCCCTGCATTTGTAAGTTTTACTGGGGTGGGGCTGTCCTGCAGTGGTAGAGGACTTGCCAAGCATTTGAAAGGCCCTGGGTTTAATCCCCAACAATGCAAAACAGTTGTAAATTTTGTATAAATAAATAAATAAATGAAACACCAATCAAAGGCTGCCAACTACAGTAAAATGTAAGCATTTGAAGAAATGAGATTCATGCCCAGCCTAGGAGAAGATGATAAACATGCTCAGATACTGATGAGCAGAGGCAGGGGCGCCAGGGCTGCGCTTCTGGCCTCTTGTTTGCAGACATGGCAATCAATCTCACCCGACTACAGTTCTTAATCTTCTCTTTTTCTCTGTGACACGAAATCAATAACTCCTACACAGTGGCAAGCAGATCCTTTGGCATCCTCAGCAGTTCCATCCTTCTCGCTGCTTCTGAACGCACCTCTCAGGGCACAGAAGGTGACCTCGCCTTTCCACTGGGAGAACCAGGACACCACCTACCATTTGAGCTGGACACTGGCAAAATCAGCATATGCAAGTAACAAGGTGAGAGTACGTAGTTACTTACCAGCCTGTCTCCTTCTGGTTGCAATGTATTAATATGTTATAACTCTGTAAGAATATTTAAAAGTGAGATAAGTAGATGTGATAGGCCCTGCTATAGATTGAATGTTCATGTCACTACCACCACCACATCACAACACACACACACACACACAATTTCATGTTAGAATCGTAGCCCCTAACAGTGCCTGAGAAGTGGGGCCTTTGGGGAGGTAGTTAGGCTGGGGATGTGGAGCCCTGGAGAACACGAGCAATACCCCCATATAAAAGAGGCCCAGAAAGCGCTTTTTCCTTTCCACCAAGTGAAGGCACCATGAGAAATGTGTGCTACAAACAGGCCAGAGCCCTCAGCAGACACCAGACCTACTGGTACGTTGCTGCTGGGCTTCCCAGCCACCAGAAGTGGAAGAGACAAGTCTGTTACTTGTAAGGAGTCCAGTATACTGTATTATGTTGTAGTGACCCAAAGAGACCAAGACAGGTGCGTGGGGTCCTTAGCTGGCCGCCAGTCTGTTTCACCTGGAGGGTGACTATTTATTCCCTCAGAGATTTTTAGCCCAGAATGTAGTTTAATGGCTTTAAAGAATCCATTCACCTTGTGTTTTATTATGCTGTCCAACACTCCTGGTTGATTTAATTTGTACATTTTCAGTTGGGCCCTGTAACATCATAACAAGTGACATGAAGCCACAAATTTAACTTGCTTTATTATGTAAGGTTGCAGGAAAAACCCATAATTCTAAAATCTGGCTCTTGCAGAAATAGACCAGCCCAAAGTTTAGTGGATTCAAGTAACAAATTTCATTATTTCTCAAATATCTATTGCAGGTTGAGGGGCATTTCTGGGCTGGGCTGGCTTGAGAGGAACTTGAAGGCCTAAGATACCTTCATGTGTGTGTTTTGGAATCTCCACTGGCCAAGGATTCCTGGGGTAGCCAGGGCCTGTCAGAGGTCAACAAAACTGGAGAGTAAAAGCAGGAAAAACTGATTTTTATTCAATAACTGCCACAGTCAGGAGCAGCTGCCATCCATCCCACTTGGCAGCAGGGTCACTGGGTGATTTAAAGCAAGAATGATGGAGGCCTGGAAGCCCTCAGAATCAGAAGTGAAAATGTAGGAAAAGCCCATGTGAGGGCCGGTCAGCATCAGTGTAGTTAGGCCCCTGTGGCTCATGCCAGGCTGAGCAAAGACGCCTGGCCTGCCTGATGACCCCATTCAGAGGAGTGGCCTTCGGGTCTGTGGGGAAGGGGTTGGTGTAGGAGCCACATAGAGGAGCGATGCCCAACTGAAAGTGGCTTGTGGTTGGAGAGAGCATTGTTAAATCAGTGTTCTAAGACGCTGAGGTCAGGAGTCTGGAGCACACCGCGGATTCTCTTGGAATCCATGAATGTGTCCACACAGGAGCTCAAGGGAGCAGTGGGGCTGGTAGGAGCCCCACTAAGGCTTGGCCAATTCTCTCCACATAGTCTGGGACTGAGCTTTTTGTGCTTGGCATTTTTCTGTTCTCAGGCCTCTGCACCTGGTGGCTGGTCCTGCCACAGGCCTGCCCCAGGTGATGGACCAGGCAAGCCCATGCACAAACACTGCGATGTCTCTGCTTGCTTTGCCTTGGCTAGCACCTCACTGGCCAAAGAAAGCCAGAAGGCCAGTCCAGATGCAGGGGGAGGGAGGAAAGACAGACTCCACAGGACAGGAGGAGCAGCTGTGAGTGCAGACTGTAGGCAGCACGCGGGTAGGGACAGTGACGCAGCCACGTGTCTACTCTGTCTGTCACCAACCTCACTTTTCACCCAAGCCTCTGTTCTCCAAGCAGACCAACTTCAACCCAGTGGCCAGCTCAGCTTAAAGCTCACTACACTGTTTCTGTGGGACAAAGATGCTCTTCACCTCTACCCTTCCTTGAATGCGCCCCTCAGTTTATCCTGCATCTCCTTCCTATACTCGCTGGCCTCTGTGTCCCAGCCTTTTTGCTCTCTGATTTCATTTAAATCCTAGTTGTGGGAAGGGTGAGTTCCTCTATTCCAGAGTTCAGTGCTTTGAGTTTGATTTATCTTTTTATGTGTGAAAAAGAAGGCTAAATTCCCAGATATGGAAAGTTATTTCTCAAGACAATAGCCTGACCTGTAAGATTACTCTCATTGCATAATGCACTTGGCATTTCTGAAGTTGGCTGTTACCTTTTTTATTTTCCTTCGGAACAGAAACTAATTTCTACCACCTCCTCTGCTGGAGGTAGATGGGGACAGGAGCATATCCTAGGGGAACTTGTTAGAAATGCAGATTCAAGGGCCGGCCAGATAGCTCATTGGACTAAAGTACCTGCTTAGGCAGGTGGAGGGACTTGCCTGCCCTGCCCCTGGGGTGTGGTGACTGAGACTAGACTAGTGACCGTGCGACTGTAATCCCAGCTCTTGGAGGCTAAAAACAGGAGAATCACTACAAGTCTGATCTGTGCAGTGAGAACTTGTAGACCCTGTACAAAATATATTAGAAAAGGAGAGAGAGAGAGAGAGAGAGAGAGAGAGAGAGAGAGAGAGGAAGAAGAAG
>NW_004524710.1:3876565-3882923 GCF_000260255.1 Octodon degus | reverse complement strand
GAAGAGGAAGAGGAAGAGGAAGAAGAAGAAGAAAGGAAAGGAAAGAAGAAAGAAAGATCCACAGACCACACTCAGACCTGCTGAGCCAGAACATCCGGAAGCGGAGCCCGGGAATCAGATGTAAAGTCTGAGAAACACTGGACTCGCATATAGACTTGCAGTACACTCAAGCACATTTCAGAGCTTTTATGACTCCTGTGAAAGATGCTGGGTCATTTGGGCTGAGGTCACGGCAGTAGTCAGTGCTCAATCTGCTTAATAAATTCACCATTTCTCAATAATTGGTCCCAATCAAATAATGCAATAAACCAAGGCTCTTTCTCCTCCTTCTGTGTAATCCGTCTCCCTTGGGACAAAAGCGGACGTTAAAAGGAGATCAGACACGATCAGTAGGTTTGTGTTACTCAGACAAGAGACTGTGCTTCCGTGATTACTCATCTGCCCTCTTACTTGTTTATTTTTTCTCCTTTTAAAAATATTCTTGTGTGTATGAGTGCATATTATGAGAGCATGTTGTACAGAATAATTGTGCAGTGCATTGTGACATTTCATGTGTGCATACAATGTACTCTGAGTGGGCCCACGTCCCTGTCATCCTCCTTTACTCCACTCCTCTTTATTGAGTTGAGATCTCACTGTGTTTCACAGGTTGGCTTTGAATTCCTGGGCTCAAGCAGTCCTCCTGCCTCAGCCTCCTGCTCTTCGTTTATTTCATGCATGTCCTAGAAAGGAACAAGTGGCTGTGGGTAACGAACCCTTCCAGAGCCTTCTGAGCACCTGTGCAGGAAGGCCTCTCAAGCTAATGGAGCAGCTGAGCCAGCACCTAGACCTGACTTCCCCAACCTAAAAGGAGTCCATTGATCCCCGTGCCGCAGGCTGTGCTGGCCCCACCCCGGGGCATGCTAAGCTGGCCACCGAGACTGATGTGGCAGCACACACCTGTAATCGCAGTGCTGGGGAGGCTAAGACAGGAGGATCACTACAAGTCCAGGCTGCATAGTGAGACCCTGTACTTAACACATAAAAGAAAATAAATAAATAAATAAAGTCCAGATCCCAGGAGTTGATGCTCACATTCAAGTGCTGCAGTGTGGTTTTGGAAGTCCAGAGGGCAGCAGAGAGTGAGGCATGTCGACATGGCCAGGTAAAGGAGCCTGCTCAGGGAGAAGGTTGCAGCCCAGGGTGGAAGCACAGGCCAGGCAAATGGCAATGGTCAACAGATAAGTATGACTCCAAGAGCCAAGCTGAAACACAAGCAAGATTCAAAGACAGCCTGGTACAATGCCACAGCTCTGGGAGGCTGATGCAAGAGGTTCATGAGTTGAAACCCAGCCTGAGCAGTTCAGCAGTTTACCAAGGCCTTATCCCAAATTATGGTTTAAATAAAAAGGGCCAGGGATGTAGTTCAGTGCAAAGGCCCTGGATTCAATCTCTGGTACAAAAAAATTTTTTTTCTAGGACTATTGATAAAATATTGTTCAGTTCCAGAAATGGTAGTCAAAACAAAAGCCTCTGAGCTCAGAGAAGCCAGGATGACGATGTGTCCTGTTAGTCAGAGTACAGACCAAGCCAGTGAGAGCCACAGGTAGTGCCTCCACCCCTGCCTACGGGCCTGCGAGCTCAGGCCATGTCTCTGGGGGCCACACAGCTCCAGGAGCGGTCGCGGCCCTTCACATGGCTCAGTGCTAAGTTTATCTGTGTTTCAGGTTTCACTCGACAGAGGGCTCTGCTGCCACTCGCAATGGACCCTTCGTTATAAGATGTCTAGGGACTAGAGAGATTGAAAGCTCCTTGGCACATGTGAACAGACTGCAGCCTGCAGGCACCAGCCAGAGCTCCAGACACCAGCATAGAACAAGACTGCCAAGGCTAGAGGAAACTGGGGCTCTGCTGTTTCTGAGCTTCTCTCCACAGATGAGCAGACTTGGGAGACTGGGAAGAGGAGCCCCTTCTGCTTCCTGAGTGGTAGGAGCTGCTGGCAAAAGCCACCCACATCCTGTGGCTGCTCTGCGGCTGCCTGCTCCAGGGATGCGGCCTTGGGCATCCCAGCCCTTGAGTCTCATGAAAGGAAGAGCACAGTCCTAGTCTGGACCAAGAGCCCAAAGCTCTAGCAAATTCTCTCCTATCTTTCCTCCTATTCCTTCAAGAGTTTCAGGATGCTGTAATGAGCAAATGGCCTTTGTCTTGAGCATTAAAATATGGAAAAATGAAAAGCAGGGAGGGCAGTGCCAGGAATCTCCCTACAGATGACAGACCTTTCAGTGACCAGACAGTCTGTTCAAGGACAAATTGCTCTGCATGCAGCTGGCCTTGTGCGTCCTCTGCGTCTGCCTGCTGACACCTCCTGGAGAGGGTGAGGTGGTCAGTCCTGGCGCTCCCCATCACATGCTTACCTCAATTTTTTTTACCAAGCTTTTAGGCTCATGGAGACGCTACACAGAGCCTCAGAGGTACTGGCCAGCTAAGTGAATGCAATAAGAAAAATGAAATTGGTCTCAGGAGAAAAAGCAACCAGCCTCATCCTGTGCAATACCATTAGGAAAACAATCATTGAGGGTTTTTTTCTTCCAGTCAGCTGTTTCAATGTCTGCTTAATATGAAGTTCTCAAGACACGTAGCACCTACCAAATTCACCTTTATTATGGATGAAAGGGGCTGCGACCCCACAGTGGGACACTGCAGTTAAACAGATAGTCGTGTTGCTGGGGATATAGGGAAACCCCTCCTTCAACCTGATTGCATAAAAATGCAAATCACAAAATAATCTGGATTGTAAAAGCCCTTTCTCAGGAGAAGCAAAAAACAATGTCGTGAGTTCTCAATTAGACTAATAGGATCGTGTTTTCTTGTTTTCCTTCTACTCATTTTTGTCTAATTTCTGTGAAATAAGCATGTATTTTTCTGCAGAGTTAAAAAAAAAAAAAAAAAAACACTTTTTGGTGGTCAGAGACAACACCAGGGAGAGTCTCGTGGTCGAATTTTCCAAAGCCGTGACACAGTCCAGGATTGCTTCACAAACCAAGTCCCAGCAGTTAATAGGCATTAAGATACACAAAAAGTATTTCTGAGCTAGCAGGAATACTTCCTGTAATTAGCCCTAAACTGTGGAACCACTGAGAAGCATTTCAAAAAGAAGGATCCTAAGTCCTGTGTGAACCCAGGAATTAAGTGCTCATCTGAGTAATGCCAACAAGATGCGCAGAGGACCCCTGGCAGCCCCGGCGGAGCCTGTGTCCTGTCGCGCTGGAGCTAGCAGGCACGGGTTGCACACCTGCCCCAGGACGCGCTCCTCTTTGCATCTGTAGCAGCTCACTCCCGTTGTGCCTGAGCTTTCTGCTGGACAAATGTGACAACCAGAAGGGTAGGGGTGGCAACAGGACAGGTGAGGAGGCCCAGAAAGGGCTTGGCCCGTGGAACACCTGCTGGGTGCTGGATTATAGAGAGCCCTTCCTGGCCCTAGTGTTGGTCTGGAAAGTTTATATTTGTAATCCCATGGATAAGTTACTGGAATCCCAACAAGGTAATTCCAATCTACCACACCCAGTGCAACCCACAGCAAGAATAGAGACACTGAGGCATATTTGCAGTTATGGGGAGTCAAGGCGTTCTAAGTCCGGCCATGATGATGGCTCTCCGGAACAAAGGCCTCGATCCAGGGATGAACCCGGGTTTTATCCATTCATGAAGAGAGGAGCAGCTTAAGGATGAGGCACTATGAGAGTGGTGGGAAGTAGGCGAATGCTGTGAGCTGGGCGAGGGAGGAGGCCTGGACCTACCTCTGTAATACACAGAGTGAAGGATGTGCAGAAAGAGCAATTTGCATCATCATACTATTGAGATAGTACCTAAGGTTTTGGGGTCACTGCTTCAGCTCTGATGTATAATCTCTCCAGCCCCAGGCAGTCATAGCCTCTACCTGGAGATCCCCACCCACAGGGTGGAGCTTTAGTTCTTCATCCCACCTCATGCCAGCTCATATAAGGGAGCAGTGTGTAAGGGCCTGGGGAAACCCTGCCTGCCATCTTCAAAGACTACCACCCACACCTCAGCTGGACCGATGTGCATTGCTTATAGCCAATTGCAGGGATAAGAAAAAGTCCTTGCTTGCTCTGTATGTATCAGCACATGGAAATAGGGTCAGGCTCAGCCAACATGGAGACCCCTGCTCCTCTATCAAGGAGAGTCGCCCAGGTGGACCTGCACACTGGGTGAGTCAGGGCAAGGTCCTCTCCCTGTGCACAACATGGGTCTCATTGTTCTGCAGACCATGTAAACTGGGCAGTTTTTGCTTCTCATTCTATATTCAAAGACAATACAGAGGGAAATGGAGAATTTTTAATCAATTTTTAAAACTGGTGAATTTCTAAGAGGGAGTGGCCAGGACTATATTGCATATGTATGAGTATCACTCTTTTAGGGATGTTAGGATGACTGAATACTCCATATAAAGTATCAAGCACAGTGCCTGATGCATAATGTCATAATATATCCTTGCTGCTAGTAATTTCTAACTCTATTTTTCCTTTTTAGCATAAAGCACATTTGCTTACACAGTATTCCAAATCCTATTTATTTTGAATAATTAAAAAGTTAGCCTGATGAATTCTTGTCCTGTAAAGAGTACAAGAAAAAATTCTCAGTCATCAAATACTGCTTAATTTCATTCTTCATATTTAGGTTCCTCTGTTCACAAGCTGATGACACTACTGGCTTGTATCTGGGATTGGAAAGATGGGGTTCTCTTTGCAGTGCTGCCTTCCTCTGCTGATCTTAGTTTTTGTTTGTTTTATTTTCAGTACTGTGGGTTAAATTTAGGGCTTGGGTCTCCTATTGAAATAGCCTTTTGTAGATTAGGAACCTATGAGGTTCAGTAGTTGATGTTTTTATTCCTGGATATTTGTGCTAGTGTCTTTATTCCTCTCAAGATCCAGTAGTTGATGCCTGATGAATTTTGGGTAGAATGAGCACAGTACCATGTTCTGTAGAAAGCCTTTTTGTTGATGGTCTGTTTTCTGCTGGCTGTTGAGGGATGTAAGTATGAAACTTCTAGAAGAGACAACCAAGAGAAGATATAAAGAGATAAGCAATTACCAAGAGTGGCAGCCACTCCAAGGATGACTCCATGTGACAGCTTAGGCAAATAACAAATGTATATTTTGTCTGTCAAGGTTTCTCAGGAAAAATATCCCTCCCCATTCATCACACTGTGGTTCAGTCGTCTGTGACCTGAGTTGTCAGAGTCCTCATCCCCCTCAACCACAGTTTTTGGTGGAAAGGAAATTAAGAAATCTTCCTTTCTTCTTTGATTGCCATTGTTAACTGTGAGGATGACAGAAGCCAAGAGGTGCTGGTGTGGCTGTCTTTGCTGATCTTCCTGTGAACAAAGCCAAGTGGGGCTGTGTAAGGGAAGACAGCTCCCTTTGAGCTTCTCAAGAGCCTGGACTCCAGTCCTGCCAACAACAAGATGGGTCTTAATCTCCACAGCTATCTAAGCCAACAAAAGTAAGTCTGAGTTGGTTCCTGTCACTTGACATCAAAGAAAACTGTGTAGAACAGTTCATGAAGTAGCATTTACTGACTTTCCAGCTGTGTTATGTTCTGTCCTGACAGATTTTCCTTCTACTTTGAGGCAAAGTTTTCACAAGTAGTGGATTGACTCCTGAGAGCCCACAAAAGCCAGAGATCTTACTTGACCTAATTTTTGGATAATCAGTAAATCTTGAAATGTCAGAGATGTTTTCATCAGTACCACCAAATTGTTCAATTTAACCAAAAGAAAATGTCACATCTGCAGCATTGCTGTGTCCACCATAGAGCTTCTGCACTTGGGCATGACATAGCTATTTAAGAACAGCTGGCCCCTGCCATTTCCTTGGATGTAGAAATTCCCATAAAGCATCCTGATTAGCTTTTTAGGACTCCTGAAGCCAATTATCAGGAACTGAGTAACCTAAGACAATAGAAAAGTTATTTCTCATAGTTCTGGAAGATAAATATCTGAAATCAGGAGGCAGTGGGGCCATGTTGGAAAGGCTCTAGGACCAAAACGAAAAACAAAAAACAAAACAAAACAAAACAAAACAAAAACAACTTTACTTCCTTTTTCCGGCTTCCAAGTGGCTCCCAGGAATCCACGGGCTGTGACACTCCTTTTCAGCTTGTGGCTGTGTACTCTAGTCCCTGCCTCCGTGTTCTTCCTACCCTACATAATATCATTGTCCTACGTGGCCTTCATATAAAGACACATACTCTTGGTTTTAGACACTTTCTTGATCCAATATGGCTTCATCTTAACTTAGCTCCTTGCAGCCACAAGAACTGCTTCCAAATATAGTATTCCTTCTATCCACAGGGGCTA
>NW_004524710.1:3870452-3872650 GCF_000260255.1 Octodon degus | reverse complement strand
AGGGAGAGTGGAATTTAAGGCCAGGTCCCTGATTGTACTGTCATGTGGTATCTTGTGTGGGCCTCACTCAGGGAAAAGGTGACAGAACCACCAGTCCTGGGACATCAGAAGGGAGCCAGTCTAATTCCTCACCAGGTGGGGCACTGGGATCTGGGGCAGCATAGGCTTCCAGCTTTAGGCTGAGGAGAGGTACAGTGGTGTGTGGAAGGGCCCCCCACAGATCCCTTTAGAAAAAAAAAATCAAATGTCTACCTTGACTACTTTCAGAGCTTTGCCATGTGTAAGGTGCTTTGGTGGTATATGATTTTAGTTCTCATCCTTGGAGTAATCCTGTTAAGGTAGTAACACCTCTCTAGATAGACCTACATAGTTTCTATGTAGGACTTACTCAAATTGCTCGGCTAAGGGGTGGGGCTGGCACCTGATCCCAAGTCTGTCTGATTCGAAATCCCGTGCTGCTCCTGTGTCACTTTTCATTCATGTGATTTTTGTTCCTGCATGTGACATGCTCAAGGCCATATACTTTTTAAAAAATTCTGGCAACCTTGGGGAAGAGTGACTTACAGAGTTGGTGCTATAACTCTTAAGTGATTTAGAAGGCGACCTAGACACTCAGCCTTCTAGGGGGAAGAAAGGAGCCAAGAGCCTGTGAGTTCCCAAGCAAAGCACAGACTTGGAGCCAAGAATCCTTCCTGCCTAGAAGCAGGAGGGGCCTACAGGGTGGCTGGAAACCCTCAGACAGGGAGCCTGTCATCCAAACCGCCTGCCCGCGGGATCAGAATTCTGAAAAGCCCTTTGTCCTTCACTGGTTCCCTTAGGCTGTGAAAGGAGATGATTTCCACTCTCTCCTGATACCTGGCAAACAGCCCTGCTGAGAAAAGTGCTTAGTGTAAATCTTTGAGCAGTTCAGACTGTTGGTTTGCTAATGCTGCTGGCTGCGACTCCTCCTTGGTTGCCTATAGAGAAGATTATAAACTGGGATGCCTCAAGTGCGCACACTCCTTCCCAGAACTGTGCCGCTGTCCTGGCCAATGGCCGTGCTCTCTGCCAGGACAGCTGGGATCCCAGGTGTGGCCCCTCCCTGGCATTGCCTCGGGAAGTCTCACTTGGTAAAGCATTTATTGTGCACCACTGAGTACAGACTACACACATTGCCTTTACTACTACACACACCTTTACTCGTACACGCTGTGAAAGCAGGCATTGTTATTCCACCAAATTTTGAAGAGACTTCTGTCAAGGCTGACTTCTCCAAGGCCCACTGTGAGTGAGAGACAGAGAAGACTTTGATTCTGTATGGCTCAGAGGTGGGCACCACCCATACATGACCAGCTGTGGGGACAGGTGGCAGGACCAAGATGCCATGGCAGTTCTGGCTGATGGACCATTGACTGCACGCACATTAGTGCTGCCTGGATGTGGCCAGAGTCCTGGTCCTCCATGAGCTCCTAGTGTAATGGACATGGACACTCTGCAGGAACCTTCTAGGCGAAGTACAGTATTCATTCTCCCCTCCTGAGGTGATAGAATTTGTAACTTGGCTCATGATTAGCTAAAACCCTACACCTTGCCCCTGGGCTTTAGCTTGAGACAGAAGCCAACTCTTCATTTATTTATTTATTTATTTATCATTTGGGTTTTTTAAAGACAGAGCCTCACTATGTATTTCAGTTTGGCCTTGAACCCATCAAGCTCACAGTGATCCTCCTGAGTGCTAGGATTATGGGCAGGTACCACCATGCCTAACACTCAACTTTTTATTTGAATCACTACTATTCAGGTCTCTTTGTGAAGTATTATGGCAGACAGCATAGAAAGGGCTGGTGATGGCTTTTGGTGACAGAATTTGCCAGTAGACAAGGAATAGAGAAGAGACAGGAACTTATTTAGATCACTGAGCCCGCTGTCAAGAAGATGGTTGGTGAGCTGCTGAGAGAGGAATCGCACAGAGTGAAGCACCAAGGCTTTTATCAGAGGATGAAGATGCAGGAAAGGGTCCAAGTTGGCAGATGTAGGTATCTAAAAAATGCGTCTTCCGGGACATCCTGTCCTTTGTTGATCTTTCCAAAATGTCTGCTGGGTAACTGAAGGTGTACATCAAAGTTGGAGGTCATCAAGGCCTCCCCTGGCTTAGACCTCAGAAAAGGCTCCTCAGATTTCCAGGAGGGTGTCTGTGTGTTTCAGTCTTTTGGGGAAAA
>NW_004524710.1:3868416-3870012 GCF_000260255.1 Octodon degus | reverse complement strand
GGCCCCAATGTGCAGCGCTCCTTGATGGCCCCACGTGTGTTGTCAAAGAAGTTTGGGTGCTGAGAATTTTAACCCTCTTGTCACCACATGAAAGAAGCCAACTTCACAGCGCAGTACAGAAATGGCAACACCTGTAACATGAAGCCCAGGGACCGTGGGGCTCCATCTGCAGGACAGCAGGAGCTTAGACAAGTGTCCTGCCTCTCTCTGTCCTGGGAGACCTCAGAAGGTGCTTCTTGAGTGTCAGCCACCAGACATGCCTTCTCTCTGTCCCTCCTCCTCCATTCCCTGTCATCCACCCTGCTTTTCAGCACAGAGAGGCTTCGCACAGTCAGACACTATCACAGGAGGCTTCTCGCAGCCAACCCTCAGGGCCTGAGGGAACACAGAGTGTGCATCCGGTAGGAGGCAGGGGGCATGCAGACAGCCAGGGGGCTGACCACTTGTGCGTGTGCCCGGGTGCTCATGCATCCCACCTGAGCCAGAGAGAGCTGCTGGGGAGTGGAAGATGGAGATGCTTCTCTGGCTGGAGTCAAAGAAGTTTGGGTGCTGGAAGGCTACATGGAGGAAATGTTCTTTCTAGATTACAAGGAACTCAGGGGCAAGGGCCACTTTTCTGTCCCCTCTGGCCCTTAATACAAAGCCTGATGACAAAACTGTGGGAAAGGTGATGAGCAAAAGCCCGTCTTTCCTTTCCCTATTGTTTGGGTCCATTCATCAAAGGCAAACAAAACTAAGGCACCTGCAGAAGCCATGCAGGACGCACCACCAAGCCAAGGAGAAACCTGGAGATGCACATCCTCGGCAGGGGACACGAGATGCTCAGCCTCTCTGTATCACTGCCACATGGATTAAATAATACATGTGAAGGAAAACCAAGAAATTTAAATTTGTATGTAAAATACCATCAATTTTAAATGCTGATAACTATCTCAAATATCAAAAAGGGCCAGGGGTGTCGAATTAAACTCACCTTCAGGCCACATTCAGCTGCATTCTGACATTTTGAAGCTGTGTCTATTTCTGCACTTGGTGTTTGCTAAGTACTGGCTGTGAACAGGGCAGGGAATTAGGTCCAGCCTGTGTGCTTATGGGCGGGGGGGGGGGCATGAAAATCAGGCAGAAGCCTGTGAGAAAGCTTTGCTCTGTGAGGACAGGTATGACAGGGACATGTGTAATTTCAGGATGGGGGAATCCCTGTCTGGGGGGACTCAAGGATGGCCACCAGGAGGATGCACCTTTTTCAGGAGGAGAATTTCGGGGAGGATGGGGGTCAACAGCACCAAGACTGCTCAGAGATGGAGGAAAAAGCAGGGACAAGCTATTGACTTGGACAAATAGGCCACCAAGGGAAGAGGATTCTAGAGGGTAACAGAACTGAGGCAGTGACAAGGTGAAACTACAAGGGCCAACACTTTTGGGAGAGGACTGACCATTGCAGGAAATAAACTAGGGAGAAAGCTGAAGAGCCAAGCAAGATGAGAAGAAATAGGTCTGAGACTGCAGAGAAGGGGAGGTGGGAGGGGGCAGTGGGTGATGGGGGAAAGGAATGGAAGAGCTGAACTGGAGGAGGAGGAGGAGGAGGAGGAGGAGGAG
>NW_004524710.1:3862399-3868311 GCF_000260255.1 Octodon degus | reverse complement strand
AGGAGGAGGAGGAACAGGAGGAGGAGGAGCAGAAGGAGCAGGAGGAGGAATAGGAGGAGCAGAAGGAGGAGGAGCAGAAGGAGGAGCAGGATGAGGAGCAAGAGCAAGATGAAGAGAAGGAGCAGGAGGAAGAGCAGGAGGAGGAGCAGGAGCAGCAGGAGGAGGAGAAGCAGGAGCAGGAGGAGCAGGAGGAGCAGGAGCAGGAAGAGGAGGAGCAAGAGGAAGAGGAGGAGGATGAGGAGCAGGAGCAGGAGGAGCAGGAGCAAGAGGAGGAGGTGGAGAAGCAGGAGGAAGAGGAGGTGGAGGAGAGGATGTAACCAAAGGGAGGTGTAGGAAGGGAGGCTGAAGAAGGGAGGCCTCTCTTCATGGACGACACAAGTCACAATACAGTCCCTAATGTTCCAATTCTAAAAACATCAGAAATCTGTGCTGGATGGTTGTGAAGAAGAAAATCTCTTTAAAACAATTTCCGTGGAAATTCATCTACAGAATAAATCTTTCTGATTACAGGAAACAGCTTTGAAAATGGGAACACCATGAAAAGTTTTCAACAGAATTGGAAACGATATAAGTAAAGATGTATAAAATTCAACTTTGTGAAAGAGGAGATCAAGGGAGGGATTAGAGTTAAATATATGTAGCTAGGTTAATGGAAAAATATTCTAAGGATCCGTATTAACAGAGTGGGTTTATTTGTAAGGCAAAAAGATATACAATGACTTTCTAGTTATGAAACAGCAGAACAAAAGGTTTGGGCCACTGTATGGAAGGACTGGAAAATTCCACTGCAAAGTGACCCCTTTTATACAGCTACTTTCTCTTAATTCAATGAGAAGAAAGAGTTGTTCTAATAGGGTTTGTGGACAGGATATCATGTCTGCATCTTATACTATGAATAACCACTATGAAGATAACAATATGCAATGTATTAATTATTGAAACTGTCCTACTAATCAGTATTGAAGCTGTCTCATTGCTATTTGTTTCCCAATAAAATTAATTTTAAAAAAGCAAACAAAGTTACCCCTTTCACACAGCCTCCTCATTCCTCCATCCAGGTAAGAACTCAGCTTTTGCTCAGAGCTTAACTTTAGTTCTTCACTTACATGAGCTCCATAGTTTGCTTGTGCTGGCTGTTTCTCTTCTATGGGGTTTTAATAAGCATCTGTGATTGTGCTGCCCTGATGTATTAGCATCCTACTAAGTTATCTTTCAATAGAAATCCCAGTACTTTACTCTGTGTTATTTTTACCACTCATGACCTCCAGGAAACTTCTGAAATTAGTGCCGAAGTGACATCAACTAACAATAACAAGCACTTATTATGACACTTTCTTGTGCTACACATGGGTTTAAAATGCATTATTCAAGCCTTACGGCAACCTGTATTGGGTCACAGCCATCTACCAGGCTTAAGAAGTCAAAGGTTCCCACCCTTTTAACAATTTCTTAATTTTAAAGTGTAGTGGTAGTGATAATAATAGAGTCCGTTATAGAGCTATGATGATTAAATTAGCTTAATATGTTTAAAGTACTTAGCACAGTATTCTGTATTCAATTATAAGAGACCATCATCTCTATTTTACATATGAGGAAATTGCATAGTTCCTAATGTCAACACAGCCAGCTACAAAGCGGTGGAGCTGGTTGATGCCGAGCTTTTATTTTTTCGACGCAAGAACCCAGTTAGAATGATGAGCTCCATGCAAAGAAGAAAAATGGGGTGCCATGCTTGTGTGGGTTCCAATGCAACACCCCCTCCTACTCAGCCCCACGTGGTGAGTGACTTGCATTTACTCACACAGCCAACTGATTCGCATGATTTCTCCTGGGCCTTAGCTGTCCTGTGAAATTTGGTGAACACTTTTTTTTTTCCAAACTGGATAAATCCTAAGCCATTTATGGGTAAAAATCTTCTCTAAACCTTGACCACAAGTATCTGCTGCATAGGGAGTTTTTCTCAGAACCCTGGTGGTTCATCATGTGAAAAGAAACTCAGGTCATGAGATTTTCAAAGTGAATCCCGGAGACAGATTCCATCAAATGAAATGCTGTCACAGGCTTCTGTTAGAAAAACATGGGAATGTACCTAACTTGCTTTTCCTGATCTTCTTAAGAGCTGGCTTCATCTCAGTGTACAGGATGTGAAACTATATCCTGACTCTTCACGTCCACAGGCTACACACAAAGATGCCAGTGCAAGGACACCTCATATCGGCAAACCATCTTTGCAGTTATAAGAAAGTCTGAAACCTCCGCTTTCTTTGAGCCCTATCTTAACCAGATAGCTGCTGCTGCTGTTATTGTTATTATTCTTTATTTATAAAACAACTGTAGTTCATCAAAGGTAATGGATGGTGCTAGAATTTTTACAGTCAGTTGAAAAATAGCACTTCCTTTTTGTCTAAGTTGCTTTTTGAGGGTTACATAAATATGTCATGGTGTTCTATCAAAAGATTGTATGATAAGTAAATGAAAATCCAACTTACAATTGCTCTTAAAAATAGAAATTGTTTTTCTTATAACATGAACAGAATCAAGAGGTAGTTCATTATTAATTCAGGATCTCAAAAATGTCAGGAGCACTGTCCTAAAGTGTCTTTCATTTGCAAGATGGCTGTTGGTGAACATCTGTCCTCTTTTAGCAAGGTGTTTCTCCACTCTAACAGACATCTGCTTATACAATAGGTCACCAACTTACAAACTAGTTTCATTACAGGAGAACATTCATAGCTCAAATTCATTTCTAAGCCTGATAGAGTAAGTCTTACACACCTTTGATACAAATATACAATGTAAAGCATAAAGCCAAAGCTCCATATCACCACTCTTCCTCTTACTTTTGGACATCCTGGGCTTGCATCAAGCACTGTACTGTTGTACACTATCACACTGTGCAATAAGCACACAGCAGCACAACTATGACAGTGTCCAGCAGATATGTCAGGTATTTCCACACTTCGTTTTCATGTATGTAATGCGTAGTCTTTGGTATCTGTGAAAGTTCATAACTTAAATATTTGTACTTACTGTACTCATTTGCTGGAATGGTAAGAGTAGAGGCCTTATCTAGCTGCAAGGGAGGCTCTGGAAGTAAGCAAAGCAGAGAGCTTTGTGGGGGTGAGAGGACTATTGGAAATGCATGTTGCATAAGCCAACCACCAGTGCCTCCCTTCTGAATCTTAAGGGCTGTGTTCATATAATTCTACTACTGACTTGGCCTTTTTAGTCAAGTCCATTGTGGGGATTTGTTGGTGTCTAGGTGTACTCCAGGGAGAAATGGTGGCAGGGATAGGAATAGGTAGACAAGAGGTAAGAGCTGGGTCAGGTAGAGGTTTGTTTGCCTGGTGAGCAAAAGACCCTCTGAACAACAGTAGGGACACTTAATTATACTGTTGCAAAGTTAGTATCTGACAGATGAATGTCCATTTTGTATCTGTGTATTCAAAGTGGTTAGGATAGATATATAGTTACATTCTCTTAATGAATAGAATGATTTGCTCTAATAATGTTTGTAAATAGGATCTCAAGTCCGCATCTTGTACAGCAATTAACCACTAAGAAGAATATATGCAGTGTGTTAGTTATTGAAACTGTACTACCAATTTGATTTGAAATTGTCTCATTGCTATCTGTTTATCAATAAAATTTTGAAAAAAAAAAAAACCAAAGTTAGTATCTGAAGACACAAGGTTGCCTACCAATTAAAGACTGAAATCATCCAGGCAGGATGTTTTTCTCAAGACTGAGGTATCTTGACTGCTTTAGGCACTGAGGCCTTGTCCTGCCCTCACACATATAATCACTTTCCAGCTTGAGCCACTTCTAACAGTCAGTAATGATATTTGGAGATTTGTTCAGAGATGTAGTAATCAACTGTAGCTGTACATTTTATTATTTAATAGGTTATTTGGCTTTATTTGGGCAGTCTAATCCTATTCAATTCTTCTATTTTTTTTTCTTCTTCTATGATTTTGGTTCACTGATATATTTAGTAAAAATAAAAACTAAATGAATGGTTTTCAGTAGCCTTCTGTGGATCAGGGGGCTATGCTGATTGCATAAGAATCATACATTTCTGGACTAGTTTTGGAGTTTTGGTTATTTGGTCTTTTGAAAAATTTGTTCATTTCATCTATGTTTTCAAATGAGTTGGAACAGCTATCTCTAATATTCCCTTCTTTATCTGTAAAACAAAGATGTCCCTTCTTTCACTTATGATATTTATGATTTGTTTCTCCCTTTCTCCCACTTCTCTTTTTCTCTTCTATCATTCTAGTTAAAGTTTAATTGATCTTTACGAAGAACCAACTCTTACATTAATTGACTTTTCCCCATTGATTTTCGCTATTTTCTTATTCATTACTTGTTACTCTACTATTTCCTTTGTTCCACTTATTTCATATTTAATTTACTCCTCTTTTTTATGTATTTGGTAGAGGGTCTCACAACGCAGCTCGGACTCACAGTGATCCTCCTGTCTTCAGCCTCCTCAGCACTGGGATTCCAGGCATGCTCTGCCACTCCTGCTCTTGGTGGCAGTGTGCCTGTGGGTGAGGCCCGCTCTTGTTTTTCTTCTAAAGGCGAAAGCTTAAGATTATTTATTTTTAGGTCTTATCTTTTCTTATATAAACACATAGAGTAATAAAAATCCTTAAGATCAACTTGGGCTATATCCCGCACATTTTAATGTGCTTTGTTTTCATTTTCACTCAGTTCACAACATTTTATAGCACTTATCCTTTATACAGTTAAACGTACAGCTTAATGCAGTGATTTCCAAGACACCTTCCTGTTCTTGATTTCTAGTTTAGTTTTAGTATAATACGAGGATATCATCTGCATTATTTAGATTCATTTAGATAGTTTGAGATTTGCTTTGTGGCTTAGTATATGTTGTGTCTTGAGGACGATTCCGTGCACACTTGAAAAGAATATGTATTCTGCTATTGTATAGCATTGTGTAAGTGTCAGGGAGATCAAACTGGTTGACAGAGGTGACCAAAAATTGTGCTTGTTAATTGATTTCGTCTAATTGTTCTGCTAACTATTGAGAGGAGTACTGAAATCCCCAACTATAATTTTTTTTCCATTTTCCCTTTGAGTTCTTTGATTTTGTTGCTTTACACATTTTGAAGATAATTCTTTGGCATAGCACATTTACGATTGTTAATTCTTTGTGAGAAACTGACTCCTTTAATTACTACAAATATCCCTCTCTGTGTGTGGTAATGGTACCATGTTGAATTCCATTTTGATATTAATATAACCCCTTTAGTTACCCTGTCTTTAATGTTTGCATGATAATTTTCAAACCTTTCACTTTTCACAACTTTTATACTTAAAGCGGCTGTTTTATAGGCAGTATAAATTTGGACTTTATATTTTAATCAAGTCTGACGATATCTTTAGCTGTATCATTTATTTTAACTATCAATGTTTAAGTTAAATCAATGTTTATTTTAACTATCAATATTTAAATATAACTATCAATTGTTTACTTATTTTAACTATCAAAGTTTAAATCAAGCTTAAATCTTAACTAAATGCTTCCTATGTTCCATATATTTTACCTTTTCCCCTCTTCTGGTGTCTTGTTTGGCTTCAGTATAGTCCCACTTATATTCACAAGTGTTGTAGTTTGTGCCTAGTTGTCCCCCCAAAGCCTCTTATAAGTTATGAGGCAGACCTACCTGGAGGAACAGCAAGTGGCTTGAGGGGCGGGGCCAGAGAGCAGAGAACCATTACACTGGCAGCATGCGCTCTGCTCCGCCCCCCAGGACTGAAGTCTCTCGGAGTTGTAGAGAGGGTCATCCTGGACATGGTGGTGCCCTCTGAGGTCTTGCTACATAATCCAGGCTGTTTTAAACTATGAAACTCTAGTAATGCGAGCTAAATAAACCTTTCCTCCC
>NW_004524710.1:3835214-3861983 GCF_000260255.1 Octodon degus | reverse complement strand
TGTACTGGGAATCAACCTCAGGACTTCACACTTACAAGGCAGACTCTGCCTCTTTGAGCTGTATTCCTGGCCCTCCATGTAGCTTCTTGGTGCAAACAGGAGACATAGTAAACACTTCATGTGTAATGTGTGATCAAAATATAGTGGAAGTGTTTACTTTTTTAAAAAATTGTTACAATAAAAGACACATTGTCACTAATCTACCCCCAAATATTTCCCCTCACTCAAACATACTTGCCCCATCGTTCTTGCCACTTTCAGAAGTAGTTCTGGACATCTTTCATGAGTGTCTTTACAAGATGTGATAAAATAATATGATGAGTACTGCTACTGAGGGGAATCTAAAGGAAAATCAGGCTTATAAAAACAGTATTTATCTCCCTCTACCTGATTCAGCAGATCTGGCCCCATGCGACTTCTGGCTCTTGCCAAAAGACAAAATTACCAACAAAGGCAAACATTTTGATTGATACATGATATTGTTGCTGCCACAACAGTACAAGTAAAGATTTAAGAAAAGACTTCCAAGGGCCAGCCAGATAACTCAGTGGACTGCCTAAAGTGCCTGCTCAAGCAGAGTGCAGTGGGCTGGGGTTCCGTCCCGGCATGCTGTACCGGACCTGCCCTCCAGGTGTGCTGAGATGGCGATTGAGACTGGGCGTTGTGGTGTGTGTACCTGGAATCCCTTGGGAGGCTGAAAACAAGAGGATCACTATGAGTCTGATCTGCATAGTGAGACCCTGTAGGCCCTGTAGACCCTGTACTAAATTCAAACAAAAAAAGAAAAGACTTCTAGTACTGCTTCAGAAAGATGCACACATGATTGGACAACGTGCCCAGTGCCAAGAGGAGTACTCTGAGAGGGGATAATGGCAATGTGCTTTACTATAATAAAATTTTTAAATTTAAATGCTCATCATATCTGCAATCACATGTTGTCTGTGGTTGCTACTGACGTAACACTGCGAACTGTTTCATAGTAAACCTTTATAAGTAGGAGTGCAGTCATCAGACTTGATTAAAATGGCAAAAGGTATCCTATAGTAAGTATTTAAATTGGTAATATGATCACTTATTTTCATTATTAATTACTATGCACTGCAATAACCTTATGTGCTATCTATACTTTTATGTAACCAGCAATGCGGTAGGCTTGCTGACACCAGTATCACCACATGCACGAGTAATGTTTTACACTGTGGTATTCTGCGGCTACCGTGTCAAATTGAAGGCTTAGATAATTAAAATGAATTTTCTTTTCTTTAAATAATTTTATTGAGAAACAAATAGCAATGAGACAGTTTCAAAACTGATCGGTGGGACAGTTTCAATAATAAATACATTGCACATTGTTGTCTCAGTGGTTACTCATTGTACAAGATGCAGACATGACATCCCGTTCACAAACTCTATCAGAACAAATCTTATTCATTGAATTAAGAGAATGTAGCTGTATGTTTATCTTAACTATTTTGAATATATAGACACAAAATGGTCATTCCTTTGTATCCTTTTTTTGTTGTTGTTGTTTAGTGTTGTCAGAGAAGGGTATTCCACTGTCATTTAAATACTGTAGGTGCGTGAATTCAGCATTTTCAAGTTACAGTCTGCTTCAAATAGTATTATGCTACTTTGTGCAAAATGCAAGAACCAAGTACCAGTGCATTTTTATGCTGATATTCTCTTAGAGTATTTTATCATACATTTTATTGCTATATTTCTTTTTTTTTTTATTTATTACATTTATTTATTGTGTGTGTGTGTGGCCAGCTCAGCCCACCAGAGGGCGGGGCTGGCTGGCATGTGGTGCTGAAGGATCGAACCGCGGTCCTTGTGCTTTGCCAAGCTTGTTCCAAGTAGCTGCTTTAGAGCACTGAGCCATCTCTCCAGCCCTTTATTGCTATATTTCATGAACCGTAAAATACATTATTTTTGTTTCTCATAGTGATGGGCTTGTGTGCCAGTTAATCTGAGTGCCAATGTGACTAGCTTAAGAGGTTCCTAGAGAGGTCAGTGACTGCACTACGAAGACCCTGACCTAAGTCACCCATGGGTCCAGGTGGAAGGGGCAGGGGTCTGGCGGGAGAAATCAGGCAAGAAGTGTGGGTCTAGGGGCTGTATCTGGTCCTTGGTGCCTTCCTCTATCTTTTTCCAACCTACTCTGCTTTCTGGCCACCAAGCATTTTAACATTCACAAGAAAACCAAACAGAAAATACACAGTTTCCATATCCACACTTGCTGCCCCCACTCGCAGTCTCCTCTGTTGTCAGCATCCTGCGTCACAATGATCAGAGTGGTCCACTGGTTGCAATCAATGAATCTGCATCTATTCACAAACACACACACACACACACACACACACACACACACACACACATCCATGGTTTCTGTTCATTCTTGCTGTTGTACGTTGGAAGGATTTTGTCAATGAGTAACAACATATATTTACCTTTATGGTATAGTTCCACTGCCCTGAAAATCCTCTGTGCTCTGCCTGTTTATCCCTCGCTCCCTCTCAACCCTGTTAGCTAATGATCTATTTGCTGTCACTTTCATTTTGCCTTTTTCCAAAGAGCTGAGATTATAGCCTGTTCAGAGTAATGCATATTTAGAGTTCCTGTGTGTCTTTCCATAGCTTGAACATTCATTTCTTTATATCACTGAGAAATATTGTCTTGTCTGGAGGTACAATACCTTATTTATTGAAGGATATCTTTATTGCTTCTAAAATTTGATAATTATAAAGATACTATACATGTCTACATACAGATGTTTATAAGTTTTTATCTCATTTGGGTAAACATCAAAGACTGCTTTTACTAAATGATATGTTATAAATATATTTAGCTCCATAAGAAGCTATCGTACTGTCTCCTACAATGGCCATAACAGTGTTTGTTCTCACCAGCAGTGAATGGGTGTTTCCTGCTTCTCCACATCTTCACCAGCACTTGGCATTGCCAGTATTTTGGGTTTTAGCCTTCCAGCAGGTGTGTAATGACATCTCATTGTCCTAATTTTCAGGAGCCTAATGATGTAGGATCATGAGCCTTTTTTCATGTACTGCTTGCCATCTGTGATCTTCTTTGGTAAGATCTGTTCGGGCCTGTTCTTCATTTTGAATAGTTTTTTCTATTGCTACATTTTAAGAGTTTTCTGTATATTTTGGATTACATTCCTTTGTCAGAAATATCTTTCACAAATATTTGCTCCCATTATGTGGCTTGGCTTCTCATTCTCTTGACCTATTTAATTTTAAAATTTTTGTTTCTCTCTGCTTCAGTTGGATTGATTTTTATGTTCTCTGCAAATTTATTTATCTTCTGTGTTGTTTAATTGCCCATTAATGGCATCAAGACAATTTATAAATACATAGCTTGGCTCATTTATAATTTACATTTGGGCTCTTATTTACATATTCTACTGTATATTTTAAATTTACCCCTTTAAATACTTGAATATAGTTGAAAGAGCTGCTTACTCTTCATTCCAATAAGGTTGCAGAGTCATTACTATAATGTGACTCTTCTTAATTCCTCCCTGAAACGTGTGGATGAAGAAGAGAACTCCTCAGCATTGCTGCTCAGAGTGCAAACTTCTCGCCTCCCTATATGAACTCTAGGCATTTTTCAGCTTGCACCCCGGGTCATTCCATACCAGGGCTAGTTCAATCCCACATGCTATAAACATGTAACATGGCACTCACCAGAAACCCAAGGGAAGCCCTTTCTGTGTATTTTCTATCAGTACATACTTTCCATACACAATAATCACACTTATTATGGAAAATTTGTGCATGTACATAATATTGTCTTAATTCCTTTTCTCCAGTCCCCTCTCTTCCTACCCTGCTTCCCCTCCCCATTTGTAAAACTTTTTTTCTGTTGTCCCATTCCATGCTCTTTCTAAATCCCTTTTCTTTCCCTTACAAGCCCCTCCTATCTGAATGTGTTCTTCCTGCTTCTCAGTATCTACCTTCCACTTTGCTCCTTATTTAACCTGTGAGTGTTTCACACCAGAGAAATGATGCTATATGTAAACTTGTGTGTCTGATTTGTTTCATTTAAAATTATGGTCTTGAGATACATCCATTTACCTAAAATGACTCGTTTACCCTCCTTTGTGGCAGAGTAGTACTTCAGTGCATATAAATACTGCATTTCTTTATTCATTCATCTGTTGATGGGTTTACGGGCTGTTTCCAAGATTTAGCTACTATAAATTGTGTTACTATGAACATGGGTATGCATGTATTACTGTGGTGTAATGTGGTATGACCTTTCAGGAAGATACCTAAAATGGGAATATTGGGTCAAATGGAACTTCTAGTTTTACCTTCTTGAGGGATCTCTATACTGATTTCTATGATGGTTGCATCAATTTACACTCCACTAGCAGTGGGCTCCTTTTCCCCATATCCTAGCTAGCAATGGTTATTGGTTGATTTCTTAAGGATAGCCATTCCTTCAGGAGTGAGATAGAATCTCAGTGTTGTTTTAAATTGCATTTCTCAAATGACCAGTGGTGTTGAATATTTACTTATTTATATATTTTCTGTTTGTACTACTTCATCTGAGAAGTGTCTCCAACTCAGATGCCTATTTGGGGATTTCATCTTTAAATTTGGGGTCTGATTTGTTTTTGTTTGTTTGCTTGCTTTAGTTCTTTATATAATTGAGTTGTTAATCCTTTGTCTGAGGAGTAGCTGGTAAAAAATTTTTGCAGTCTGTGGGTTGTCTCTTCTCTCTGTTGGTGATTTCTTTTGGTGTACAAAAGCTTTTTAATTTTATGTGATCCCAATTGTTGACTCTTTGTAGTATTTCTTGTTTTGTCAAAGATCAGGTTTTGTCCATAAAATTATTGCCTATACTGCTGTCTATACCTAGAAGAGTTTTACCTATTTACTTCTAGAAGATTAAATGGGTCTGTTTTATCTTTTTAATGTACTTAGTATAAGGTCTACAAGGTCTCACTACACAGACCAGACTCATAGTGATCCTCCTGTTTTCAGCCTCCCAAGCACTGGGATTACAGGCATGTAACACCATGCCCAGTCTTAAATGTGTCAGTTTCAATATTTAGATATTTGATCCATTTCAACTTTAGTTAAGTGCATGAGGAGAAGTGAGAGTCTAGGTTCAATCTTATTCTGTCTTTTAACTCTGGGAATCTACTACTCTCTGTCTGGATTCCATATTCTTGTGTCTGTGGTCCATAAATTACCTTTGGGCAGAGCCTAGTGCTTGTAAGGCTCATTACTCCTCTCCTAAGAATCAGTTACATGCTGCCTACAGTCTACAAATTGTGAAAACAATTGTTGTACATATCTTTTTCTAGTTTCCTAAGTATTTTGTTTGAAACAGGTTAAATACAAAGAGATCTCCATCTCACAGGAAGTTGGTTGGTTGACATAATTTTTTGATATACAGCTGTTTTAGAATCACGACTATTGGGGGCCTGCCAGTTAGCTCAGTTGTTTAAGTACCTGCTTATGCAAACACAATCAGGCTCAGGATACTGGGGTTCAATACCCAGATCCTCATGCCTTACTAGACCTGCCCAGCCAAAAAAAAAAAACCCTTCAGTATCACTACTAGTATCATCATTGGTATTATTCTAACATATGTATATTTTATCAACATCATGATGTTATTGATTTAATTGTCTTCCCAGGCCCAATTTAAATAAACATTGCTTATAACATTATTAATAATATGTAACATGTTGTACAGGCAGTCTACTAAGGGCTTTATTTCTATCATTTCATTCAATCTATACCAATTATAACTAGATCAATTTTATAAAAGAAAAACTTGTGGTTCAAAGATACAAAATTTTTGCAATGCTGCTAGTGGTTTTTCTGACCCTAGATCCTATGCTCAAAATCTAGATGGTAATACATTCTAGGGATACTGTTGATGGTGCTCAGATTACTCAACTGCTGTCCATCTGCATTCAAAGCTGATAACCACGTGGCCTGGAGACTGAGCACACAGAGCCAGCCCCAAAGCAAAGATATTAGTAAAAATTGTATGCCTCCAAGTACTTGAAATTTTGAAATGACCACATGGATAATTAAATTATCTTAATGTGGCAAAAAATTATGCTAATAAAAATTTTACATCCTAAAAATCATGTGAAGGTTGACATCCTTACCACAATGCTAAATTTATCCCATGACAACTTCACCTGGAAATTAAGATCAGGGTAGTGTAGGACTGGGAAGGATTAGGGATAAAGAGACCCAGAAATCGGTTGGCTATCTCACTTGGTCATTTAAAAGAGTGAGTAGTCATTTTTCATTTTTAAGAAACATCGCAAGACCAGTGTCGAAAGATTTGCATCAAAATATTTCCTGAATCAAAATAACCACATCCAATGGCTGTGTTAAGTAAAACCTAGTAAACTATTTTTCTTCAAGTGCCTATTTTTAGAAGAGAAAGTGAATTTAAAATGAGTCCTTTTTTAAAAAAAAGAAAGAAAAAGCATAATTTGAAGAATGTTTGATTTTTACTATCACTTATCTGTTTTACCTCTTTAGCCAAATCAGAATGGAATTGTGCAGATATACTCTAAAGTCGTCACAAATTAGGAGACCAAAGAGTAAAGTGAGTCTGAGGAGAAAGATATCCGTGGAACCTCTCAGTCCAGCCACCGAGGCAAGGTGTCTCCTCGGCCTCATTAGGTCACACAGACAGCACCCTGCTGCTAGGGCAGAGAAGCGTGCTGGGCGCCCTCAGCAGGAGCATGGCAATGTTTGTTGAGAGAAAGGAGAGGAATCCATGTGCATTACTGCATATGCCTAACATAGTAAGTGACAGCAGGAATGTACTTGGATACACATGGCTGCAGGCAGGCCTGGGGTCCTTGCTGGCTCTTAACCAAAAATACCAGGGCTTTTTTTCCTCTTTTCTTTGTTTGACCCCTGTGAGCCTCTCCTTAAGGTAGCTCACAACACAGCAGTTGGCTTCCTCCCCAACAAGCAAGTGAGAGGGCAAGAGAGGGCAGCCCAAGAAAGGCCCCAGCTTGGGTTTTTTCTTATGGATATCAGAAAATGGTATCCCACCCCCCCTGCTAGATTCTATTCCTTAGGACTAAATCCAGCCCCCTTCATGACACAGGAGAGCAAGGGGTGATCTGAGAGGCTATCTGTGGAGCTAATCTTACATGTAAATCAGCTCTAGGATCACCCAGCGGACCATTTTGTTGTTCCATTTACCTAACACAGATTAGTTCTGCTTTCAGGCCTCTCCCTGCATTGCACCTTGTCACACACTCTCTCCTTCTACCACTTTCTCCTCTAACTTGTGCTGACACTTCAGTCTTTAACTTTCTCTTGCTCTTTTAGCCATTGTTTTTTTCTTTCTTTGTTACCCTGACAAAACTTTAAAGTTTTCAAAATACCCTATTCTTACTGGTGCAACCACTGTGAAAATCAGCATGGAAATTCCTCAAAAAAAAAACTAGACTTAGAGATCCCATTTGACACAGCTATTCCCCTTCTGGATATCTTCTCAGAAGAATAAAAAACATCATGGTGTGGTGACATATGTGCATCCACGGTTACAGCAGCACAGTTTCTCATAGTTAAATCTTGAAAACAATACAAATGCCCATCAACTGAGAAATGGATAAAGAAATGTGGCGTTTTTATACAATGGAGTACTACTCAGCTATAAAGAAGGATAAACTTGGAACTTTTATAGGTAATGGATGCAACTTGAGGCCATACTCAAAAGTGAAATAAACCATACTCCCATGTGTAACTCATCATATTGTCTCGCTAGTGTAAGAAGCTGAAAGAGTACGTAAGATCCAAAGTACACAATGGTTATTGGGCAGTGGGAAGACATTGTTCAAAAGGAAAGAGAACCTGGGATGGAGGAAGGGAGAAAAGAAGGAAGGGAAAAGGAAAAGTTAATATAACACATATGAAAAAGTATATACATGTAAAAGGAAAAGTAAATGTATATAAATAAATATAAGTATGTATATATACACAAGATAGCTAAGATAGCTACACTACTCATTTTTATTAGTTCATTAGAATGTTTGTGCTTACACTGTTTGATCAATTTTTCATGCCTATATTTTGTAATCTGAGCAACTACTTTGAAGATACCAATAAGCAATGTACTAACCATTGTTACTCTACTATTTTGTCTGAAATTTTGTGTATCGTTTTTATTGTGTTTTTCTCTTAAAATTAAAAATATCTTATTCTTCATCTTATTATTTGTCACATATACTATATGCTCATATAGATATTTTCAGATATTCTTTATGTATTCAATAAGCATTTACTAAGTATCTAGTTTGTATTTGATGTCATTCTTCAACTTTAGTAAGCAGAGCCACTCGAAGATTAATCCCTTTGAGTCAGTGGTCCACAGCTTCTGCGCACTCCCATCTTCACCTCTGAGGGCAGAGACTTCTGGGACTGTCCTCTGCCTGTGCTACATTTGAAGTCACCATAATAAGCAAGTGGGGTAAGAACCAATCATTCAGCTTTATTGTTTTCCACTTTGCTCTGAGAACACATGATTTGGTTTAAAAATTGGTAATGTTTATCCTGAATTTGCTCATCTGAAAGTGATTTGAGTAATTTAATGATGGGAACATGTTGGAGCCTTTTCCAGGACACCAAAACTCTTAACACGGTTTACAAATTCTGCAGCACTCAGCTGACTGCTCGCAGCTGTTGGGGAGATTTTACCAAGTCTGGCCTCATAGACACAACTTTGTAGACCTTGTTTCCTTAAAATATTTTTCAGCTGATCTTAGGATCAGGCTGCACATGTGGTAACATAGCGGAGACCAGAATGGTCCAACACAGATAACCATTACAGTAAATACTGGCTAATCATTTGGTGAAAGACTCCTTAAATTTGAGCCCAGGAACATCCAAAGTTCTTCCTGAAGACCTGATGGGACTCTGAAACTAGACAATTAATGGAAAAGAAACTCCAGGCACAAAAGTGATTGTGGTAATTACCAATACTTTTTTATTATCTCTTAAAGAAAACAAAGTCAAGAGTAATCACTGGAGGATTAAGTGAATAATATGGGACCCGGAAGAAGGTGACTCTTAGATAATGCAGAGTACCTTGATGCAGAGAGCGCATGCCATGTAACCACTCGGGATCACTTGCTGGGGGAGGCCCCCCGACAAGGCAAGCTTCATCATACACTAGCAGGGGGGCCGCTTACACGCCGTCAGCAAATGCTTGTTGTTCTATCTCTCTTCTTTCCCTCACCCTGAGCCTTTTTCCATGCTGCTTTTATATTCTAAACATGATTTTCTATAAAGGCTGTGAGCACTGCTAATGTGAAACTGTATTGAGGAGCTGGACAAATGTCAAAGAGAAAACCATTCAGGGCAGAGTTCCAGAAAACATACCCAGATGACTTCACTCCCAGCTCCAACTCAGGCTGTTGTCCTTGGCCAGAACGTGGTGATTAATATTCACATCCAACTCCAAAATGGCTAGAAATGTCTAAAAGTGTTGGGATTTGTGTCAAAAGGCTTTGCTTAGTTTTTCTATTGTTCTGCTATAGCAGAAAGTTATGTTTTAGTTTTGTTGTTGTTCAATCACATATAACGTTGGGTAAGGAGAAGTTTTCAAGCTATGTCACAGATTAAGGCTAAATTAAGAGTTGGTTCTGTCTTTTAATAATCTTTGACAAGAAAGACACACTTGGTTTGTATGGTTAACATTCAACAATTTTGTGCTTGAGTAAACTGAGATAACTTGCTTTGCTAAACAGGGTAAAGAATTGAAATTCTGTAAGACTGTGGAGCTCTTCCATCTTTAGTCAATAATTACCAAGCATCGGTCTTATTAAAGATTCTACTGAAGAGTAACCATAATAGGACTGGCCAAATAGCTCAGCAGGTTAACATGCTTGCAAGCAGATGCAGGGGCCAGGAGTTCGATCCCCGGGCCTGCTGTGCTGGCCCCACTCCCGGGGTACGGTGAGACAGCAATTGAGACTGAGCATGGTGGCGCACGCCTATAATCCCTGCTCTTGGGAGGCTGTAAACAGGCAGAGAACTACAAGTCCTATCTAGCAGTGAGACCCTGAACACACACACAAAAAAAGAGCAACCATGATAATAAGGCATGATCTCCTGCCATCAGGGAGCTCAGCATGTGCTCAGATGGGCGGAGGTGAAGAAACAGTAACAACAAAGGACTTTATATTCTGTAGAGATTAAGGTAAATCTGTAAAATGTTAACCAGCACAGGTACAAAGTGGTAACAAGTCTTGGCCTTTACTTGCCCTCACAACACATGACATGGAAATCATATGAAGCGCAGTGTACAAGGACATGATTCAGTGAGTGAACTAAACGATGTGTTCCATTCTCTGTGTGTGAGACAAATAAAAAGCTGTAGCTGACAGAACATGCTGTAACTGCTGAGGTCCAGCTCCAAAAACCTTGAAGGACTTCCAAAAGAATGGCCTTCTGAAAGCCTTTCTGGACACAGCAGTCACTGTGTCCCTCAGACAAAGTCAGAGAGAGGATAGCATCACTAACAGTGTCTCCAGGACACACTCGTCCCTGTGCTGAGGAGTCCCGGTGAGTTCAGTCTCCGTGCTGCATTTGGTCCCCCAGGAGACTCACCAGAACATGCTGGGGAGAGGCCAGACTCTGCTCGTACAGTCTTGGCCCAAGTTCTGGCAAATCGAAGGAGGGGTCTAGGAGGTGAAGAAGCTAGAATGGAATTCTACTGAAGTCTACTAGGGCTTTCTCAGGGATCCCAAGAGGATTTAATGGGGTGATATAGGAAGAGCCCTTATCACAGTGCCCACCCAGGACATGGTAAGCATTCAGTAAGTTATTAGCTGTCCTTAGCTACTGTTGCATGATATTTAGCATTAGTATTATCAATCATAGCTTCTTAAAGTATTCACGCTTCCAAATCCCACCCTCCTCTCTATGTGGAGAAACCCTAAACAGGAGAGCACCTCTGCTGTGAGGGGCTCCCAGACAACCTCAGGTTCAATGACAGCTTTCTTCTCCTGGTGTTGCAATAGTTCTATCAACGATACTTACTCAAGTCTGTCCTCCCTTCCTAGCCAGGTCATCCTGGAGAACAGGCACAGCACTTTTGTGTGAGAACTACCAGTACATGTTTGTTCACATTTTAATATCTCTGAAACTGATGATACATCTTAACACTAATGGTATGTCAAGCTTCATTCTTTTTTAATTTATGTATTTGGTACAGGGTCTCACTACGCAGCTTGGATTCGTAGTGATCCTCCTGTTTTCAGCCTCCCCAGCGCTGGGAATACATGTGTGTGCCCCCATGCCTAGACTCATTGGCCAGCTTAGCCCACCTGTGGGTACCAAGGATCAAATCCTGGTCCCTCTGCTTGCCTAAGCAGGTGCTTAGTCCACTGAGCTATGTCACCGGCCCTGTAAAACTTAATTGACAGTACATTTTTCTTAATGTCACATAAAATCACATGTCTTAAAATAAACTGTGCCTTAAATTGGGTGAAATATGATAGCTGTGGTCATAGGTCACAGAAGGACACCTCTAGGTCACTTAGTATGTGATCCTGAGCAAGTTACATACTTCATCTTCCCTTGTGGCAGGTTCTCATCTGAACCACAGACATCACTAATGGTCTCTTCCAGAGTCCTTGCAAGGATTTGATGGCTTAACATATTGGCAAGCCTTGAGAAGAGAACTTCGTACATTGTAAATGTTATGTGTTAGTTCTTGTCATCTGTGTTCCCAGTGACCATTCAGTGTCTGGCTCTCCAAAGGCTCATTGAGCATCTAATGGACACATTAAAGAACTAAAGAACAAAGTGGCGTTCAAGGCAGCTCATGCTCAGATCGTCTTCCTAGTCTTCTGGGGAGTGGCTGGCTGGTGGTCTCTGGCTGCAGTGTATTTGTGGTCACAGGATCAGGCTCCCAGCACAGACAGAGCACAGTGAGTCCCAGAAGGAGATGGGGTCCCAGCAGAGCTTCTTAGCTCTGAGGATTCTGCTTCAGCCTGGCTCAGGCTTTACCAGAACTGCATTATGGCCCAAGATTTCCGTCATCGCTTCTCCCTCCCCACCCCATTAAGCTTCCACCATGATTTGGGGGCTTCCCATGTACCCCTGTTCTCTCTCACTTAGCCTTCACAGGCCTTTTCCCCAATCCCATGAAATTCTTTTTTTTTTTTTTTCTGTATTTAGGACAGAGTCTTCAGGGTGTGTACAGGGTCTCACTATGTGGATCTGACTCATAGTGATCTTCCTGTTTTCAGCCTCCCAAGTGCTGGGATTACAGGCACGTGCCACCACGCCTAGTCTCAATCACCTTCTCAGTGTGCCTCATGGGCAGGGCCTGCATGGCACACTGGGGATCGAACCCCAGGCACTGCGCTCTGCTTAAGTTGTACTATCAGGCTGGCCTACTCCCTATAAAATTCTGGTCCATCTAATTCTTCCATGGTTTCTGCTTCTGGGTGGGGGTGGGGTAGACTGACCAGTTAGTGAACTTGCATGTGCCCACATTGGCCCAAGGCAATTGTGTTTCCTGCCTGGACCAGGGTCATCCTGCCAGAGGAGACACCACGCTGAGAGGATGAAGGCTCAGCCAGGAAGAACTGAAACCCAGGGGCCAGCACTCGTACAAAGTGTGCCAGGATTTCCCCAGGTCACACTGGCCTACAGAAGCCCTTGGCTCCTCCTACTGGAGGTCCCAAGATGGTTGTGTGATGTCCACCCCACAGAAGGCACAACCTCTGCCAGCGCCACCTTGTCCTGCCCCACAGCTGACCTAGTCACTCCGAGACCTTCTCCCTAGTTCTTCGTGTTCACCATGAACCAAGGCCATGATGGGCTGTAGCTGTGCCTGAGCAAAGCCCCAGGAATCTCTGCTTTGGGATCTGTTCTTGGCCAGGAGCCAAAGAGGCCCAGTTTTGTCTTCTGCTACCAAAAATATATTCTATTTCCTCTCAGTCTTATGCTTAATTCAAAAGAGCACTAAAAATGCTGGGTAAACACAGTCACTATTTTTAGCCCCCGTCCCGTGTGTCCACCCTCCTCCTCTTCCAAATGGAGCCATCAGACCCTAGACTCACACATCAGCCTAATTGCTGCAATGGAAAACATGAACAAATTTCCCTCACTCCAAGCAGCCCTCCCCGTGGCAGCCCATCTCTCATCCCTTGACCTTCCCACCTCAGTGTCCTCTCAGCCAGCTCTCCCAGGGGGAAGAACACATGGAAAAATGGGCTTTGGGCTCTGTCCAAAAAAATCAGTGACTATTTGGAGACAAATAACCACACGGAGGCCTGGAGTACGGTTGTGCTTTAGCTTTCCATCTCTAGCCCAGGGCTTCCAAGCACACCTTCACCTTCCAGCATCACATCCCACCCACAAACAAGGAGACCACTCTCTTTGTCTCGGGGGCCCAGTGGCTTACCAATAGCCCAAATAGAATATATTCAAGAAGCTATTTTGAAGTGTTGCATAATGATGGTGCCACGCTGCTGTGTAAAACTATGGACACAGGGAAACCAGTGAAATGGGAAGTAAATATGTTATAAAACTCTTGGTTTTTTCTTACATTGTCTATGGTATGAATTTAAGTAGCCAACTCTGTGAGCTCTAGAATGAAAGGTGCTGCCTGTGGTGAGAAGAGACATCATGGCTCATCACTCATCTCTGGCCCACAAGGAGCCCAATAGACAGAACCAGCTTCTTGCCTCTCGGTTTCATGGTGGCTGTTCACAGTTCTGGCATGGAAACAGAGCGACTCAGGCTGCTTGGCTGCAGGATCTCTGTGGTCTGTGGAATGGCTTTCCCAACAGCAGCACCTCCTGTGGACCCCAAGTTTTAAGTCACAGTCCACGTGGGCATTTAGAGCTAAATGTGGGCAGGACTAGTTGGGGTCAAATGTCTTCAAAAGTTGAGATTGAAGAGGGTTTAGGGTTCCAGAGTTGTTTTTTGTTTTGGGTTTGTTTTTTTTTTTTTTTTTTTTTTTTTTTGATGGTACCAGGGATTGAACTCAGGCCCTTGCGCTTGCCAGTCAAGCGATTATTCTACTGAGCTATCTCCCCGGCCCCACCAGAGTTGCTTTGAAGAAGAACCCCAATAAGATTTCATATTAGTCCACTCTGGCTGCCGCAATGAAATACCATAGACTGAACAACTACCCAAACACATAATCTCTCAGTTTCCACGCTGGAAGTTTCAGATGAGGGTCAGCAGAGTCAGTTTCTGACTGCCTCCTCTCTGTGTCCTCACTGTGTGTGTACCGAGAAAGTGATTTCTGGCAACTGTCTTCTGAAAATATAGGTTCTGTAAGAGTAGATCCCCACTCTTATGATGTCATTGAACTGTACCCTGAGTGTTAGCTTTCTATCACTATAGCAAATAACTGAGATAATCAACTTATAGTTTAAAATTTTAAATTGATAACGTAAGGTGTTATATGTTTCCAGATAACTCTTAGGGTTCCAGGTTTACCACACTTCCATGATAGATAGATGTTGCTTTGTCCACAATCCTGGAAACAAATTGTCACCATACATTAGATAGTTCAGAGGTGATCTCAGCTTTCTCCTGCTTGATTTTCTACACCATAGACTAACACCTTCCTAATGTCATTCTTGATTTACTGCCCTGCAGATGCATCTTAGATTTTGTACAGTTTCCCACAAAAATCACCATTCATACCCACTGCACCCTGAAACCTTCTTGGTCTCCCAGCATGCTTATTAGCATGTTTGTCATATACAATCTTACGCATCATAGTGATAATCTCACATACTTGAACATAATAAATCTTAATTCCCTTATTTTTTCCCCTTCCCTTCTCCTGCCTACAATCCTCCTTCCCCTCCCCATCTATAAAAGCTGTTTCCATTTTTCCCTTCCATTCTCTTTTTAATCCACCCCCTCCCCCTGTTCCCTTTCCTAGTTTTTTCTACTTCTCAATGTCTACCCTCCACTTTGCCCCTCATTTAACCTGTGGGTTTCTCATAACAGAGAAACAGTACAGTATTTAGACTTGTGTGTCTGATTTAGTTCACTTAAAATTATGGTCTTGAGGTATGTCCATCCATTGACCTAAAACTGTCGCGAGTTTCTCCTTCTTTACAGCAGAGCAGTGCTCCATTCTATAGATACACATTTCCTTTATTCCTTCATCTGTTGATGAGCACATGGGCTGCTGCCAAGATTTAGCTTTTAGAAATTGTACTGCTGCAGGCATGAGTATACGTATATCATATATCACTATATGATGCTTTAAACTCTTTCTGGAAGATTCTAGAAGGGGAATGCCTGCTTCAAATAGAACCTCTAGTTTTACTTGTTTATGTATTTGCTATAGGCTCTCACTACCCAGCTCAGGCTCGTGGTGACCCTTCTATTTTCAGTCTCCCCTGCACTGGGATTACAGGCGTGTGCCACCACACCTAGTTTTGGTGGCCAGCTCAGTACGCCCAGGGTTGGGACCCGTGCAGCATGTGGTGCCAGGGATCAAATCCAGTCCCTGCACTTGCCTAAGCAGGCACTTAGTCTGCTGAGCTATCTTGCCAGCCATAGTTTTACTTTTTTGAGGAATCTCCATACTTATTTTCATAGTGGATGCACCATTTTACACTAATTCCTTGGAGGCAAAGTATAATAGATAAGAAAACAAGATAGAGACCTTTAAAACAGAATTTAAAACATTTGCCTTTAAAAACTGGAATAAAGCTGGCAGTAAAACACAGAAATAGAAATTTATAAAGAGACTTAAGAAAAGCACAAGCCCATAGCCAGCTTCAGCAGCCAGCCTGTGAGTGAACTGTCCATACCTGAGTTCCTCCTGCCCAGCACTTCTCTGAGGTACTGCACTGTCAGATGCTCCCAAGATTAGAACCAGAACCCCCAAAACAGCCTGGCCTAGAAATACCCCCAAATCTCCAAAATTCTTTAAGTTGAAAACTTCTTGGTGTACCCACATGGAACACTTCAATCCACACTCATGTGAGCAGTGATTTTTATTTTATTGTTGAGACTTCCTCTTGGACTAATTCTACCTGGGAAGCAATTTCAATAAACAATAGATACCATTATTATCATTATAGATAACCATGATTATCCAGTCCCTTAGCAAGGGAAAAGAACCAGGCATTGAGATCAGGGAAACAAAACAACCACAACAAACTTTTATTCTTGATTTTTGGTGCCACTTTCATCCTTATTTTCTTTCACATGTTAAATATATAATAACCAAAACTTTATTAACATACAAATAAAGAAAACATGCGCAGCATGTAAGCATGGTAGGGAATGAGTAAACCCAGCTGGTTGCTCCCGCACCCAGGTGTATGAAGTAGACCTCTATGGCAACAGAGCCACTGTGCTGGGTGTCTTCTAGGGCTCTAGGCCACTTTGGGTTAAGGACAGTGAATAACACAGAAGAGTTTCTGTTCACACTAAGGGTCAAAGCTGCTCTTTCATGTCTTCCTAAGACCTCGCTTTGTTCTTTCATAGTTCAGTAAAAAGAGATGTGGACAAAGGATGGAATAAGAGAAAGTATTCATGGAATCCAGAAAGTTCTATAATGGATAACTGATAACTCTCCTTGGTGAAGCAAAAAAAAAATGTGTGGAATATTTAATTAGCTTGTCTTTTCCCTAAGGGGGGAGAACACATACAATTTTAGTTTGAGTTAACTAGCTGAGGCTTTACAGAGGGGGAAAATGTCATGGGAAAATGGAAAGTATTTCTAATGTCTATAGCACATGAAACATCTAAGAGTAAAATATTAAAGGGCAAGAGGGAATATCTGTAAAAAATTATAGCGTACATGTTGGATGAAAACTAAAATTATGAGATTAAACAGTTGTGTCATTGAAATAGCACTTAATGCAGTATAAACTCAAACATTCCTTTTCAAATTCAGCTTCTCAGGGGTTTAACTTCAGAGGCCTGAGCATTTTCAACATTTTCTTTGTCTTTCTTATTCTTGATGCGAATAAACACAACCGCTAAAATTATACCTGAAAAGGAAAACTCGGTGTCAAATAAAAGCACTCTTCAAATATATTGTTAGTTCCTTACATCATAGTGTTATGCTAGGAAAAAATGACTCATAACTTTATTTTTGGGTGTGGTTCAACCGTGTTTGATTGTGCTAGTGAATTAAGAGATCGAGGTATTCACTTTCTTGGATAAGTAAGCTTATCACTTTTTATTGGTATGCATGCACCAAGTCCCAAATTATCCCTAACCTTGTGGCTATCACTGCGCCTCTATCAAGGACTTAAGGACCAATGTCATTATTCCCCACTGACTGTACCTATTTAAGTACTGATTCTTCCCCTTCCCTAGAAACCAGTCCAATCACAACCACCAGAGAGCTGTTCTGACCTGTTCACCTACCTAATGTCTACTTTCATTGTGTCCCTTCCAAATCTATGTTTTCTTTAATAGTTTTGTCATGCTCTAGCCTGCACTGTTGAGTGACCCTTCATAGACTGACTGAACTCTAATTTGTCCTACCAACATACATTGTGAAGCCTAGCCCTAAATATGTACTGCCAAAGCCCACTTTGAAAAGTGGGGTCATTTAAGGAAACGAACCTATCAGTACAATCGCAGGAGGAATCATCACAGAAAGGACTGGTTGCCCAAAAGACCTCTAAGAATCTTTGAATAATCCCAAACTTACTTTGAGAAGTGTATGAAGCTGCAGTATCCTGTTAATTCTACCTCTGCATTGCCCCACAACCACCCATTCTTTAAATTTATGAGGTTAAATGAGTAGGCAAATACATGGCTATTTGGTCTATAAGCTCAAAAATCCTTTCAAGGTTGGTGGGTGAAAGAATCAAAGTTATAGAAGGGAGCACAGTGACTGAATGGAGCCTTAAATAGTCACTTGAATTACGTGAAAGGTGTGCAATAGGTGGTGATTCCCAGGGGCCATGACATTGCCGTGTGTGTTAGGATCTGCAGCAGCTGTGCCACAGAGGCACTCCTGTCATAAATTTGAACCAAAGGTTCAAAAAGAGATCCTTTTAAACCCATGAATCAGATCCAAGGGGACAGTTTGGATCATGCAAGACAAGGGGGAAAAAAAAGATACACAGAATGTTTAACTACTTTAATAATCAAGAATACCAAAAAAGAAATAGCCTCCTCTCTTGTGTATTCCCAGCCACCAGGTAAATGGCTTTGCTCTGCCATGTGCTGCCTGCCCAGACACCCCAAAGCAACAAGACAATAAGTCATGGACTGGAACCATGAGCCAAACAGCCCTTTCTCTTCATAAATTCTTTATCACAGGCATTTGTTACAGTAAAGGAAATGTGACTAACATAAAGTCACTTCTAAGGCAAAGCAAGGTACAGGGTGCTTCTTTGGCGTGGTAGACTAGAGATCTGTGTCTCGGGCTAGTGCCCTGACCCCTATGTGAGCAGCCACCAGACCCAGCCCTGAAGATGGGCTCTGATATGTGCTCACCTTGCTGAAGCCAGAGATGGGAATTCTCAAAGATGGAAAGTTACACTCACCAATGACGAGAAAAGTAGTCAGGAGGATACCGACCGCCATACCCACAGTGGGTATTCCATCCTGTCTCCCTGCCGGCCGGAAGCAGCTTCCTTCCACACAGGTGCAAAAGGTAACTAAAACCCAGGAGAGTATTTAGCACAAGTAATTCTCAGGCAAATAGTCGCAGAATCCCTTATCAAATATAAGAATCCCCACAATGCCCTGTAGCGACAGGTACTGGGCTGAGATGTCTGTAGCAAAATACTTACCTGGTAAGTTGACTGTTCCTTCCAAGGGTGGCCGACCCCCATCACTGATGTGGATTGGGATTTCATAAGCTCTCTCCTCGAAGCCTGTGTGCTTGGTGGAAAGCCTAGCAAATGTGCCTGTCAGAACATGGAAACCATGAAGGACACAAAAAGCACATATTCAGATGCCTGGCTTAGCAGAAATAAAATTCAACTTTGCATTGTTTACTCAGGCTGACTGGGACAGGGTTAGCTGTGTGTTCAATTATTCAAGATATCAGCTGTATCTTTCCACATGTAACTTCTCATATTGTAAATAGAGCCTAAGTTCTCAACTCGTGATGCCTTAGTGGAAATGGATTCTAAATGCATTCTGTTCTTACTATTCCCCGGAGAGTGTTTTTCAATGTGTCCCAAATGTTAAATTAGTAAATACTAAGCCTTTGTCTCTAGGGGAAATACAGGGTTAAACCCTCCAGGCACTAAATTGTGGTAGACATATAAGCTGGTTTCTTGTGTGTTTCTCTTAGTTAGTGCCTCACTTAGTGCACATTGTTAACTCTGATCCCAGTCAGCCGCACTAGTGCACCAGCCCGAGCACCGCTATCTAACATTTTCTGAGGTGAATCACAGCCCCTGCACTTAGGAACATCAGCCAGAACTGTTGGCTAATGTTCTCAGTTTCTGAAAATAGTTTTGATCTTGTTGCAACTCATTCTGTTACATCCTGTAAGGGTACATGCCTAGAACTTTTGCAGAATTTGGGGAGAGATTTTTAGACCTAAAACTTGTGACTTACACTTGTATCCCTAGAGGGGAAAAATGGACTAATAGGAATCAGATTTACCATCCCACCAAGACCAACTAAAAGAGAAACAACACGTGAAACCATGGTTTTAAAGGTGCCAAGCACTAGATCAAGGACAGCGATCCCTGAAAGAATGATGCGTGGTCTCCAAGTTCTCACTAACAGGATGTCCAGGTCTCAGTGCAGAGCCCAAGTTCAGGCAACAGAGCTGGAATATGGAGGGGTCAAGGCAACCAGACTCAGGATACAGAGAAGCAGGGGGAGGAGGAAAGAGCCCACGTCCGCACTGTGCACATATGCCCAGTTATCAGCTGAGCACAGGGCAGAGCTCATGCATAAGGGAGTCACCCAGGCATGGGAAAAGAACAATCCGTGGTGTCCACAAAGGGCCAGGAACTATTCCTGTCCTAGGAGTCAGAAAGGAACACCTCACAGAGGCCTCAGGTACACATTACAGACAGGTTTTTGGCCCAGCAGTTAGGAAAAATTAGCCCTAAAATAAATGTTACCCTGGCCTTGCCTAATCAAACTTAAAAACAGTATGTGAAAACATCAAACCATGTCCAAGTAACTTAACTGCATTTCAGGATAAGGCTCAAGAATATTTATGGGAATATAAAATAGTTAGGCATTCCAAATGCTTACCATTTAATTAAAAAATAGACACGTCAGAAAAAGAATCAACCAATCAAAACCTACACAGAAGTGACATTAATAGTAGCTAAAGACAAGGAAATGGCTACAGCCAAATCCTATATGTTCAGGAAGCTAGAAGAAAGCTACAGTGTGCTCAGTACAGATGTGGGAGACACGAAGTCCACAGTTAACACATAGCGATAAAAATGATAAAATTTGATATGGGAAAATTACTAGATGGGATTAATGGAAATTTGAAAATAAAAAAAGAAAAAGTTATGAGTTTTAAGATGTAGAAACTATCAATAATAAAATACAGTGAAAAAAAAAAAAGGGAAGCAGATTAAAGAGGTTTAAGAGGACTTCAAATGACCTAATTATGTATAATGAAGCCCCTGAAAGGAGAGAAAGGGTGGAAAGACAAAAAAGTGTTTGAAATAAAAACTAAACTTTTTTTCAGGTAGAAAGAAGATAGAAATTCTAAACCCTCAGATCCAAGAAAATTAACAAAACTTTAGGCACAGTTATACCATGGCACATAATCAAGTTACTTCAACCTAGTGATAGTGTATTTTAAAGGCATCTTGAGGAAACAAAAAATATTACTTCCAAGGAAAAAAGAAAGGATGGAAGAAACAATGCAAATAGGAACACAAAGAATTATCTTTAAAGTCCAAAAGAAGTAAGTCTCAATAAGTTTAAAAGTAGCTGAATCATATTCTCTGGCCACAATAGAATGAAATTAGATATCAGAAAGATGTAGCAATATTGCCCAAATATTTGGAACCTAACACTTTTAAATAAGCCATAGGTCACAGAAGAAATGTAAAGGAGAATTATACCCTGAACTAATGAAAGCACAAAGTCAAGCTTTATGGAACGAGGCCAAGTAATAGTAAGAAATAAATTTGTATACCGAATGTTTATGTTCATAAAGATATCAGATCTCAAAGCACCTACCTTACTAAGAATAAGAAAACAAGACCAAATGAAATAAAATGAGATAAGAGAAATAAAGTCTTGGACAATGAAATGCAAGCAGTAACCAAAAGCTAGTTCTTTAAGAATATCAATAAAAATAATAAACTTCAGCCACATTTATCAGAAATAAAGAAATCATCTACCAATACCAAAGTAAGTGACATCACTACAACTCTGCAGATATTAAGAGAATAAAATACAAATAACTGCATGCCAACAGGATGGTAAATTACTTGAAAGTCACAAGTTCAACCGAGAAAAAATACATATATATAATTTGAAGATACTTAATCTAGTAAAAAAAATTATAGTTAAAAACTTCTGACACATCAAAAACTCAAATTTCAAGGGCCCTCACTAGTAAATTCTCCCAAACTTTAAAGAAAAAATATACCAATTTTATACACATTCTTTCAGATAATTGAAAAGGTACAGCATTTCTTAACTCATTTTATAAGGTCAGTATTACTAATACCAAAATCAGATAAAGACATAAGAAAAATACAGACCAATGCCCCTTATATAAATGTAAAAAATTCTTAAACTTTTAAGAAATATTATAATACATAATAATGATAATATTTCATCACCAAGTAGCCTAGAGTCAATAAAGCCAATATAATTGACCAACTAACAGACCAAAAATACAAATTAACCATACAATTATCTCATGAGAACAGAAAGACCACTGAAAATTTTAATATCTGTTTCTGACTTAAGAGAGAAAAAAAATTCCTCAGCAAATTAGACATAGAAAATATAGTCCTGGGCCGGGGAGATGGCTCAGTGGAATAAGCACTTCCCCAGCAAGTGCAAGGGCCTGAGTTCAATCCCCGGTTCTGCCAAAAAAAGAAAAAAAAAAAAGAAAGAAAAGAAAAGAAAGAAAGAAAATAGCGTCCTGAGCATAGTAAGATGATCTAAAGAAAGCCTCTCCACACATGCTTAGTGGAGAAAGGATGAATGCCTTCCCCCTAAGGTGAGGAGTTAGTCGAGTACTGCTTTTCTGCTGTCCCTCTCTCTAATCAATAAACAACATGCAAGCACATTGGGAAAGAAGCAAAACTGGCCTTTTTCACAGACTCCATGACCGCCAATGTAGAAAAGCTATGGAATCGAAATGTGTGAGCACTAGTGAGTGAAGATGGCGGGGCGGTAGGATAAAAAGGCAACATCCCCAAAATCCTGAATTATATTCTTATATCCTAAAAATATTTAAGAACATAAATCTTTAAAATATCAGTTAAAAGAGCATCAGCATATGAAATGCTTAGAGAAAACTTTGCAAAAAAGCATGTCGCAGAGAGAAAGTAAAGCAGAGACATACACCAGGTCATGCCTCGGAAGATTCCCAAACTCCCATATAGAGGCAACACAGTCCATTCACAAGCTCAGCAGGCTGCTTTTGGTAGAAATTAACAAGCTGTGCTGTGAAATATGGAAATGCAAGACAATTAGAGGTGGTAAAAAATTTTCGAAAAAGAAAAACTCAGCCTAGTGGCCGGGGTTCGATCCCCAGCGTGCCGTGCAGGCCCCGCTCCCGGAGGTGCACTGAGACAGGAGTTGAGACTGGGTGTGGTGACACACACCTGTAATCCCAGCACTTTGGAAGCTGAAAATAGAGAATCACTACAAGTCCAATCTGTGTAGTGAGATCCTGTACATCCTGTACTAAATTTAAAAAAAAAAAGAAAGAAAGAAAAGAAAAAGGAAAACTAATACCACCATAAATCTTACACAACTGCAGTAATCAAAGCAATGTCGGGGCTGGGGAGATGGCTCAGTGGAATAAGTGCTTCTCTGGCGAGCACAAGGGCCTGAGTTCAATCCCCAGTTCCACCAAAAAAATAAAAAATAGATATGTATCAGTGGAACAGAAAAGAAAGTTCTGAGATCCATATATAAGGTCATTTGGTTTTTGCTCAAGTTGTCCAGACAATGTGAAAAGCATAATGTTTTGAATAAATGGTGTTAGAAAAATTAGCCATATTTAAAAACTAAACCTTCATCTTTACCATACACCTGTACAAAAATTAACTCAAATTGTAGAACTAATGTAAGAACTAAACTTAACAAAATTTGAGGGGGAGAAGAGAACATTAAAAGAATTTTAGTGACCTTGAATTTGGCAAAAAAAAATTTAAAAATTTTTAAAATCAGATTATATAAAATGCAAAGGCAAATTGGATTTTAGCACTTTTTTCAACTTTGCTTTTAAAAAGACACTACCAAGAAATGAAAATAGAATTTCCTAAGAGAAAGTATTTACAAAAGACATATTGGGCAAAGTGCACATATTTCTAAATGCCTACAGTTCAACAATAGAAGCTGAACAACTTCGTTTTATAAAGGGGAACGATATCTGGCCAGACACTTCACCACTGAAGATACAGGGATGGCAAGCCACCACCTGAGAAAATGCTTACTACATTGGTCTTTAGGGAAGCATGGATTAAGGCCCTAAAATAATACTGTTCACACTCAAAGGAATAAACTTAAATCCAGCGTAGCCAGTATCCAGAAGAAGGCAGAGCAACTGAAACACGTATCTGTAGAAATGTAAAATGTTACAAACAATTTGGGAAGTAACTTGACGTTTTCTTAAAGCTTTAACCACACACTTATCATGTACCTACCCATTCCTTCACAGTGAAGCAAGGAAAAAGGAATGCATTATATCCCCACAAAACACTTGCTCACAAATGTCCAGAGCAGTGTCATATGTAACAACAAAAATGGTAAACACACTCAATGACCTGATCTCCAGGTGAGTGGTAACAGACTGTGACGCAGTCATAAAGAATAAAGGATTGGTACACACAATAACATGCCTCAGAATGGTCATGCTGAGTGGAAGCACCCAGGCAAAAGAGTGTATGTTGGTATTATATTCTAGTTACATGCCGTTGGGGGGCTTGCGGGTTAGCTCAGTTGTTTAAGCGCCTGCTCTGGAAAACCCAGTAAGGCGCAGGGGACCCCAGTTCGATCCCTGCCTCCACCTGCCTTACCAGACCTGCCCTTATGGCAGCCTGAGCCAACCAAAAAAAAAAAAATCCTTCTAGTTACATACCATTGTTGAAATGAAAACTAACTGATAGGACCAGAAAGCGGATCAGTGGTGGCCTGAGGAGAGGGCAGGTGGGAAGGAGGGCTTGCAATAAAGCAAGAAAGACTAGGTGTGGAGAACTATGAACTTGGTTGCGCTGATAATGTCCATGATTTTTCCATATACCGATCCTTACCCAGTTGTGCCCAGTGAACATGTGTAATTTATATTTGAATAAAGCTTTAAGACTTGTGCGATCTGTTTCTCAGGTATCACTGGAAATTTTGTACACGATGCTCAGCCGAGCAACTGTCTTTCCTCTCTCCACATCCCAGGGTTTCTTTAGACTTTGTGTACAGTTTCTGGAGCACGGAAGAAAGCTGAATGCTGAATTCCGCACCACTACCCTCCTAAGGCACATAAAGCCTAATTTCATCAACAGTCAGTGTGTTTCTTGGTGTGCTTTGGACCACCCACCATTGATTTTGGAAACTTCCCAGTCGTTCTGTAAACTTTGACTGCCGAGGGCGAATGTGAAGTGGAAACCCCGCAATGTCCGCTGGTCGTCATCCGTGGCCTCAAACACCAGACTTCCCGGGGCCGTGAGGGGGTAGCAGAAGAACAAGCCTGTGTAGTCCCTGGCCAGCCGCGGGGGATTGTCATTCACATCCTTGAGGATCAGGTGGAAGAACGCGATAGAGCTCAGGGAGGAGCCACCTGAGAAACGGAATGGTCGAAACATGCGTTGGGACATGCAACATGCTGTCCTCTTAATATGAAAGAATATTTCTTCCTTTAAAAAATATTTCAGTATTCAAGCTCTTATGCCTATTGAGATAGTAGAGAGAAAATTTTAGAATGAAAAACTTCTCAATGGACCAAGTGCCTGCTTTGGCAAGCGCAAGGAAGAGGGTTTGATCCCGGGTCTGCATGCCACACTGGCCCCACCCCAGGGCCTCACTGAGCCAGCAACAGAGTCCAGATGTGGTGGTGCACACCTGTTTTCAGCGTGGGTGAGGCTGAAGACAGGAGGATCACTATGAGTCCAAGCTGCGTAGTGAGATCGTGTACCAAATACATAAATGAAAAAAAAAAGAAAAGAAAAGAAAGAAAGACCTCATTTTACCACTAAAATCTTAATGATAACACTAACGAAGATTTCTAAACTGTTGCTTCAAAACTGGTGCTGAACATTTATAAACACTGAAACTCAGAGAAGTTGCATGGCTTATCCAAGGTCACGCAGCTAGTGAGAAAGAGGTTTCCACCCCGTGAGTGGTCCCTGAAACCCTTGTTCAGGGTTAATCTATCTACCGCCCTGCCCTCCACCAGCCTTACCACTGCCTTACATGGCGCGGTGAGGATCCCACATGTAAGGGAGTGTTCCAGAACACAATAGAAGGCTGCACACATGTTGTCTGTTATGCTATTGTGGGGAGAATATTGTAGCACGATCTTGGGCAAAGAAAGCACTGCTCAGTGCTTTGGTTTTTTTCTCCACCAATTTTGCTCCATAATAGAACATACATCACAGCACCGTGTGACCAGTAAGTTGTTCCACTACGTAGGCAGTACAGGCTGTCAGTGCAGTGTAAACAGAGACTATTTTCTCCCCAATGTCAAACACACTCTTTCTACAATGCGGCTCTACTTCAGTTCCCATAAACCCTGTTTTCTTTCCTGACTGTCTTACGTTTCTGACTAAACAAAAGGAGAAAGCCCACTGGTATTCTTGACGTCGTTTTTGTCTTATTTACATGGCTTTGGGGCTAACAACTGAAAATGGATCAGCTCTGGACAGTGGTGTTGATTCATGAAATTTCTCAAATGTGACACATGTTTTGAGCATATCCACAGGGACATATTGATCCCTGTGGGATAATGTAGGGGTGCACACGGCACGAAGGCCGAGCCGGGACAGCCCTGGTGATTATCTGGGAGTCTTCCAATCAAGAGTTAGGCGTACACGGTGTGAGAATAGAATGCACCCAAGCTAAGGCAGCGACACAGGCTGTCCCTGGCCTGCCTCAGCAGGCCCATCCATGCACACACCATTCTGCAGTGGCCCCAAAGTGGTGCATTTTAGCCTATTTGGGCTTTTTAAGTTAGGCGAGTTAACTGAAAATAAGGAGAGAAGAAGCAGCCCTGGGTTTGAGTGAGTGGTCCCTGAATCCCTTGTTCAGGGTTAATCTATACAGCAAAATTGTATCATTGGCACATCATGGATCAGACTACAGTCAACCCATAGGACTGCAAGTATCGCTGTTAGCCAGCATTGGGGCCACAGGGAAGTGAGTCCTGCTGCAAGGGCACATGGGAAGAACAAAGGTGCTTTTGGAAAGGGAGGGGCGTCTGATGCCTCCTGGACCTCCTGGCTGAGGTGGTGCTAATCACAGCATAATTTCATCTTATTGCTTATCCCTTAGGGGGTCATGCAACCCTGGCTGTTCATTAGGAGGCCCAGCCTCGTTCAGATGCACCTGCAGCCACAGCTTGGATGTCTTCACTCTTTTGTGTGTGCTGGCTTCACTGGGGGCCCAATCC
>NW_004524710.1:3813226-3835059 GCF_000260255.1 Octodon degus | reverse complement strand
AGCTCAAGCTGGTGTTGAGCTCATTTTATAGTCCAGGCTGGTCTTGAATTCACAACAATTATTCTGCCTCAGCCTCCTAAGTGCTGGGATTTTAAGTGTGTGTCACCATGTCCAGCTCCATGTTATAAAAACTAACTTGTTCATTTGTTTGCTTGCAGCTTGCTTTAGATTATTTTGACTGTGATAACTTTGTTTTCTTTAATCACAAAGAGAGGCCATTTTTAGGATTCCCTTCTCAGGGGCTGGGGAGATAGCTCAGTGGAATAAGAGCTTGCCTAGCAAGTACAAGGTCCTGAGTTTGATCCCTGGTACCACCAAAAAAAAAAAAAAAAAAAATGTCCCTTGCCCAGGCCAGCCAAATAGCTCAGAGGATTAAAGCGCCTGCAAGCAGGCACATGGCTCGGGGTTCGATCCCCAGGCCTGCCATGCCAGCTCTGCCCCCAGGGTATGCTGAGATGGCAATTGAGACTGGGTATAGTAGCGCGCCTGTAATCCCAGCTCTTGGGAGGCTATAAACAGGAGATTCACTATGAGTCTAATCTCAAAGTGAGCTCCTAAACACCCTGTAGACCCTTCCCTAAAATACAGGAAAAAAAGATTTCTGTCTCTGTTTCTCATTCTAGCCTCCCGTTTTGGGCTTCACATTTTGAAAAAAAAATTTTCCCTAAAAGTACATATATTTATTGAATAATTTGGTCAATTTTTTTTCTCGGTAAACCAGACATATATTTATCAGCTAATTAGAGCTTCTGATCTGCTTAAGATTAGCAGATATCTACTGCAGGTTGGCAAACTGCATCTGAATGCAACGAACTCGATGTTTTAATTAGCAGCCTTATCACTGGTAAGCATATGATTCCTGTAAGCTTATTTTAATTTGAAAAATTCCCTGGAACTCCACATTTGGAGCCAGTGGGTAAAATATTTCACCACAACTGAGTTATACAGGATGCAAGGATTATGCAAGGATCATTCCAACATCCTGGGCTTATCTATGTAATAGTCTTTTCTTTCCAAAGTTTACCCTGTTTCTTTTCTTTTTCTTTTTTTCTTTTTTTTTTTTTTTTTCAGACCCAGGGATTGAACTCAGGCCCTTGTGCTTGCCAGGGAAGCGCTTATTCCACTGAGTCATCTCCTCAGCCCCAGTTTACAGTGTTTCATCTAAACCCAGATGCCCGAGTCCCTGCAAACCTATTGAATCAGAATCTCTATAGCTGGCTCCTGAGATCAACAGGGAGCTAGCTCAGCTCTGACACATATCAAAGTGGAGAATACTGCATGAAACATTTTCTGCTTCCAAAAGGGTAGAACCAATGGGATACAGGGTGGGGCTCCAGGAGCAGGTGGGAGAGCGACTAGATCACTAGACCACTGGCTTGACCTCACTCTCAGGAGAAACCCAGAGTCACCTTGCAGGAGATAGTATAGATAGCACCACAAGTTTCCTAGAAGAGGCAGGACACCCTACAAAAACCCAGAGTGAGTAAATGGCATCCCTGAAGCCTGGCCGGCCTCAGAGACCACACTGCCCAGAAACAGCGCCGCTCAGGGGCATAGGTAGTTCCGATCTTTCACAAAACCAGGAAGGGTGGATGCTGCTTCACACTTCTGAACCCATCCCATCTTTCTCCTTTAAAGCCATCCCATTCTGGTGACCTCAAGGTCCCCACCCGCCCTCTCATTTCCACCAGTGCCCCCACTGATAACCTGTGGCAAATGGCTTTTGCTCACCTACTTCAGTGGCCACCACTTGTACCCGGTACACACTCTCAGTTTCCCTGTCCAATGGAGCTGCACTAAAGATTTCACCGGTGATGCGGTCAATTCTAAGCCAACCTCTTGTGTCGCCTCTCAGGGAATATCTTCATGAAAAGAAAATGGAAGAAAGCCTACATTATTGAGCATGAAAACAACACACAGTTTGCACACCACTGTATTATATCAGGATTACCATTTGTGTATCATTTAAAATATCATTATCAGGGCTGAGGAGATAGCTCAGTAGAATATGTGCTTGCTTGGCAAGTGCAAAGTCCTGAGTTCAATCCCTGATACTGCAAAAATAAAATAAAGTGTCATTATCTTATGTTAGATTTTTATTTTCACATCCTGTCTTCAAAAGAAGAACTTGTTCATCTTTACAATGTAGTATTTATGCTTTTTTATTGGAAGGGTAGAATCACAAACTCTAGAAGAAAAGCTAAACTTTCCAGGCAATCAAAGAACTTAAATTAAAGCAATCTGGAAGTATATGTAAAAAAAAAAAAAAAAAAAAAAAGGCTCAGTGGAATAAGCACACGGGCCTGAGTTCAATTCCCGGTTCTGAAAAAAAAAAAAAAAAAGAAAGAATAAAGAAAAAGAAAAACCCTCTCAGCACCCTCCTAAGAAAACCTAAATACCCATAAGTAGCCATTAGGTAAAGCAGGTGGATAACCATAATCACAGACCACTAGTGGCTTGGTGGCTCCCTTATTCAACAAACATCAGCTGAGTGCTCAATAGCACCTGGCAGCGGCCATGCAAAGGGCTTCATAAAAAGGGGCTCTTAGGCCTGTGGAAGGGACAGACATTCAGATAATGCCAAAAAGAGTGTGGTAAGTACATGGGTCCTTGAGACTTTCATAGGAATTAGAGCCATCTTGCTGAAAGAGGTGTTCATGCGGAAGACGGAGCACAAGCCAGAGCAGAGAGGCCAAGGAGGAGCTCGGCAGGTGCAGAAGCATCACCCACCTCAGAGGTGTCGGGATCCACCTGACAAGCAATGGTCGGCAGAAGGGGCAGCTGTAGAGACTTGGAGAGCCAGACCACGTGGAGAAAGAGGCAGCCATCGTGGTGGTAAGCGGGAAGGGAACCCACTTGTATCTGGGCCTTCGGTGGAACTTGGTAGATACGTGAAGCATGAATTTGAGACAAAACTTAAACCTCAGGAAAACTAACAGGCACAGCCCTTTGGGAAGCACCCCATGATGGCCAGGAAGATGTCCATATCTTTAGATTACATATTCCCACTCTGGGAAATTTTATTTATGTAAATAATAACAAGTTAAAGAATTATATTCTTACATACTCACAGAATGTATTCTATGCTAAAAATAATGGAAATAAACTGCATCCTAGAAATAGAGGTGATTAAAACTTTGATCTTTAGTAGAGCTAATTTTCATCCGTTGTCTGTTGTCATCGCAAGTGTACGGTGCATGCCGAGCACTGTGTATAGAAAGTGTCAGACCAAAACACTCCTCTGTGATCAGCTCTTCACCCCAAACGAGGCACAAACCTTCGGGGGGCTTCAGAAGTGGATCAGATGGTCTGGTTTGCTTTTATAAAGACTCATTGTACCTACAGCACAGTGAATCAGCCCCACGGCCACAAAGGGATGGCAGGGTCCATACATATCAGGGACAGTGATGGCCCGAACCATGCTGGATGCGGTGAGAAGCATTCGGATTCTGGTGCCTCGGTGGAAGGATGCATAATGCCTGCTGATTGATTCTAAATAGGTAGAGCTAGAGAATTAAGCTGCTCAGGCCAAACCTTTGGGGCTGTCCTGAACTCTCTGGACTTAGTGGCTACTTCTCATTCCTAAGATACTTTTCTGATTGATCCTCCGGAGCCACGTCTCCAGGACGCCTCTTCTCAGTCTCTCTTGCTGACCCCATCTCCTGCCCACAGCTTACGGATGTCTAGGTTACCTCTTTCTCTTGGTCCATCAGAGAAATGGCCTGAAATGCTCTTGTTTTGTCCCCTTATAGATTAAAATTTGTATTCATGTACATATGTTTTTAGGAATTCAACAATGGTTGTTATACTGCATATTGTTGTCTTCAAATCAGTTGTTCAGATGACCAGATATAAGCATGCAAAACTGGTCAAAATAATTTAAATTTAAGCGTTAACTCTTCCTTTCAACAGACCCGTAGAAATCAGCAGTACAATTATCCAAGCTGTCCTGTGAATGTACACCTGTACTTTCCCTCATGCCAGTTGTTCCTTCCCTCTAACTTTTTTTTTCTTGTATTTAGTACAGGGTCTTCAGGGTCTCACTACTCAGATCAGACTTGTAGTGAGCCTCCTGTTTTCAGCCTCCGAAGCACTGGAATTACAGGTGCACACCACCACGCCTGGCCTCATTCACCCTTTCAGTGTGCCCCAGGTGCAGGCACAGGGGATCAAACTTCAGGCTGGGATCGAACCCCCAGCCCCTGCGTCTGCCTAAGCAGGCACTTTAATCAGCTGAGCTAGTTGGCTAGCCCTTGTTTCTTCCCTTTAAACCGTTTCTTTCCCTTTCACGGTATCTGTTGGCTCTTTTAATTTTATTTACTCTTTCAGGTTCTTACACGAGGCAGACAATGCAATGTTTACACATGTGGGGGTAATGGTTTATTTCACTTATGATTATGGTCTCTAGTTGCATCCATTTACCTATAAAAGCCTGGAGTTTATCTTTCTTTATAGCTGAGTAATGCTCCATTGTATAAAATTACCACATCTATCTTTGACCAATAATTTTTACAGGATCTGCATGAGGGAGGTAGAAGCATGTTAGACAACTGACCATAAAATTTAGAGATTTTATAACCCCTCATAATTTATGACTTCGTTGTATAAGATAATATCCAAACCAAACTGTACAATCTCCAGCCGTTCCCCTATTTTTTTTTCCTTCTCTTTCTGAAAGTAGAACATAAAACAGTATGTGGGAGCTCTGCTCCTTGTTACTGGGGATAAGGTCTGAGTTTGGCACCCAGGACCTCAGGCTGGCTCTCAGTATGGTGATGAGGGGGAGCAGGAGGGGCCCCTCGGCTAATGGTGCTGCCACAGCCTCGTGAGGCAGGACAGAAGCAGTGAAACCGGGAAGGAGGCAAGGAAACGAATTTCTACACTGTACTTTCAAGAACACTGCAGCTTCAGAGCATAATCCAAGCTACCCAAGGTGACAACACCTTTTGCCCTTCTAGGAAACGCCCTTCAAAGAAATTCCTGAGGGTCTCAGAGAAGCAACAAGCCTGAAAAGTGGGCCTGTGCTTTTCACCTGGGCTCTGGATTGTGTTTAGATGCCCCCGAGACCTAAAGCCTTGTATAGTCTAGGTGGAGATGGATGAATCTGGCACATGCGATGCTAGAATTAAGGACATATGATCACTAAATTAGCCCAGTGATTGGTTGGGCATAAAGGTATCATCCTAGCTGTGAGGGCTCTCCACCCTAAAGGCAGGAAGTCTAGATAAAATATAAGGGACAGGAAGAGGGCTGCAGCGTGTTGTTCGCTTGCTGCCTTCTGCCTGCCCTGCTTTGCCATGAACTGCTTCTGCTCTGTGATGGCCCTCTGCCGTGCAGCACTGCCCTGGGGTCAGCTGACTATAGACTAAAGCCTCTATGAACTGTGAGTGCAACAAGCCTTTCCTCCTTTAACTTTGGTGTCAGGTATTTTGTCTCAGCAACAAGAGAAGTAAGACAACCTGCAGACTGAGCCTGCCCTTGTCCTGTGACACCACAGGCTCACCCACTGCAGACTTCCATCTTCAAGCAAGCTGCCCTCAGTGGACAGTACATCTGCAGCTCCAGCATGCGCACATGGCCTGCATTCTAAACTAGCCCACCATATGGGCAACCTCAAGATGATCAGCCGTCTTGAGCACACCCCAAAGACCACATAAAATCCTTGAACTCCAACTATAATGTGCCCTCTCTTGACAGCCTGCACCCTGTGCTCTGAGTGTATACTTCTTTAACTCTACCTCAGACAATCTTTCTGTGCTTTTCACTGAGGTATCCTGAAACTCTTTTCTGTGACAAATCAGCAAACCTACCACCCCGGCTGTGGGCAAGGTAAACTGGAGTCTTCATCCCATCTTTGGGGAACCTCCCTGGACCATGCCAGTGACACTCGGATCCCTCTGCTAACACTGGATTTCCAGAAATTTGAGCTAAATAAACCACTCCTCTTTATAAAATCACATATTTTATAATAACAATCAACAGACCAATACATGTGACAATCAAAGACATAAGACAAAAGTCCCTAAAGGAGGAGGCAAGGACCCCCCCCCATGTTTAGAGAAACTTAAGGAATTGTCATTAACTACATGCATTGGTTTAAGCCAATCTGAAATATTTACCGAGCCATATACCATATAATGTTGCACAACAGAAGCCAAAGCTCAGAGTTCAAGTCCTGCCTGTGCCTGATCAGCTGTGTAGTCCTGATTCTGCAGGTATCATGCAGATATCTATATGTACCGTGAGTACACTGCACCTTATACATGTCCAATCATCACTGCACATTTAAAAACAATTCTCTATGCACATTTTAAGACAGTTTAGTCCACTGGACTGAAGAGGACCGCAGCTGTTTCCCCGTTTGCCTGGCCGCCCACCTCAAGCATGGGCTCCTCCAGGCGTGGGCTGTGCAGAGCATCCTGCCGGCCCAGACCAGCTCTCCCGGGAGCAGAGGGAACTGCGCCTCCCTCACCCACAAGACGCCTGCACCCCCTGAGCTGGGCCTGGGCCTCCTGCTGTCTGCCTGGAGTGCCAGTTCTCCCTGGGCCGGACCCTTCCCCAGGCTCCGGGAAGGGGACACCACGCCCTGAGGTCACCAGCTTGCACTGGGCCCCTCAGCAAGCGGGCTGAAATGGAACCTGCCGCTGCCTCCCGCTTGCTGAAACGCCTGCGTGAGCTGAGGCCAGCAGATGACCGGGAGGGGCCGCAGCTGCTCAGTGAGGGGAAGCCAGCTTCTCTACTTCCCAGCCCTCCTCATTCCCTCGGTACAGGCCCACCCGGCCCTGTGCTCCCGTACCTTATCTCCAGACCTTCGGGGTCCCAGGCAGTCACGTTGCCCACTTTGGTGCCCACAGCCACATCCTCACTGACTTCCGCCTGGAAGATGTGTTGGGTAAACGCAGGCGCTTCATTCACATCCCTCACAAAAAGAGTGAAGGTGGCAAAAGAACTCGCGTTGTATGTGACACCGGATACCAGAGGCTCAGGGTTTTCTGCGTGGACCACAATTTTGGAAATAGCTGCTGTTTCAAAATCAAGAGGCTGTGGAGGAAAATAAAATAGGGGACATTGATTTGGGGGTGATTGGCTCCTTTAAAAAGTTTCCTAAACACCTGTAAAAATTCTCTTATAGAGCAGCAGTTCTTAATGCAATGTCACCAAAAACCTACTTCTCAGGATACTGAAAAAGTCCCCACTTCAGGACTTACAAGAACTTTTAATATGGTGACATATATTCTAGCTTTTCTAAAAGAGGAAATTAATTCTCAGATTTATTCAACCCTGGGACATTGCCTTCGTTGAGAAGAAATGCATTAATTCCCTCAAGACAGTTCTCAAAGGAAAGCTGGGAAATTGCTTACACTTCAGAGATCTCTGCGTTTGTACAGAGAATGATTTTCCAGCAGCCTTAGAAGGCCAAGCACAAAATAAAACACACTAAACTCATGGAGAAATAGCTAAAGCATGGAAACAGCCTGTCTACCAAAAGATGATGGACAAAAACAGTGGTAGCCATGCATGATGGAGTACTACTCAGCCCTAAAAAGGAAATATTTGAGTCATTTGTAGGAAAATGGATGCATCTTGAGGTCAGGGTATTGGATCAAAAAAAAAAAAAACCCAAAAATCAGACACAGAAGATTAAATACTTCTTGATCAGAAAATTTGGGACACCACTGAGTTACAGGATGTCACAGCACAGGTTTTCTTAGTCCTGAGTCCTCACTGACATTGAAGGGCTAGGGCCAAAATATTGGCTATCCTTGTAGCCCTTTTTTTCTCTCTAATTTTTGGTCTGCAAACTTTAGTTATTAAACATCCAGAAAAGAAGCTTAATGATATTATTACCCTGTACTAGAGGCAGTTCAGCTTAACATGACTATCTGTCTGAATATCAAACACCTTAGACATAACATGGAATGCTATTTTCCAACAACCATGGCTATTCTAAACTTTAAATCCCTATGGAACGTGAAAAAACAATTACACATTTTTACACAAAAATTTAGAAGTCAAACCATCCACAACATTGTAGCAGGACAATTCTATGACTTTTTTCTCTTGCCTCTTGTTTTCTTTTATTACCTTTTTTTTTAACAAACATTTACTTTAAAGAGAGTATAGCAATAATTGATGCTTCTTACATGAGAAGCCCAAAGCATAAAAAAAGAGCAAAATGAAAGACAATGTACGACAGGGAGGCAGGCCTGTTGCGGATGGGAAGGAACCTAGGATGCAGGGAGAGGGAAGCGGGATGGGAAGTGAAGGCACAGGGACCACAGTGTGGGCTGTGGATGCATCTACTGCCCGAGACAAATGCATTTATTATACTCCACAAATGGTACAAGAAATGAGGCCACACACAGGCGAAACTGAGCTTTAAGAAAGGGAGACAGAAGCCACCTGTACTACCAGAACAGGAGAAGGAGGGGAAGAAGGAGAGAGCAAAGAAGAGGAGGAAGCACAAAGAGATGAAAAGGAGAAGACAAACAATAAAGACAGCAGATGAGGATGAAGAAGACGAAGTAGAGGATGGTGAAGATGGCTGGGACTTTGCTGGGACTCACAAGATCAGATTTGTGTTTTAGAAGCTAGGTCTAGGGCAGCCATATGAGCAATGGCCTCGGAGGACCCAAGCCAGGCAGGGGGGCCACGCAGGAGGCCGTTCAGTGCCCCATAAGCACTCTGAATCGAAGGACAAGAGGCAATGGAGCATTCCGCCTTTGCCTCCCAGTTCACTTCACTTCTACACCGGAACACCTGCTGGGATAATTTAGCGAGGCATAAGCAGCAACGCTGAATCGAGGCCAAGCCCTGCGGAACCACATACATGGTCTTTCAAGTCAAGACCCAGCATGGCCTCTTGAGACACATCAGGTGAGGGGGCACCCTGCCCTTGCCTTGGTTTCTCTTCTGCACACTACTGCCTCAAAAGTTAAACCAGTGATGTTGGTTCAACCCGGAAGCAGAGATAAAATGCTGAGGGAGATCAAGGGCTGAGATGGCGGACACTTAACTTTTCACAGAGAATGAGGGAAGAAAATGTTCGGTGCTCTAGATGATGCTCAAGCTGGCTAAAAAAAATCACAAATCAAGAAAAAATTAAAAATCATAAACCAATGAAAAATTTGCATTAAAAATATGTAAACCAAGACTCTGAGTTTCAAGAAATGGGGTCATAGAAGAAAAACTGAAGAGCCAAGAAGGCAAGATTCAAGCAAGCCACCTTCCTGGTCATTACCCCCAGCGTTCAACCTCGAGAATCCCAGTCTGCCTCACAGCAGGCCAGCACTGCATGCTAACAAACAGGAGGGGCAGGGCTCCTACAGCTTGTTTAACTTGAACCACCCTGGGGGCATCCGTCAACATTCCAGGATTCTAGACTCTCCCTAGGGGCTGGAGCAGCAGATCCTAGGGAGGACCATTTAATTGTGAATCATGCCTTTTGGCCCCCATCACCCCAGTGGGAAACATTCCTTGTATTTTGAGGGGCATTAATGGACTATATCTTTTCCTGTGGTTATTTTTTAAATTTAAATACTGTATTTTTCAATCATACCTAGTAAGTGTCCATTCACCACAAGTGGCCAAATTAGTTTAACTTGGTCCACAATAAGCAACTATGAAAATGTTGACACTGCTGTGGGAGTCACCCTCAGCAGGATGGATGAGTTTGTCTTCCCTTCGAGTCCTAGAGAGCTCTGGTCCTGGGGCGTGGGGGAGGGGGTGGGAGAAAGCTGTCTCTGCCCAGCACATAACATGCCACCAGCATGGTACCTGGCCACCTCCGCACCCCCAGCCAACTCTGAAATCCCCACCTTTATTCTTTACTCCTGACATTCTGTCCATGTAAACAGATAAGCACAGCAGTTGCAATGGCATCTTTTCCAAAAATCAGACTCATACAGAATGCTGTGCCTTGAGTTGATCTACACACAGATCTCTTGGCTGAAGCCCAGGGAGACCCTCTGTGCCAGAAAAGCTGTACAGCAAGAGCATGACCATATTCCAAGATCCTGCACAGAGGTGCTTCCCTATCCCTTTGCATTTGTCCACTTCCTGTGGAATTATTCCATTTTGTCTTCATTTGTAGCCTCTACCTTCAGCTTCTTGTATCCTGCCTCAAAATTGTCTTCCAGAACCTTCCTTTGAAGACTCTGACCCACCACACTGCCGTGATTCTGTAGTTAACCACATAGGCAGATTCTCCAGTATGGTACCCTTCTCTGGCTCTTTTTTTTTTTCTTTTTTCTTTTTTTAAAAATAATTTTATTGAGAAACAATTAGCAATGAGATAGTTTCAAAACTGATTAGTAGGACAGTTTCAATAATTAGTACATTGCATATTTTTGTCTTCATAGTGGTTATTCATAGTACAAGATGCAGACATGATATCCTGTCCACAAACACTATTAGAACAAATATTTCTATTCATTGAATTAAGTGGCTCTTCTAACTGGAAGGTCTCACTCTCACCCCAAGAAAGGTACTCAAACTCTGAAATATCCTGGATGACAAATGAGTCACCCAGTAAACTCTGCTCACACTCCAACATGTATAAAGCAGCTAGGGAGAAAACAGACAAGGCTCACATGTGGATATGGGACACTGGCATGGATTGAAGTAGGGTTAGTAGGAACCTGTAAAATGAAACAGGAACTATGAGTTAATGCTTTGGATCCAGGGCACCTTGTCCTTAAAGAGAGAGGGACAAAGCAAGAACCAATGGGCTTAGCAGTACTCCAACAGGTAAAAGCAAGGAGAAGGGATAAAGGATTAACTTATCTATCATGTCTTGAAAGGTGATCCAACAAGTTCCAGTCACTATTCAAGAGGAGTCTATAGGCTGGACACAGGGGAATAACGGGTTAACAGCCTAAGGCCCATAGGACTCATCCACCTGCTCTCTCCACACTTGCAAAGGGAAAAGTGAAGCCTTGAGGCCCACCTCACCCTCCATAAAGCTTTAGCAAATTGAAATAGAGAATACCAGGGCCAGTGACATAGCTCAGCAGACTAAAGCACCTGCTTAGGCAAGCTTAGGCAAACACAGGGACCACAGTTGGATCCACCACACCACATGCCACACCAGCTCCACCCCCAGAAGAGGCTGAGCTGGCCAGAGTCTGGGTGTAGTGTCACGTGCCTATAATCCCAAGGCTGGGGATGTTGAAAGCAGGAGGATCACCGCCAGTCTGAGCTGCATAGTGAGACCCTGCAACAAACAAATACGTAAAAGAGAGAGAGAATACCTACTTATATTTGATCTTCAGATGAACAACTTTTGGTATATGTCTCAGTTATTGTATGGAACATATATTTTACCAAAAAACTATTCAGCCTGTCTTCCATGTGGAAATCCTATCTCACTGTAAAAGTTATTTGGCTAATTAGTGACAGACTAGGACTAGAACCCAGACTCTCTGTCAGGAGGACAGCAACAACAGAGTACACCAAGAGGCCACCTCCATGCCTGACAAGTAATTGCTAATACTATTTATAGGTCCTTGCTTAATCACAAATAAATTAATGGAACCAGCAGATAGCTCAGCTGATTAAAGCTCCTGCTTAGGCAGCCACAGGGACCAGGATTCAATCCTGGACCTGCCGTGCCAGCGCCACCCCCCGGGGCATGCTGAGACAGTGAAGGAGACTGGGTGTGGTGGCATGTGCCCGTAATCCCAGCACTTGGGAGGCTGAAAACAGGAAGATCATTACAAGTTCTATCTGTGTGTGAGACCCTGTAGACCCTGTACTAAATACATTAAAAGAAATAAACAAATACAAATAAATTAATCCACCAAAAGATACGTTCATTTAGTGGACTATTTACCTTTTTAATTGTGACATATCCTGCATTAGTGCGGAGATCTGTATCAATCCCCAGTCTTCCCTCCTTGTCCCCCTGTGTAATCCGGTACAGGATTTTAGAACTCCCAGTAAATGGCTCATCAGCATCTGTGGCTAGGATGGTTAAGATTTGGGACCCAACAGCTGTGTCTTCAGGAAGAGACAGGTTTCCATACTGAGGGGGAAACAGAGGGAGAACACCATGAGACTATCCACTGTCATCAAGTATAATTGCCAAAGGGCACACTTGTCTCACACATGGTCATAGGCTGCATCAATATTTTCCAAGCATATTTTATTATTTATGAATATGGAGCAGTTGATTTTAACAGCAGTCATAGTCATGGACTAATATACCTGGCAGAGACGAGCACACACCTCAGAAATCTGCTAGTAGGATTTCCCTCCCATATGCAGTATGTTTAACAGCTATAACTATTACAGTTCAATGATATATAAAAGCTGTAATATATCAAGGATCTACCATGCAACAGGCACGCTACATAAATTAGTTTAATTAATTCTTGAATCAAAAGGGGATAGAGGTTAAGGGCTTAAACTTTGGAGTCAAGGAGCTGGCAGGAGTGCCTACCTTGCCTCTTGTCAGTTGAGGGACTGGAAGCAAGCTCCCTCCCTCCCCTCTTTCAGTACCAGTTTAATGGCTGGTTAATAGAGATAAAAGAACCTACTTCTTGTTTGCTGTGGGGATTAAGAGAGATATAAATGTATAGAAAGCTCCATGTGCCTGGTCTGTAGTCAATGTTCAGTAAAGATAAGAAATAAAACACTCTGTTGAATAGCTATATTGTGCACCTTCTCCTTTTTATAGGGAGCAAAGCAGGCAAGATCAAGCTCACCCAGGATGGCACTGCAATGAGTCATAGGATTGAGATTTGAACCCATGTGTGTCCCACTATAAAGCCATGCTCTTAACCACTGGCCTGAAGCATTGTCCACTCCCCTGAAAGCCTCCCAGATCAGCCCTCCCAGTGTGTGATCTTCGCGACGTAATGGGCCCAGGTAAGGGCCACTGTAGCATGAGGCAGGCCTCCAGTTGCTATAGCTCAACTTGTGTTTCTAAACTCTGAGATTTCCAAAGTAGGTTTCTTACCCTCAACCTAAGAACTTCTGTCTAGGGCTAGGGAGATAGCTTGGCAGTCTAAGTGTCTGCCAGGCCAAGTGCAAGGACCCAAATTTTATCACATGCCATGCCGAACTGGCCCGGAATCCAGGAATGGGGGCACAGGCCTGTAATCCCAGCACTGGGGTGGCTGAAATGAGGATCACTATGAGTCTGAACTGTATAAAGAGACCTTGTATTGAATAAATAAAAATTTAAAATAAAAAATAAAAACTTCTGTCTAGATGCAAGATCATAACACTGGGTAGTGATAAAATGCCCAAGACAGTGGACACTGAGAAGTGGTGGATTGTTTATGTCACACTTGCTTAATCTCGGTCCCTGTTATACAAACATGTTTAGTCACACCTCTTGCCATTCTGAGGCTTCCCATAAATCAATCGCCTTTTTTGTCACAGCCTTGTTTCTGTTATGATTTATGAGCACCGTCAGGGGGTTTGGGGCTGCCTCATCACTGACTTTAAACATGACAAAACAATCTAGTCAAATGCGCTTCTCTCCTTCCAACTAAATAAAGCTAGATGTCCTTTTAAGAGAAGCAGTGAGAAAGCTATCGGCAAGTCCGAAGCTCATATTAAGGACAAGAAAACAGTCATTTGTGTTCCTGATGTTCTAAATTTATTTTTCCTTATATCTAATTCTCCTAATTCTTCCAAATGTCTTGAGTATACTTTGTATTCAACTTAACCCACAGGCTCTTCTTTTTCTCTCCTGTTATCTAATTAATTACAAAACTAGTTAAAGTTGCCAATAATCCAAATTATTTAATGTTTAACTCAAAATGCTTGCAGTAATCAATAAGAAATCTATATTGGCAAACAATAAGCAGCCAACTCAAATTTGCTCATTTTGATAAAGGAGATGGTTGTCACTTAACCCAAGCAGCCCTTGGAATAAATAAGCTGTTGGAAGGAGTTTGTAAACACACATTTCTAGATACTGTAAGAGTGAGTGTTATTGTTCCCTGAAGACTTCCACTAGAGGAGGTGTCTGGATTTGTTCCTGGTTCATTGACCAAGGCTACCTGTCCTGTCTGGCTTTTTTCTTAATGATTGTCTGGTTTTTGCCCCAGAATTAAGGATTGAGTAATATAAACAAAGTAAAGAAAAAAAACAAATGGTGAAAAATACTCACATCTGATTTTTCAAAGATGGGAATCTGATCGTTGATATCAATAACGTTGATCTCTATAGCACAAAGTGTCTTGAAATCTGAAAACCAAAGTTATATGAGAAATTTTTCACTGTAAATCATGCATTAAAATTAGAATCTGCAAGGGCCAGCCAAATAGCTCAGTGGACTAAAGTGCCTGCAAGCAGGTGCTGGGGCCAGGGGTTCGATCCCCAGGCCTGCTGTGCAGCCCACCCCCGGGGTGTGCTGAGACAGCAATTGAGACTGGGTGTGGTGGTCCATGCCTGTAATCCCAGCTCTTGGGAGGCTGTAAACAGGCAGATCACTATGAGTCTGATCTAGTTGTGAGACCCTGAATACCCTGTAGACCCTTCCCTAAAATACAAAAAAAAAAAAAAATTAGAATCTGTAAGAAAAATTAGCAAAGGAAGTGAGAGCCACATCACAACTTCACAAATGATATGCAGTCTCTCTGAGGAGAGGACTCTGCTCCCCTCTGCACTCACAAGCAGGTCGCCTGAGGGAGGAGTGAGATGAAGATGGACCAAGGGAAGTTTTCCGGATTCCCCATCACTCTCCACCTGCTTTGTCCGAGGAAAGGCCTGTTCCCTTTTGTGAGAAGCATTGTCCTCTTTCTGAACCTTACACACTTATCAAAGTCCAGCACAAAACTACCCTTGCAGAAAGCCTTCCTGAGAAGCCCCAGGGCTGTCTTTCCTTATTCAAACCCATCTGCTCTCTACAGTGGGGAGGCTGAAGGGCCCTATGCCCTCTCTTCTGAGTGGGGGCAGCATGGTACATTAGCCTCCTCCAAGGACCACCAAAAGGACAGCTCATGGAACCCTGGGGAGTGGCGCAGGTTTTAAGCAGTGGCTCTGATGGTCTAGAGACCAGTTGATCTCAGACCCAGCTGAGAGGTTGGGTCTCAGACCCAGCTGAGCATGGAGGGCCTGGAAAAGAGTGAGAACAGGACACAAATGAGGTGTTTTTTGTTGGGATCAGCATTCTTCAGATCACCACATGCTGTGTGTGCTATGGCCTCTGGGTTCCTGTACTTTCAATTCTGGCTCTGCCCCTCATCAGGGATGGAAGAACTTGAGTACCACTCAGTGTCTCAGTGCCTCAGTCAGTTTATCTGCAAGATGTGGACAGTAACAGAACTGAGGTTTTCATCATAATACAAACTGTTGGTGGTGTCTGTGCCCTGGTCACTATACTAAGAGTCTTACCTGCATTACTTATTTTATCTTCCATTCCTCTTATTTAAATAATAGACACAAGAAGTAGAGAAGTCAAGAAACCAACCCAGTGTAGCACAGCTCTCTGATGGTGGGCCCAGGATTCAAATCTGTGCCCTCCTTTTGCCCTCCCCATCTTCAGCCTCTCGTGTGGCCAGGGGCTGACCTTGGCATGGCATCAGTGTACTTCTTCGCTCTCTGGGTGACGGCTGGCCTCTGCAGTGGGCAGCCTGGCCAGAGACTGGAGGAAAAACAGGAGGAAACTGGCCAGGGTGCCCTTCCTGTCTGGCTTCTGGCCCAGGTCTTGCTCCCTCAGGCTTCGGATAGTAAAGAGTGCGTACTGCACTTCACACCTCCTCACTGGTTCCCCTTGACCCTGCCGTGACCATCATAAATCCTCATTTGTTTCATGGTTTTGCACTAAGCTACATCTCCAGCCTTTTATTTATTTATTTATTTATTTATTTTTAAGAAAGGGTTTTCTTAAGTCACCCAAAGTTGGCTCAAACTTGTGCTCTCCTGCCTCTCCTTTCGGTTACACCTTTGAGAAGGCCACCCAGTCTCCTGCTAGGATCCTGACTAATATATCCAGGTAGTTTAACTCTCAAGCTTCTGCCCAATGTACCAAACATGATGCCAGACGTAATCTAATATAGTTTCACTATCAACAAGCAGATACTGATTAGCCTTATGACTAGTCCCCAGAACATGTATACATAAGGGTGGGGTCGCTCCTGGGTGTGACAATTAAGTTGAATTGTCAACCTGAGTTGACCGGAAAGCTGCCTAGGTAATGAGTGAAGCACTGAGTGGTTGAGGTGTGACCCTCAGGTCGGTGTCTGGCCCCTCACCCCTTCTTCTCTGGCACTGCTCTGTTCAACTTCCTGGCCACCATAACATAAGCCACTTCACCCATCTACACCCTTCTGCCATGACATTTCTGCCTCTGAGCCTGGGTGACCATGAACTAAAACCCTCAAAACCATGAGCCAAATTAAACCTCTCCCAGCAACAGGAAAACTGACTCATACCTTGGCCCAAGCTCGCTAGTCCATTGCTCTAAAACTACCTTGTTCAAGTCAGGCAGGGCCTCCTACTTACCAGGCATTCTTTAGTTTTATGTAAAACTATGTTAATTATAGTCTAGTCTCTAATTTTCTGTAGCGGATAACTGACTACTTAATCCATCAACACACACGTGTCTATATATAGCTGTATTTTCAGTGCACAAGTAGTGAATATAGCATGTTTTCTATACCTGCACACATGAACAATTTGTAATCTGATTTCCGTGTCGCATGCTTATAACTTCAAATCCCTTCGCATCCCAATGCTTTTGCCTATGGAATTCCCATTCTCCTGTGAGGCCCACACAATGTTACAATTCATCCTATTCACCCCGCAAAGCTTAGCACAGTGAGACTTCTTCCAGAAAGTCTTACCTGCCTTCCCCCTCCGCGTCCCTCATTCATTTTGCAGGCTACCTTGTCTGTGCACCTTGCAATTTACTAAGTCATATATCTGTCTTTTCTACCAGAGCAAGCACTCCTTGAGGACAGACTCTGAGTCTTCACCTATGGAGCCCTCATGCCTTGCAGGGGATGTCAGACAAGGCGAATGTTCAGTAACCATTTGCTGAGAGAATGGGTAGCTACTAGTGTGACGCGCAGCTTGCCAGGGACAGATATGGTTTATTATACTGCTGTTCCTCAATGTAATGTTAAGCAAACATGAAACCCTCAACATTTGCCTAACTAGAGAATTTCTACATTGTGCACTGGCAGTTTGCTATAATCTAATTCCTTAATATGTTCACATGCACAGAAGAGACAGAACTTCAAAGTACAATGTAGCAAGTTGCCATTTGCCTCTCCATGCCTAGGTGACTTGTGCTCCCCGGCATAGCAATTACTGACTTGTTCAGAAATCTAACCTGACTCAAAGAAAGATTCTTCACCTCCTAGGAGTCTAAGTGCCCCCGATTGGTCGCCTCTCTGAACAAATTTATTTTTGTGTGTCTGTGCACATTTGCCTAAGGTTGTGTGCATGTTTTTAGGAATGCATAGTTCTCATCAGATTCCCAAAGGCTCTTGGGACTCAGCAGAGATTAAGGACTGTCTATTTTAGAAGTGTGCAAGAAGTAGAGGAAAATGTTTCCAACTACTGCCAAAAGGCCAGCTAGAATCTGACAGAAGTTCAGATTCCCTTTCCCCTACTTTCTCCCCCAAAAGGTGCAGTTCTCCCTAACTTTCATCAGGAAGGCTGTTTGAGTCTGAAAGCAGAGCAATTCATGCAATTACTTTTACTATCTGTGACTGTAGTGACCACCAGAACATTCCAAGCAAACTTGTGACAACTAGGACATTAGTTGATGATGCCCGCGGTGCTGCACTACAAAATTCACCACTGGGTTTGCACCAAAGGCTGCCTTTCCATGGGCTGCCCCAGCCAGCTGCTGCAGAGGGCGGTGGTGCTAAGGCAGACCCACTTGGAGGTAGCACATTCCCAGACAGCCACCATGAGCTCTCCTTAGGCTGCCTGGTCTAGGCCGCTCCTTCCCCCTCTCTCCTTCCCTTAGAGTCAGGCTCCTACTGCTGTGTCCATCCCCCCTCTTCTCAAGGCATCCCCTGGCGATGTATACTTATTCCCCTCCCAGCATCTGCTTCTTGGAAGCACCAGAAAAACCCAGCAATGTTGTCTGAGCTACTACTCTGAACAGCACGTATTTCACGAAGGAAGCGAAGGCAGCAGAGCTGTGCGCATTTCCAGTAATGAGAAACCCAATGCAACACAATTAGAAGACAAACAGTTATTTGTAACCATGACTGTGGGTGTGATACCAACCTTTGTCAGACACCTCCATTGTTAAGTTGTACTGAGGAGCATCTTGCTTCTTCAAGGACTGTCTAGCTAACTGGACCTTTCCCTCGTATTCTTCAACCAGAAAGAGTCCATCCATGGGAAGTTTGGGGGTTTGCTCCACAATTTTGTACTTTAAGATACTGTTGATGGTGTTTATTTCATCCAGATCATGGGCGATAAAGACACCAATACTGCTCCCTATGGAGAAGGAAAGAAGAAAATCCATTCCTAAGGCCTGTGTCATGTAGTTTAAATGGTTTCACTCAATAAGCAGTTTCCTAGAAAACACTCTAGGTGGTCTTATATGCAGACAACAGCTTTTACTTTTTTTTGCCCCCGGGTGTAATTTATTAATTAATACAGTGTACTCATTAGCCAGGACTATCAAATAGTGTCATGGACTAGTGGTTTAAATAATAGAAATTTCTCAAATGGCCAACAATAGGTTTTGATTGACATCAAATGGAGATGGGATGGAGAAATCCTGTTTCTGTGAAAATGATCCCCTTTATCTATTAGTGGCATGCTCACCAGCTCTCTATATTATATATATTCCAGCAAGTTAGTTTTCTCTCCCTGTTTTAACAGAGAAGACAACATAAATATCCTTACATACCCTGTTTGATTGGAGAATTTTAATGTTTTTCATTTATCATTGTAAAACCAAGCGCAATCTTATAACTTTCTGATGTAGCTGTTACATGTAGAGCAATCTGACTTTAAGTACGAGTAAATTACTATTGAAAAAGAATCTTAGGTTGTTTTCCTTTTCAATATATTTCTGTTTAAACAAACTTCTTGTTAAAAAAAATAGAAATTTCTGTTTGCATGGTTCTGGAGGCTGGGAGCTGGCGAGGCTGTGTCCTCTGAGGCCTTTTTCATTTGCTTGTGTATGTTCTCCCTATAGCTTTTTTTTTTTCTTTCTTTCTGCAAAGCTTTATTCCAGAGGGGCTTAGTCCTTCTTGGCAGCTGCCTTCCTCATGGCAGCCAGCACGTTGCTCAGCTCCTCACGCTTCTTCTTGGCACAGATGTGCATCCCCACCCTTTTCTTGATGAACTTGAGGGCATGCTTGTCCTTGGAGACCTTGAGCAGCTCCATGGCGTGCCACTCTAGGGGCGAAGCCACATACCTCCCAGATCATATCCCGTGTGAACTTGGTGTGTTTGGTAAGATGTCCATGATGACAGCTGTGCCTCAGTTTGCTCACATTCTTAGTCACCTGTGGCCCTTGTTGAAGCCTGTGGCCACGGGATAGCGGAGGACCATGGCTACTCTTCCTTGCTGTGGCGAAAGGTCCCTATAGAAGGACACTAGCCATGTTGGAGTTAGGGCCCACTATAAAAACCACATTTAACCTTAATTCCTTCTTTAAAGACCCAGTCTCCAAATATAGCCACATTCTGAGGTACCTGAGGTTAGCGCGCCACTGCATGGAGGGGTGGCACAGAGCTCACACGGAGGGTTTGGACTTCACAATATAAACTTGAGCAGGATACAACATGGGCTACAGCGCCCTTTGAAAGTCCTTGCCCACCTTTTCAGGATGGAACTTTATTTGGAGAGAAGTTCAGTGTATATGTAATTAGTGAAGGACACAGAGATGAAACTCCCTGGTTTAGGGGAGCCCTTGGATCCTTATTAGAAGGGGGACACTGAAGTGCACAGAAGCAGAGATGATATGAGAGGGGCCAGATATTGAAATTATGCTTCTGCCCGCAGCCAACAGAAGCCATAAGGGGCAACGGATTCTCCCCCAGAGGCTCTGTCCTGGACTAAGGACTCTCAGCCTCAGAACAGAGAGACTAATGTTTTGTTGATATTATTTTAAGGAACCATGATTGTTGTGATTCATTACAGCCAAATTGGCACACAAGTACACACAGCAAAAGGTATGATCCAGCATCAGAAGCTAACTCTGGCTTGCCTTGAACCAACCTTATGGAACAACTGCAAAAGCTGACCCCACCTCAAAGATAAAGATAACACCGAGCAAAGAGCAGGCATGGTCCCTCCACTCCCTGCCTTCGTGCTGCAGCTCACAGCCCTAAGAACTGTGTTGCTGAGAATGTTTCAGCCCAGGCAGCACCAGAAGTAAGGGGTGACTGTGCCCTGCTTGCTCTGAGTGAGTCCTGGTGGGTGTTGAATCACCTGTTCCTTGAGATGCAAATTGTAGATTTCTTTGTGTGTAGCAACCGTCCCAGGAGAGTGAAGACTTGAACTCATTGCACTGTGGGCTTAGGTATACAGGCCTCTCCCAGATGAGTTTGTCTGCACTGACTTGCGGGGACACTTCGCATTTTTGGCTTGGGGGAGAGGGAAAGGGATGTCCCTGTATTGTGCCTATGGTGGAGTGGGACTCATGCAGGTGCGTCTTGTAGAATGGGCTCAGGGGTCATCAAGAGCAGCACGACAGAAAATATAGGTCTAGTGTGCCGCTGCTCCTTTCTGAATCCACTGCAATGGAGTTACCTTTGTGACATGCATGTGTCCCTGTAAGAAAAGTGCAGATGGTGGAGCGAAGAGTGCCCTGCCGAGAGCTGCGAGCCTTTGGTGCCTGAGTAGCCCTGTTCTGGACGCTTCCCCTTAGCAAAGTGGGCAGGACCACTAAGGGCACCTTTTTCTCCCTTCACAGAAAGCTTCCAGCCATCAAAGGGAGGCACCGTGAGGACCACTGACATCAGGGAATACCTCCTGGTGGAAGCAAGAGCGATCCATGCACAAATCCAAAGTGAAAGGAGTACCATATCCCTGCCTGAGGGGGGCAGGACCAAGTGACAGCCCAAGCTGATTCGAGAGCCTGTGCAGCATTTCTCAGGGGCAGCCAGGAATACTGTAGGGAGGTGGGGATGCCACAAGAGCCAAACTTCTAGTGTTGGTGTTGCTAAAACTTGGAGAAAGAAGTCCCACAAGGTACTGGATGATACAAGCCTAAATAAGAGGATGTAAATAAAAGAAGAAGGAGTATCTCATTAATATTCTCCTCGCAGCAGGTCCTGACATCTCAGCTAGACAGTAAACCTGCGAAGTGCAGGGCATTTGTCCGTCCCTCTTTTAAGCCACACATACAGAATATATGTAATTGCTTTAGAAAAATTTTCAGTCCATTAAAGACTATGTGAAGTATTTTGTAACAATAAATTCTCATTTTTAAAAGGAAGCAAGTAGCATGCTGAGCCCCTGACAATTTATTCTACCAGTAACAACTTCATTATCACTCTCAGAAAGCAAACTATTCCCAGCAGCCTGTAAGAGGCTCCCAGAGCTCCCCATCTCCCAAGAGTTCTAACTCGTCACAAGCTCCTCCTTCAAGCACAGGCTGAGCCTAATGACTAGACCCTAATGACTAGAAAATGGGCTAACATTTCCAAGGCTAGGTTATGGAGGGACTGTCACTCACTTGTCATTCATATTCCCTCCTTCCCCCTCTTCCCCTTTGTGCCTGTATGTGCATATTGGAATCACAGGCATATAGCTGCATGGCTCCCAGATTCTTTTTTTTTTTTTTTTTTTTTTTTTACCAGGGATCGAACTCAGGACCTTGTGATTGCCAGGCAGGGGTGTATACCTCTGAGCTATCTCCCCAGCCCCCAGATTTTTGAGTTACAAAACT
>NW_004524710.1:3804877-3812646 GCF_000260255.1 Octodon degus | reverse complement strand
AAAAAGTAGCCTGACAACACAAAGAAAAAGAATGTTCCTGGGGAGGGGGGAACACTCCTGGCACATGCACCAAGCTACCAGGAAAGGAGCTACCTTGTCAAAGGTGTGTAGCAAGAAGAGTAAAGAGGTCAACAGAAAATGATGAGAATGTGCACAAGAAATAAAAGGATCTCACCCCAGGAGAGCAAGGCCCCTAGAGACACCAGGCACAAGAGGCTGCTATGCTCATAGACCTCAGAAACTTATATGGCACAATAAACCAAAACTTTTCAAGAAATCCAGCCAGCTTAATCAAAGGGCTCAAGTTCAAAGGGGAAATAAGCAGGAGTTGCTCCAAATCCAGGAAAGCCATAAGATTCCCAGGAATCAGAATGTCCTTATAGTAGCTATACAGATATATACAAAAGCTATATAGTAGCTGTGCAAGTTCCGAGACAAAACTTGAAGTTATAATAAGATATACATATATATATTAAGTAGGAAAAAAAAGACAAAAATAGATGGGACTTTATCCACCAGCCTCTTGCATTGTTATCTGCTTCCTAGTGACTTAGTGACTAGGCAGGCTCAAAGGTCAAATGCAACCCTATCACTATTGTTTATGGAAATTAGTGTTTACTTAGCACATCTTATCTCTTTGAAGTTAGTTTAAGTAGAGGTCAAATAAGATGACTTACAGGGAAGCTTTGCCAGTGAAATGCCTCTCTGTTGCATACAGGATAATAGTGGGATGATTATGGTACTAGCAATAATGAAAAAGGGTATACTGGTGTTAATAGCAGAAGTCATGACAACTAGTGGTGGTAGTAGTTATAAATGCTCCAATTCAAGAACACTGCCCAGATGCTGCCAGAACCAAAGATGCTCTACCTGCATGATTTCACGGAACATTCGATCACTGTGCTGGACGACTGACTGCCATTGGTCAGCCAACGGACAGGAGACAGGAGCCACAGAGTTAGAACAGGGATGACAGCCACATAGCACTCACAGCCCTCCTTTCTTACCCAGTACTTCGTTCTCCTGGACCTCAAATACAGTCACTGCAGAGGGACACGACGGTGGGTTGTCATTAACATCTTGGACTTTCACATGGATTTGCAGGGGGTACGAAAGTGGGTTTCCATACTCATCCTTTGCAACTGCATAAAAAACATACTGCAACAGGAAGGTCAGAGTTGAGACAAGTCTCCTTCATTGTCCCCCTTACAGGGCAGAGAAAGTACCTGTTTCTAGATCATTCTCTGCCCCACTTTATTTTCAGTTTACTTAGAACTGGGAAATGGGAAACGAAGTTCAACCTGGTGACTGTATGATCAAATTATCATGTCTTTGAGATCCAATAATATGGTGGGATCCAGAACACAGATTTTTTTTTTTTTAAAGTAAAATGGAATTTGCTGTCAGCTCTAAGTAGGTAAGACTTTTGTCTTACTCCTGTGAAATGCTTCCTGTTTTTCTTACCGAATCCTTTTGTTCTCGGTCCAAGGGCTGAGTCACATAAATATCTCCCTTCTGGTCAATTGAAAAGGGGAACCTTGGAAGCTTCTCCTTTTCCACCAAGGCATAGTGTGCGCCGGGCTCATTCCACTGCACCTGCAGGCCCCAAGCGAAGAGTGAGGAAAGGCAAAGTGTGGGAGAGACCTGGTTCCTGACTGCAAATGGCTTTGGATGTCAGTGTCTTCTGACAACTGGGTTACATTTTTCATTAGCAACTCAAAATAAGACATTTTTTAAAAATGTGTTGTAGGGCTGGCCAGATAGCTCAGTGGATTAAAAAGCCCACTTTGGCAGAGCACAGCAGGCCAGGGATTCAATCCCTGGCCTGCTGTGCTGGCACTGCCCCGGGGCATGCTGAGACAATGATTGAGACCAAGCATGGTGGCATGTGACTGTAATCCCAGCACTTGGGAGGCTGAAAACAGGAGAATCACTGAATCTCATCTACATAGTGAGACCCTGTCAACCCTGTACTAAATACATTTTTTTTAAAAGTGTGTTGTTTAAAAAAAGCAAACCAGTGTGTTGTTTAAAAAAAGCAAAAAAGCAAACCAAAAGAGAGAATTTTTCTTCTCTAAAGCAATTCTTTATGAACCAACCCCTAAAGGCTTTGTGGGCTGTTTTCTTTCACAAGCATGACTGTAAAGGCTTCTTCATGAAACATCAAGTTAAGAACCAAAGTGTACTTGCTAGCTAGCATTATCTGAGGACTCAGCCATGACAAACGAGAAGCTTCCCAAGCTGAGTAAGAGCAGTGAGAGACATTTTAAACTTTTCTCCAGGCGATTAAAGATAACTGCTATGTAAATAAGGCACAGTCCTCCCTAAATATTTATTCTTACAGTCTTCAGGGAGAAGAGTAACTGCAAACTCCTAGAGTTGTCTTTAAATCAATCTAATTTTTTTAAGGAAAAACTTATTAAGACCAGTCAACTTTTTGGACAGACCCTGGCTTCCCTGATATTCTAAACTATTAAAAGCCTATATTTAACATTATTAATAATGATACTCATCTGAGTTCAGTCCCCAGTTCTGCCATAAAAAAATGATACTCATGAAGGAATTACTCTGTCATACACAATGCTAAATAATTTTAGGATCTCATTTAATCTCAAAACAGTCCTATGAAATAGAAAGCTGTTGGCATCTTGATTTTATAGATAAGGAACCCAGGGCACAAAAACTTAAATACTTGCCCAAGATCCTAGTGTTATTGAAATTTCCACATGAAACCATTCTCTTGGGCTAGGAGGAAACTGTGTTCCTTGCCAGTGATGTAAGCACCACCCAAAGTCCACTCTTAAGACTCTGTTCCCAATTCTAAAGTGAGCTCATGCCATGTCCTAAAATCCAGCCTACACTCTTGCTCTCTGAGCTGTGCTGTACCACTATTCTCCATGAACCCCGAAAGCCCTTGCTCCAAGCCTCAGGACCCTGTGGGTCCCAGGATTCCTTTTCTTTGACAACTCCAAGAACTATGTGTTGAGTCCTTTCTAATATTTATAGATCTCTTTGAGGGTACTCTAAATAATGAACAAAAGGGTTTCATCCAGGATCTAACTTTGAAATCCTCATGGTACTGTGTACTGGCATGCTTTCTTAGTTGCCAAAGCAAAAATTCCTCTTTTATTCTTTTTTTCTTTTTCTTGGCTAAATGTAATATCCACTAACTCAACATTCATTAAATGAAAGTCTCTCTAGGTCAGACAATAGATGTAATAGGATGGGTCACACCAGGCTCTTTAGCAACAATAGCATCATTTTTAAAAAAAATCTTAGGAAACTATGAACTGAGTCCTTTCTAAAATTAATAACTTTCATTTACTTTTACCAAATACTATGTCAATGGCTCTTCACAATAACTCTGAGAACTCTCATAATCTCCATTTTCCTGATGAGACATTTTGGGTCAGAACAGTGAGATTATTTATTCTCAGTTATTAAAGTAACGGGAACTTGATTTCAGTTCAGGGCTTCCAAATCCAGGTTCTCATACTGGCCTACACTGTTCATATTACAAGAATCCTCCTGAGTTTCCAGAAAGACCAGATGCTGGCAGGATCTGGGCTGGGTTTCTAGAAGCTAAGGTAGGGAGGTTCCTGGTAAGCGTACCGTCCACAGAGGGGAAGGAAGGTCATTTGGATGAAAAAGAGGCAGGTACAGGAGATGGGATAGTGTACTCCTCAAGGGGAAAGATTGCCCACTATGACTCTCCTTCCTTTGGCCTCTCTCTGTCTCTGTCTCACAGCTTCTGATAGCAAGAGTGGGTTGGGTCCACCTACCCCCACAAGATTAAGTAGCAGCTCTTTAAAAACATTTGCAATGCTAAATTCAAACCCTGTATAAGATGTGAGTACCATAGATGTCTCACTAAAACAGCCATGTCCTCCACCACCGACAGTGGACTACCAACATCCTTGGCATCTACTTTCTAGGTGAGTGTGGGAGAAATTCTCTCTGAAAGTTCAAATATGGATCTGAATCAAATTTTCTTCCCAGAAGGATGAACTCCAGAGTCTCAGGGCCAGAGACTGTTTCATTTGCTTTATAATTATGTGACACAATACAAAAGCATTTGTGAAGAACATGAGGTTAGGAGTCTACCAAGTGAGGCGCTCTAGTAAGTTCCATGTGCCAGCTGGGCACTACCTGAGTGATTTTCACGGGGTGAGGATCAGTTGAGTTTTCCATAATCTCCACAGGGTCTGGGGCTTTCCAAATATTCTCCTTCACTGTAATATCCACAGATGTAGTGTCACTGAAGGAGTTCTCACTCTGGCCTCCCATGTCCTTTACTGAGACCACCAGACTATATGAAGGATTCTTCACAGGATCCAGTTCCCTTGCCCCTACAGGAAACAGGAGGAAAGAAAATGTCTCTGCGTGCTTCAGGCCTGTTCCCTTTCTCCAGCTGATTGCATTTGAATCTCTTAGCTTACCTTGTAGGGTAAGTGATATTTCTCCTGTTTTGTTGTTGATCTGAAAGTACATAACATCGTCGACCTTGGGGAGCTGGATGACGATTTGATAAAAAAGCTGGCCGTTAGGAGTGGCTGGATCATCCAGGTCTGTAGCATTGACAGACATGAAAGGCTTTCCTGTTCAGCAAAACAGACACAGAAAACAAAACAAAGCAAAAAAGATAGTTGAAAGCCAGACCAACAAGAACCACTTTTGCCTTTAAGAAGCAGAGATCCAATGGGGGAAGATGCCATGGATTCACATCAGTAAAAAATGAATCTTTCTTCTTCTTCCTACCCCTAGAAGGCAGCTTCTCAAAGTATGGTCAAAAGACCTCTAGGGGTCTCTAAGTCTATTTCAAGGTGTCTATAAAATTTATTTTTTTTTAATTTTATTTATTTATGTGTGTGTGTGTGTGTGTGTGTGTGTGTGGCCAGCTCAGCCCACCAGGGGGCGGGCTGGCTGGCATGTGGTGCTGGGGGATTGAACCGCGGTCCCTGTGCTTTGTTTAGCTTGTTCTAAGTAGGTGCTTTAGACCACTGAGCCATCTCACCAGCCCCAAAATTTAAAAAAAAAAAACAGTGATATGTAGAAGATTCCATCAAAGCACAAGATAATTTAATGTAGTTTTGTGTTAAAGTTTTGGTATCCTTTTTAAAAAAGAACCTCAATTTGAAAATACTTATAAAATGTTCCTATCTCTCCCAACTACATACCTATGTGAGAATAATTTTTATTCAGGTATCACTTCAACCAAAAAATGACATAGCAGAGGAATAAATGTAGACACAGAAATAACACAATTGTTTTCCCTTCATCTAGACATTAAATTTGCAAAGATTCAAACAATGATGTTCTTCTCAGCATTGGTTTTACAAAACTAATTTTGTCTTGAAAAATATAGCTTTTATTGTAATATTTCTTTGTGTTTTTATATGATTTAATAAGTTTTTTAAAAATCTCTAATAGTAATGCATCTAACAAGTGATGAACGGGGATCAGCTAGTGAAGCGAACTTTCAATTTTAAAAATTTTTGTGAGTAGATTATTAGTATCATTGGCAGGTTGAAATAAGCATGGGGGGAGTTTGTATATGATGAAAATTCACAAACATCATAAATCAGGGGTACGCCCCAACCCCAAAAAAACTGTTAATTTTTTTTGAATTGGCATGATGTTTATTTCCATACTGTTTGAGAATTTGATTTACAAACCTAACACAACTTTGTACTTTTTAAATTATTTTTATTGAGAAACAAACAGCAATGAGACAGTTTCAAAACCAATTAGTCGGACAGATTCGATAATTAATACATTGTACATTGTTGTCTTCGTAGTGGTTATTCATAATACAAGATGCAGACATGATATCCTGCCCAAACACTGTTAGTACAAACCTTTTTTCTCAATGAATTAAGAGAAAGTAGCTGTATATCTACCCTAACTATTTTAACCAGAAAATAACTGGCCATAACCCATGAAACTAAAATTTCATTTCAACACTCGAAAAAAATTTCAGGGTCCTACGGCCAATATATTTGAGATCCGCTTCTCTAGAACATTTTATTGGTAAAGAGGGGAAAAGTATGGCCTTGAGGATTTTTACATAGCAGAGTCTGTGAGTGAAAGTCTTTGGTTTGCAATCAAACAATGACAGGGACAATGACAGGGACAGCAAAATTAGTCCACATAATAAAGTGAAAGGAATATTGTTTCCAGAATTATTATTTGCAGACACTGAAGAATGAAAAAAGGAAGAGATTGCGTATCACACAGGAATATTTGAAGGTGAGTTGGTGACAATAGGTAAGAGTGTTTCTAAGAACTTGAAAGTCTAATTTTTATTCTTCTTCTGTGTAGTTGCGATGTGATGCTCCTCAGAGATGCCTGCCATATGCACTTGGGCCTTGATGAAGGGCTTTGGTGGAAACCACGGTTAGAAAGTCAGTTCAGCGCCCAGAAAGGATGAGCCACAGCTGAGAGATGAATACAAGAAAAGAAAACCAACAGGACTGAGCAGTGACTGTGCTAATGCAGGTTTCTGCCTGTATAGGGAGAGTGGCCTCGCCTTTCCAGTTGGTTCTAGCAAGTTCTAGAGCTTGAAGTATTTTGAGGTTAACCACACAACAAGGGTTCCCACATATGCACACTTGACAGTGTCTAGAGAATTTTTATAGCGATGCTGCTAAATATCTTACAATGCACAGGACAGGCCCTGACCAAAGCACGATTATCAGGTCCAACATATCAACAGCACCAAACATGAGAAACCCTGGCCTACAACCATGGAGATAATAAAGCAACCCCAAGCAAATCACTGTAAAATTTAAGCTGGTAGGGGTTTAATAAGTGATAAGCTAAGCTGCTGGCCACACAAAGCCAGCCCCACCACCTGTGATGCCCCAGTGTTCTCCACACACATCTCCAGGCCCCGCTCTCACCTGGACGAGAGTTCTGCCTCACTGAGCCTTCGTACTTTGCCTGGGAAAACATGGGGCGATTGTCGTTGATATCTTTCACTTCTATGATGATGGGGACAGGACCCTCCACCGTCACTCCCTGGGCATCCAGAGCTGAAATCTGAGGTTGAAGGGAAACAACATTTTGGTGAGACTGGACTTCCTCCCACAGACCCAGAAGTCACTTGAAGGAAGCTAGAATTCAAAGAACCAGCAGTGTCATGACTGTAGAGGAGGAACTCAGAAGAGACCACAACGGGAAGCACTAAAATAGGTGTCTGGTCATGCAGCCTGGCTCTGCTTGGCAGCAGCTTTTCCACAGTGCTGGGCACTGAGCATGCTTCTGTTTTAAACAACTGGAGGTGGTGCGGTGACAGCACTTTGACCCCTGAGGTAATGGAAGGGTCATGTGTGTCACAGAACGGTGATGGTGATCAGCCTGCAGAAGGTGCAAGGCAGGAAGCTGGTGGCTTGCTGTTCTTTAGCATTAGTTCTCTGCCATTCTCAAGTATTCAGATACCAACCATGAATCTTCAGGGTTCTGCAGTCAGCCTCTGGCCTTTGGTTCCTTTTGCTTTTTCTAAGACCCAGAGGCGCTCCAGCTTAGCACTGACGCTGACTTCATTAAGGGCTTAGAGCCCGCTTAGCACCACAGGCAGATGGCAGTGAAGCGTCAGTGAGCACAGGCTTCGTTTTGGTTCTGGTGCCTGAGCAGCATCTTATTTGAATGAGTAAGGCTGTCTAACAGTCTTGGGAATGTAAAGGGGGTTACTCTCTTAAAAATGAACCCTAAGGAAGAGGGCACCTTTGCTATATGTTTTTTTGTAGCTGGTAAAAAAAAAAAAAAAA
>NW_004524710.1:3803084-3803726 GCF_000260255.1 Octodon degus | reverse complement strand
AATAAATTGGAAAATAATAATGCCAATGTGAGTAAGAAAATATAATTCACATAATCCTTTTAGAAATAAGGAATAAAATGTAGGCTTTGTTATAAACATTACAGAGTTTATCTTATTTTATTTATTTATTTATTTTTTGGCGGAACCAGGGATTGAACTCAGACCCTTGCGCTTGCCAGGGAAGCGCTTATTCCTCTGAGCCATCTCCCTGGCCCCACAGAGTTTATCTTAAAGAAAAAAATTTACAAAATGTCCATCAGTTGAGGAATGGATAAAAAGATGTGGTATTTTTATACAATGGAGTATTACTCAGCTATAAAGAAAGACAAACTCGAAGCCCTCATATAAGTGGGCACGACTAGAGGCTACACCTATAAGTGAAATAAATCAGACCCACATGTGTAAATATCATAATGTCTCCCTAGTGTAAGAACCTGAAAGAATAAATAAAACCTGGAAGGTACAATAGACATAGTAAAACAGAAAGAAACTGAGCTTAAGGATTAAACAAAAAAAGATGAGGAAAAGGAGAAAAGATAGGAAAAAAAGAGGGAGGGAAAAACATGCAAGTACATATACAGGATGGCTGAGATGATTGTACTCATAATTTCCGTCAATTGTTTTTTGGTTTTTTTTTTTTTT
>NW_004524710.1:3801707-3802984 GCF_000260255.1 Octodon degus | reverse complement strand
TTGACTAATTCTGTATGCTGATATCTGTGATTTGAGCAACTACATCGAGGACAGCAATGTATAAGAAAAACCCCATGGTTGAATATCTCTCATGTTGGTCTTCTAAATGTGTACCTTTCTAATTATCAACTACTATACTCTCTTTAAAATAAATTAAAACAAAAAAAGACAAGGAAAAAAAATAAGATTTCTTGAAAGCAAGAACCAATATTCAATTAACAATCTTGTATAACTATATCTGTTAATCTGAGCAACAGATTTGATGATAAAAATATATTATAGTAACCAGTGTTAATTAACTATTCCTGTTTTAAAAAAAATCTATAATATATGTATTGTTGTACGTTACCCTGTTTCTGTCTTTCTTCTATTTGCTTTTGTTTCTGTTTTTACTCTTCAAAATAAAATTAAAAAAATTAATGCAGCAAACTACATGCTTGTACAAGATGCATTTATCAGGTTTGTAAAATTGAAAAGTCCTAACTTGCTAAAATATATTTAAATTATTATGGCATATAAACCTGATAGATCATTAATTATTAAAGGGTTCATTATAAAGAGACATAAGAAACAGTGGTAGAATACAAATTTTAAAAGAATATAGGGTAAATCTGGGCTATGATTTGAAACACAATGAAAAGCAAGCATACCAGCAGGCAAAAAATGGGATTGCTTCAGATACTAAGAGATGATGAGATATGAAATGAGTCATATTATGGGTAAGGATTTTATTATTCATATTTGCTTATCATTGTTTTTTTTTGTTTATATAACAAAAGAGTTGCCATTGATGTTTCAACCACTTACCAGTCCAATCTTATTTAAATAGAGAATGATCCAAAACTCCATATTTTTATAAGATAATGTAACAAGAAATATAAAATGACAACTTTATCAAATTTATTCAATACAAGAATCAACTGGTTGACAGGACACTTGCCTAAGTGACACTCAGAGTAGTCAGTACCTAAGCAAACGCACTGCCTGGGTGGCCCTCTGGGTAAACTGCTACATGGTTAAGAAAACACTCAGATATAAGTGGAACAGAAGAAAGACTTTGTCCTCCATAAAAGAAATGAGTACACTGGAAAAGGTGCAAATATCAACTTTTTCAGAACTTCAGGAATTAACTAAATGCCGGGCATTTTAATAAAATAAATATGATTATCAGTAAGAACCAAGCTTTTTATAATATTAATTTCATTGAGAAAGAAGTAGCAATGAGAAAATTTCAAAACAGGTTAGTAGGACAGTTGCAATAATTAATGAGCTGCATA
>NW_004524710.1:3798360-3801492 GCF_000260255.1 Octodon degus | reverse complement strand
TTGTTTACTTTTGTCAGAGATGGGTATTCCATTGCCATTCATATATTGTAGGTGCATGAATTCAAATGTCTAGGAAAGGAAAAATAAACCAAACCCAAAGCCCAAAGACAAGAGGAAATTATAAAAATTAGAGCAGAAAGTAATTCAATCCAGACAAAGAAAACAATTCAAAGAATTAACGAATCAAAAAGCTGGTTCTTTGAAAGAACCAAGCTTTGAGGTGTTTTAATTTGCCTAATGCCACTGTCCTTTGCTAAAAAGCTGAAGTAACCTTAGAAACCAACAACATCAAAACACAGTCCTACAGAGGGGACTTAGGATCTTGGAGCTTTCCAGAAGCCCACTTGCAGACAGAGATTATCATGTGGCCTGTTGTTTCCTGGGAAACACTCACAAGGGCTAAACTTCATTCAGCTGACTCAGAGCTTGTCGCTACAATTTTATTCCTGCAGCGTGAGTTGAAGAGAATCATCAGCAATTGCTTAGCATTGCAGGCACGTGATGACAGTAACTAGAGAAAATAAAGTACTCACCAAAAGAATTTTAAAGCAAATATTGGGGAATAAGCTCTCCATGGGAGACTTTGAAAATCTCTGGCCTACTACTAGGAATCTAGAAGGCCACACTGACGGGCAGGGCTGTAAACCTGCCCTAGACCCTTAGCTCTGGCAACTTTGAGGTTCTGTTCAAGCAGGAAGTGAAGGCTAAGGCAGAACTGTGCACTCCCTGCCATATGGATGAAGGTGTGTCTTATAGTATGCAGAGCAGCGCGGAGAAAGTTGGGAGACTTCCTGGTTCAAGGCACCTAAGGTAATCTCTGTGTGGTCATTACCTGAACACTCAGCTAGCTGAGCAGACTCTGTTGACCACACATGACAAAGAATACAGACTTCAAAGTATGAGTTTATAACAGGCACCAAAGTAGTGGTAACCAGTCCTGGGAAAAGGAGGAAATGGTTCTAAAGTTGTTACATTATATTGTTTAGAATGTTTGCATTTCATAATTTTGAAATATACAAACAAGAAAGAATGCTAAACCCCATACAGAAGAAGAGAAAAATCCCTCTATAGAAATTGTTCCTGAGGAAGCCTAGATATCACACGTACTAAGGCTTTTTAATTATCTGTTTTAAATAAGCTCAAAACTAAATCTCAGGACCAGGGAGATGGCTCAGTGGAATAAGTGCTTCCCTGGCAAGTGCAAGGGGCTCAGGTCAACCCCAGTTCCACCAAAAAAATAAATAAATAAAAGTAAATCTCACTAAATATAAAATACTGATAAGAGGATAGAATTATGTTAACTGAAGTGAAAATTTTTTCCAGAGATCTTGAAAGCAGATTTGAGCTAGAAGAATCAGTGAACTTGAAACTAGATTCATTGATATATTATTTACCTAAAGTACAGAAAGAAAAATGAGTTAATAAAGCTTTAGAGATTGCTGGAACAGCATCAGACACACACACACACACACACACACACACACACACATACACATGCATACTAAGAGTCCCAGTAGTAAAGGAAAAGTTAATTGAGAAGAAAAACTACTGATAAACTTTTCAGGTTTGTGAAAACAATAGTCTACACATCCAAGAAGCGTAATGAACTTCAAACAGGTTAAACTGAGAGAACTAATGTTAGACACATCATAATAAAATACTTCAAAAGGAAAATTAGAACCTTGAAAGCAGCAACAAAATATCTTAAAATTGCAGAGACTCCTTACACAACAGGGTTTCTCAATAAAATTAACATGTGTTTTCTCACTGAGACCAGAAGGCAACAACATTCCAAGGGCCAAAAGAGAAAGGCTTCCAAGTAAGAATTGCAAATCCAACAAAATTATCCTTCAAAATAAGGATAAAATTAACTATACTGCTATCAAATAAAGCAGATGTAAGACATGATTGTTACTAACAAAAATATCATTCTGTAATGACACAGAATCAATATACCAGGAAACCATAACAATTGTATATGTGCCCAGCAAGAGATTCCAAATTATATGAGAGACTGACAGAGTTGAAAGGAACACAAAAAGTTCAATACTAACTGGTGAACTTTAAGGCTTCACTTTCAATAATATCTAGGATCAAAGATTTAAATATTAAAGCTCAAACACTAAATTTGACAAAGAAGAAATTACATAGGAATTCTAAAAACATAGGAGTAGGTAAAGAGTTCATGAATAAAAACCAAATTGCATAAGAAATACTTTAAAGAATCAACAACTAGGATCTCATCCTTTGGAAACGTTTCTGCACATCAAAAAAAAAAAAAAAATCACCAACAGAGTAAAAAGAAAACCCACAAATTGGGGGAAAAAATTAGCTTAATATCCCTCAGACAAAGGACTTCTATCTAAAACATGCAAAGAATTCAAAAAATTTGAATTCCAAAATTCAAAGACCCAATCAAAACATGGGCATCTGTTGTGAATATACACTTCTCAGATGAGGAAAAACAAATGGCAAGTAAATACATGAAAAAATGTTCAACATTATTTGTCATTTGAGAAATTCAAACTAAAACAACACTGAGATTCCATCGCACCCCACAAGGAATGACTATCATAAAAAGTCAACCAGTAACAAATGCTACAGGGACTTTGGAGAAAAAGGAACCTTCCCCACTGTTGCTGGGAGTGTAGACTGGTGCAACCTCTGTGGAAATCAGTGTGGAGCTTCCTTAAAAAAACTTGAATTAGTGTTCCCATTCAACCCATCTATTCCCCTCCTGGGTATTTTTCCAGAAAAACTGAAAACATTATACCACAGCAATACACATGTGTCCATGTTTATAGTAGCACAATTTGTCTTACCTAAATTTTGAAAAACAACCCAAATGCCCATCAGCTGAGGAATGGATAAAAAGATGTATTTTATACCATGGGGTAGTATTCAGCTATAGAAAAAGATAAATTCAAGACTTTGATAGGTAAATGGATGCAACTAGAGACCATACTCATAAGTGAAATAAATCAACCCACATGTGTAAGCATCATATTGTCTTGCTAATGTAAGAACCTGAAAGAATAAATAAAATCTGAAAGGTATAATAGATACTATGAGAGGGAAAGGGAAAGGATTTGTTCAAGGGGAAGGAACAGCTGGGATATGGGAAAGGAGAAA
>NW_004524710.1:3796615-3797835 GCF_000260255.1 Octodon degus | reverse complement strand
TACTATTTTTGTTCTGTTTAAAAATATTAATTAATTAGTTAATAAAAGAGAATCAATCAAAGGAATACAAGTCTTCAATAACACTATAAATCAAATAGGAACTAACAGCACTCTAGAGAATATTCCATCCAACAAAAGCCATATTCCTCAGGGTAGATCTTATATGAGGTCATAAACAACTCTCAATAAATTTAAAAGTACTGGAATCATATAAAACACATCCTCTTACACAATGGATTGAAATTAAAATCAGTAATAGGATGAAATTTGAATAGTACAAAAATATGTATGTGGAAATAATTGACATGCTCTATTAACCAACAAGTCAAAGAAATTCAAATGAAAATTAAAAGAACACTGATATAAATGAAAATAAAAACAGCATACATATTGGATGCAGATAAAGCAGTACTTAAAAGATCTATAGATATAAACTTTTATATTTAAAAAAGATCTCAAATAAATAAGCATTTCACTTTAAGAAAGTAGACAAATAACCAGATGTCGTGGTACATGCCTGTAATCTCAGCACTTGGGAGGCTGAGGCACAAGGATCACTGAGTTCAAGGCTATCCTGGGCTACACAGTGAGCTCACGACCATCCTGAACTACACAGTGAGACCCTATCTCCAAAAGAGAAAAGAAACTAGAAGAAAAAGAAAGATACACTAACCCCAAAGCAAGCAGAAAAAAGTAATAAGGTTAGAGTAGAAATTATCAAAATAGATAATATGAAATCAAGGGAGAAAAATCAAAATCAACAATGCTAAGGTTGATTCTTTGAAATGATCGACACAATTGACAAATTTTCAGCTATCCCGACCAAGTTAAAAGTTCTGATTCAAGTAAGAAATTTCAAGGAGCTTGGCAGTCACCGTTTACAATGCAGTTATAGCCAAGTCCAAGAACCACACCACACACAACCAGTTCCAAAAATGGCACAGAAATGACATAAAAAATCTCAGTTGCAAAGATAGGAATCTCTGAAGGGGGAAGATCCCAAGTTCCTTAGGAACATGTGTTTTGCCAAGAAGCACAACAAGAAGGGCTTCTAGAAGATACAAGGAAACAACACCAAGGCCAGGAGTGCATGTGCCAAGGCTACTGAGGCCCTCGTCAAACCCAAGATCATTACAAAGGGAGTAAACTGCAGGCTCGCTTGACTTGCCTATGTTGCCCACCCCAAGCTTGGGAAGCAAATCCATGCCCGCATTGCCAAG
>NW_004524710.1:3794121-3795595 GCF_000260255.1 Octodon degus | reverse complement strand
AACCACATGAGTATCTCAATAGAGGTAGTAGAAAATTATTTGACAAACTCCAACATCCTTTCATAATAAAATCCTCAAGACACTAGGAATAGAAAGTAGCTGCTCAAGCTGATAAATGACATCTACAAAAGTCCACAGTTAATGTCGTATTTACTGGTGAAAGACTGAAAGCTTTACCCAAAAGAATAAACAAAGCAAGGGTGTCCAGTCTTACCACTTCTACCGAACTTTGTACTGGAGATCCTAGCAAGAGGAATTATGAAGAAAAACAAACAAAAGACAACCATTTTGGAAGAAAGAAGTAAAACTTTCTATTTATAGAAGACATGATTTTATATACGGAAAATCTCAAGAAACCTTTTTAAAAACTATTACAGCTAATAAGTTCTAGAAACTTGCAAAATACCAGTGCATAAAAATTAACTGCATTTTTGTACGTTAGCAAAGAAAACCCTAACAATGATATTTCTTACCTACTATTTAAGATAGGGTCAAAAACAATAACAGAGTTCACAATAATTTTAAACAAACAATTAAGATTTGTAAAATGAAAGCTATAAACATTATTGAAAAATTAGGGATCTAAATGAGTCTTAATATCTTTAATAAATATCCTTAATCTCTTTAATATTTATCCTTAATTAATATCCTTAATAAGTCTTAAAGTCTAAATAAGTCTTAGTATCCCATGTTTACAGATTGATGATTTTTTAATATTGTTAAGAGGGCAATAACCCCAAATTGATCTGTGGCTTCAAAACAATCCCTTTAAGATTATAGCTGCTTTAAAAAAAAAAAAAATCAGCAGATGACTCTGCAGTTCATACAGAAAAGAAAGAGATCCAGAATAGCTAGAAGAGCAAACTTATAGGATGTAATTCTAACCACAAAGCTCCAGTTAAGCCAGTGAGATAGCTCAGCTGACTAAGCACCTGCTTAAGCAAATGCAGGGACCGGGGTTCGATCCCCGGCGCTACATGCCATGCCAGCCCTAACCCTGGGCATGCCGAGCCGTCCACTGAGACCGGGCAAGGTGGCACAAGCCTGCAATCCCAGCACTGGGGAGGCTGAAAACAGGAGGATCGCTAGGAGTCTGTGCTGCATTATGAGACCCTGGGCCAAATACATTTTAAAAAATTAAAATGGATTGGATTTTTTAAAAAGTTAAGACAATATAATATTTAAGATAGACAAGTAGATGAAAGGAATCAGCAGAGGTTCAGAAACAAATCTTTATACTCCTGGCCAACTGATTTCTGACAAGGGTGGTAAGATAATGGGAAAAAATGTTTTTTAAAAAATGATTTTGAAGCTACAACTCTTGTTGCACAGGTCCTGCTTTACCTTGGTCTTAACCGTCCAGTAGAAAAGTATGAAGATGAAATATAGGAAATAAAGCCATGCTGTTATGTTGAGCTGTGGGGGACTCAGGTCAATAATTTCTGACATTGCCAGTTAAACAGAAGACCCAATG
>NW_004524710.1:3776705-3793246 GCF_000260255.1 Octodon degus | reverse complement strand
CTCTCTCTCTCTCTCTCTCTCTCAAATAAAACAATTAAAAAAATTTAAAAAAAATTAAAAGTATTTGTGTTTCAGGGGTGGGTGAGATAGCTCAGAGGACTAAAGCACCTGCTTAGGCACACTTAGGCAAGCTCAGCGACCACAGTTCGATCCCCGCCACCACATGCCACGCCAGCCCTGCCCACAGGGCAGTCTGAACAGACCAGAGTCCAAGTGAAGTGGTGCACACCTGTAATGCCAGCACTGGGGAGACTGAAAACAGAAGGATCACTACAAGTCCAAGCTGCATACTGAGCCCCTGCAACAACCAAATACATTTAAAAAAAAAAAAAGTATTTGTGTTTCAAAGGGCACTATTAAGAAAGTTTTTAAAAAATTTACTTTAAAAATGTGAGAAAATATTTATTAATGATTTATTTCCAAAAGGAAGATTTGCAGGCAGAATATCTAAAGAACTCTTACAACAACAAAAAAGACAAACAACCCAATTAAATAATAGACAAAATATTTGTGTAGGCATTTAACCAGCGAATATAGAGAGTGAGCCAAGAGGCACACGAAAAGATCAACACTATTAGTTATTAGGGAAACCCAAAGCAAACGTACAAATAAATACTGCTTCATAGACACATGGATGGCTACAATAAAAAAGACATAGTAAATATTGAGGACATATAAAGATCAGAGCTCTTTTACAACGCTGACAGAAATGTAAACGTGCCAAGCACTGATGGTGCATGCCAGTAATCGCAGCACTCTGGGAGGTTGAGGCAACACTTAGCATACATCTGTCCTCCAAAAAAAAAAAAAAAAAAAAAAAATCTAAAGGAGAAGTGAGTCAGGACTTGCTCAGTGTGGCCATTCCACAATGAGTATTTTAAAAAAATCTGCACACAACAAACATGTACAGGTTTTGTCAATTTAAAAAACAGAAGGCCAGTCAGATAGCTCAGCAGACTACAGCACCTGCTTAGGCTGACGCAGGGACAGGGTTCGATCCCCAGTGTGCCCTGCCGGCACGGCCCCCAGGGAATGCTGAGACAGCAACTGAGACTGGGCATGGCGGCACGTGCCTGTAATCCTAGCTCTTGGAAGGCTGAAAAGCAGGAGGATCACTAAGAGTCTGATCTGTGCAGTGAGGCCCTGTAGGCTTTGTACTAAATACATAAAAAATAAATAAATAAAAATTAAAAACAGACTCAGATCCTCTTTCCTTGTTTGCCCTTTGCCTACCAGACTTCCCTCAGAATCCTCTGCGCATGTATTAGCTTTGGTTTCCTTGTTAGCTTTCACCTTTGGACCCATGTCCTTTCTGCCAGGGTAGAGCCTCCTGTACAAGGGGCGCTCCATTTGTGGTTTAAAAAAATTGCAGTGTAAAAAAAAAAAAAAAAAAAATTGCAGTGTAAAAATGAAGTTCATGCCAACCTATGGAGAATAGCTCACGAATGAAAGAAAGAAAACATGTCAGAGAGAACCTACGGTGAAGCACTCCCAGCAGGGCAGAGAAGAAGTCAAGGAGGAAGTCACCTCTTCAGGGAACCCGCCCCCTTCCTGCCCCTCCAGCTATGGCCATAGGGCTCTGAGAGGAAACCTGAATCAGACCCATCCTTTGGGGAGAACCATAGCACCTCAGGATTAGGGCTTCTGGTCTCTGCAGCCTCCTCTTCACCTTCTCCTGGCTCTATCCTGCCCAGCCATGTGGCCTTCTGGGATTCCACAGCTGGTGCCCTGTCGCATCCCAACATGGCCAGCTGTCCCTGCTGTGTCTCTGAACACTCTCCTCTCCCTTCTGTCAGCCTCCAGCTCTTGATGTGTTCACTCCCTATGTAGGGCTGACTTCTCTGGGCAGAGAGGCCAAGAGCCCACTAACTTCTGGATGGACAGACAGATGTGCACGTGCAGCTGCCACTCCTACTTGTGCTCATCTGGTACCAACTGGGAAGAGAGACCTGAAGTAGCTCATAGCTTACCCTCTGCAGATGGGAACCACTTGCAAGACAGACATGCGGCATCTACCTTAGAAGATCATGCAGGAACCCTGTGTTGTTCTCTGGTGCTTGGCATGGGGAGGGACATGAGCAACCCCAGCGGCTCATCAGGTCTCCTCCACACTCTGGGGCCTAGCAGCTTCCAGAGGGGATGTGTGGTAAATGCAGTGGGACATTCTCCATTCTTGCTACATTCTCAGCATTAGTCCAGTTCCCTAAAAGCTGCAGTCTCTCATCCACCTGTGGGCCATCTCTCCAGCTAATGCCTCCCCAGTTATGTAACTGCTAAGAAGATGGCTTCACCTCATGCCATGCATCCCATCAATGAGGGCCAGGCCTGCACTCAGAGCTACCTGTGAGGAAAAGGCAGACCTTTGGCCACAGACAGAGGCCCATCCATCCCCAGCTCCAGAGAAACCCCACCTTCCAATGCTTCATGAGGAAGCTCATTGAGCAGTCAGCCTTTCATATCAGGGCCCTTTCCACTCCAGGGCCGACAGACACCAGGCTCTCTGCGTAGGACAGGATAGAAGCCCTTGCCCCACACATGATTGAGGAAGTCCAGATGTGCATGTCAGGTGTGACTCATGATACGGCACCACCCGTCTGTGTTTGACTTAGCTTCTGAAATCTTTGATGCATAGATTCGCCGTGCCTCTATTATTTCCCGTTGTATAGCATAGAAGGGAGTAAAAGCTTACTCACATTCTGAGAAATCAGGATGACAATGATCAAGGGTAGTGTTTACCTGGAATATGACTTGACTTTGTTCTTGGCCTTCGTAAATGGGAAATGTCATGGGCTTCAGGGGTCCACTAAATTTCCCGTCTTGGCCATTTCCCACCGTCTGTCAACAAGGAAAGAGAAAAACTTAGCATCTATTACAAATATACATAAGAGCTTCCAGAAACAGTCCCTGAAAGATAATACTCCATCATAGCTGAAAACAGAAAATGTGATCAAAATAGAAAGGGCTCCATTGTGGTAAAGACTACCACATGAGAAGAGCTTCCTTGGCTTCTACTGTTCTTCTCATGTTGCCCCTGGAGAACCTGGTCAGAAATTTATCGGCCCCTCCACATAACAATGAGGCCTAGAGCCGTGAGTAAACTACTGAGCCACCTTCTAAGTCTGCAGGGGTTATATCAGCTTCTTAAAACACCTCTTGCCACTATTATTTTATGAGGGCATTCATGGCAAATTCTGAGCACTCTGGTGCTCAGTCACCTCAAGGACAGTTGAATTTATGGGGGGGATGGTTGATTAGTAGAATGCTTACTTGGCACATAGTTAAATTTTGGTTAAATATGAATCTTTTTCTGATTTAAATTTTATTTATCTAATTATTGACAAAGTTGTATTATCTTTTCAGACATTTATTGGACATTCTAGTTTTCACATATATAAATTGCCTGTTTATACCAACCTACAATACCTCTACTCATTTTTCTTCCTTTCACTGATTACAGGCATTCTCTGTACATCAGGAATATCATTCTTTGTTTTCTACATGAATTGCCAATGTTTTCTCCCCAGTTATCACTATCAAATACGAATCTGAATTGAAACTGAAACTAAGAAAAGCTTGCTACTCTAACATTAAATATTTCATATTTGCTTAGAAAAGGTAACAAAATCACACAGTTTATTTCTTTCAAGCGGGGGCCATACAAGTTTTCAAAAATCCAAAGATCTTATACTTGAAAGTCAATCCACCTCTGTAATCACTCAAATCAGACTGGAGAACAGTAGGAGCAGTTGAGGTAGTAAGTAGATTTTGTTCTTGGCAAGTATGAGGCTCTGTTCTAAGCACCCTGAAGCTGGTATACAAGACTATCAGAGTAAATTGCTTCCATCAGCCCCATTTACAGGTAATGAGACTAAGATATAGAGAAGTAATTGCCCAGGTCATGGGTGAAGGAAGGAATCGAATCTGGATCTCTGAAACTTGCCCTCTTAGCTACTATGTGCTCCTGTCCACCAGAGGGTGCAAAAGCAGCCAAGACAACCCAGAGGGAAAGCCTACCACAATGGGAATGTTCTCTGGGGTGTGACTCCTACCACTCCCAACCCTGTAGAGAAAAGCATTCAGCAGCAGCCCTGCCACCTCCACCTTCCCAGATGCAAGGCAGAATGAAGCAGGATAGTGGAGGGACAGCCAGCCATTTGGAGGGATGCCCTCTAGGACCAGGGACCTCCTGTCCCAGGCTAGATGCTGGCCAAGCCTCTCTCTTTCCTGGGTAGGTAGTTCTTTGGGTCTCCCATTTGTGGAGTAAGACAGAGGTGAGTTAAATTAGAATCAGAAGCATAAGGCAATTTGATGGAATGAAACCAAAAAGGTAAAGCCTGGGTGGAGAAAAGAAAATTTGCTTCCACTTGTTTAGTGAGAGCAAGCACACGCAGGTCATATAAATGCCATCTGGGAATCACCCAAAATAGCCAGTATGTGAGTGCAGGAGGAAAAGTCCCATACCATGTCTCTTCTTCGTTGAATCTTGACTAAATTGATACTGTTATCTGATAAAAGCCAATAATAAGAACAGAAAGCTTTGAATTTGATCCTTGCAACAGAGTTCTGGCTGCTACTCCAATTAGCTGTCCCTGGGTCACTGCAACCTCTCTCCTTTGCTACCTCCCACCATGGAGACTGGGAAGCTCATGCAGCTCCTTCCCAGGCTCCTTTGCAGCTAGATGGTGGCCAAGTCACCCGCTTTTGTTTCATAAAACAAGAAGGAAGTCTGCAGAGCATGGAGGATTTAGCGGTTTCAGACTTTTGTTTTCTTATTGAAAGGGGATAGATGTGGTTGGTATTGTCCTTCTTTGTGTCCTACTGGTTGAGACAATGGACCTCACATCTGCAAATGGTGCTGCTACTATGAACCATGAAGATACAAAGCAGTTCAAAAGATGGTAAGGCAGAGAGAAAGAAATTCAATAGTATGATAACATCAAGATACTGCTAACCTGCCCCAAAAGATTACTTCAGACTTCTTGATACTGGAGGAAAATAAACCTCTATTTATTTAAGAGGCAAGTCTTATTTCCAGTTAATTGTAGACAAAACCTTTCTTTTTTTATTCTTATTTTATTTATTTATTGTGGCTGGCTCAGTATATCCTGGGTGTGGGGCTGACATGGCATGTGGTGCCAAGAATTGAATCTCAGTCCCTGCACTTTTGCCTAAGCTTGTCTAAGCAGGCACTGACAAAAGCATTCTTAACTCACCGACTTCTAACCATCTGCTTTATCCTAGTTTAACTTCCTTTGGGATCTCTTCTTGCCATCTACTTTTCTACATTTTGTCCACTTCCATTAACTCCTCCAGAAGGTGGAGCATAGGAGTTGGGTACAGATGTCCATGTGTCACCATGGTTGGCCCAAGGTAAGAATTGTACTTGCTGCAAAGCTACTGATGAACAGCAAACTTCCTCCATAACTTTGTTCTCAGGAAGGTCAACCCTGCAGCTGATCACATTGAAACCTGCATCAGTCAGAAACATCAAGAGCAAGGCTGGGGGCTGGGGAGATAGCAAGGTAATCTAAGTGCCTACTTGGCAAGCATAAGGACCTGAGTTCAATCTCCAGTACCATGCCATGCCAGCCCCAGAACCCTGGACACACTGTGCTGGCCTTGAAACCGGGCATAGTGGCACACACCTCTAATCCACACAATGGAGAGGCTGAGACAGGAGAATCACTGTGAGTCCAAGTAAAGCTATGTTTTTCCTGTGGAGACAATCTGGCTCAACCATAGGAAAGGTGTGTCAGGTTGCAGTTCCAGGGTTCAAAGTTGCATCCTCATATCAGAGTAGAAAATCTCTCTTCCTGCCCATTAATATGGCAATTGGGGCCATAAAGATTTCAAAACCCATGTGCACCCTCTGAGTCATCAAGCCACACCACCAGAACTGAGAAGGATGGTGTGGTAGAAACTAGAAAAGAACACCTTTCAGCCAGGAACACAGACAAGTACCCCCTTCTCACACAGGAAGCATATGAGACGGCCAATAACAAATGCTGAACAATCTCCTGCTCCCTCTATGTCATTGCTAGTTCCCAATATAATTCCATAATCATGTATTTCCTTGCTTCTCTGTTTATGCTGCCAGCTAGGTGATGAGGCTGAAAGGTGACTAAAGCACAGTCCTTTCATTGTAGAGGTTGGGGGTCCATAGAAGCGTAGATACTGGACTTTTAAAATTCTATAGTGAGGCCTGGGGAAATGGTCCAGTGGAATAAGTGCTTCCCTGGCAAGCGCAAGGGCCTGAGTTCAATCCCCAGTTCTGGAAAAAAAAAATTCTACAGTGAAATCTTAAGAGTATTTATTGTGCCCTGGCACTGTGCTGCTCACTGATCGAAGAACTTTATACAAGTGTTATCTCACTCGACTGCAACAACTTCCCATAAGGCAAATACCATGATCAGACCCATTTCAAAGGGGAAAATAATTTGAGTTACAAATCTTACAGGACTCAGTCAAGTTCTTTGCCCTAGTAAGTGGCAGCAACAAGTTTAAACCAAGGCCTGATTTCATAACCATCCTATGATAATGGAGGCAGGAAAGGACACTTGAGAACATAGATAGAATGGGGTGCCCGGCCCAGCCCTTACACAAGCCCAAGGACAAGCTCTGCACCCATGGGCTTCAGGGATACCCACAGTCCATGAAGCCTGAATTGCAGTTGTCACCCCAAGAAGAAGGCTTTTATAGTTTCACAAGTTTGGCTATATTTCACTCTCTAAAAATATCTTGAACTATGTGGACTCCAGGGGACTTTCTAGGACTTGGTGTATTGTTTTTAGATCCCAGAAGAAAGGAAACAAGATGGAAATCATGAGGATTTAGGAGTTTCCTTCTAAGGAAAAAGCAAATACATTTCCACAACCCTCCTTCATTACACACACACACAAAAAGAAAAATTGGCAACTTTTGCAGATCTCAGGAGCTTCCTGGATAGAGTAAGGATGCACTCTTCTCTCTCCACAGGCTGGGACTCTCCTTCCCACTCAGCTCTGGAAGCCTAGCAGCCTATACAGTCGACTCAACAAATGACTGAAGATAAATTTAACCCAAAAGCCCCATTTGTGGGGGTGGGGGGAGTACACAAGAGTTAAAAATAGAGAAAATGATTTTTCTTGATGTGTTTTGGTAGTAACTTTTCATAGTCAAAATAAAAAAGTCAAGATCAAAGGCTAAAGGCTAATACATGTATCAGTACAATTTCTTTCCAGATTCCCTAAGGTATCCCTGAAGAACATATTGGTCTTAAACCTTGCTCATTAAGTAGTACTGGCTTGTAAGGGCTGAGGAAAAGTGTCTCCTCCAGCCTAAGGACAGACATATGATTTGTAGCCATTACACTGGAAATAGAACATCAGAACACCATGTCCATTCTATACAACCATTTCATTTTCATAGGTCACCTTTTTGTTAAGTAATGGAAATAATTCTTTCTCTGGCACACTACAGAAGGATGATAGAAAATATTCTGGTAAATAAGCAGAGACAAATACACTCTTTTCTTACCAAATAAAGTATAAGAAGACACAAGGAGTGAGGACGGGCTGGAGTCATCTCGCTGTTCTTACTCCAACTCCTGTGAATAAACCAGAGATAAAAGGGATTAGTTGCCAGTCTGTTAAAATCATATCTCTGAAACCAGTAAGAATCACAGGGTAATACTCAATTACAAACCCAGTCAAATGGGATTGTATAGCTCAGCTCTCCTCCACGAGCAACAGTCTGGCCTTCCAGAATCTTCCTGTTCCTTCATCTATATCAAGGCCCAAGTCAACACAGCCAAAGGAACCCCTGTAACTTCACTTCTTCAGCTTCTTCGTTCTACTGTAACAATTGTCTCAAACAGGAAACTTTTTTTTTTTTTCCAGAACCAGGGATTGAACTCAGGCAATCAGGAGTAGGTATCATTTTCACTTTTTCTGTTTTGTTTCTATAAATTTGTCTTGGGGGAAAGATGTTTGGAAGACATTTTGGATAAATTCCAGGATAACTAAGTAAAAAGCAATTTAGTGGCTCTGATTCAGAGCTGCAAACATATGAGATTCCTGAAGTGGAAAGAACCCAGGAATGTTCTCAATCCTTCATTAAAAGATCTCACTGACTGCTTCTTTGGTCTTCTAAATATTGTTGTGGGACCTATTCAATACACACAAGGAAAAAATGTATCATTTATTCCTCAAAACAAGATCAAATAAGAATCCCAGCTCTGCCCACATTATCTTCAGTTCAGCACTTCGCATTTCTTAAAAATTATACCCTTCACCACAGACTTATGGAAGTGAGATGCATTGTCCATATGGCCTGTAAAGTACTGATGCTGCCGGGGAGATAGCTCAGTAGAATAAGTGCCTGCCTGGCAAACATAGCGCCCTAAGTTCAATCCCAGGTATCTCAAAAAAAAAAAAAGGGGGGGGTGGGGAGATGGCTTAGCGAAATAAGCACTTCCCTGGCAAGTGCAAGGGCCTGAGTTCAATCCCTGGTTCTGAAAAAAAAAAAAAATTGATGCTGCTTATGTCATAATATTGAGCTGTTGAGCAACTGTTTAAAAACTAAGGACATAAAAATCATTCATTTCACTAAAATCCCAACCACTTATTATCTTTAGGGATTATAAATGATCCTGGTTTAGTTCATCTTTTTAGAACATTTTCCCCATAGAACATATTATATAATCAGCCTGAGACATGGCTACTAAAATTCTAGCCACTCTAAACGTTTAGACCCTGAAATGTTTAGATGACTTATATTCATATAGCTGTTACTTGAACTTTACAAAAATGAAACTACTATCCCATTCCTACCTCAATAAATGCCATGGCTGATAAAGAAGTAAGAGTCACCAAGAGGGACTTTGTAAAGAAACCTTTAGAAATGAACTAGCAGAGTGGTACAGACAGTGATTCACAGCCACACAGCTGGCTCGTGACAGTCTTGCGTTAGCCAGGGGGTGTGCAACTTCACCACTCAGGCCCTTAGTTTCCTTATGTGGAAAATATCTAGAAATTGCTCAGTAATAAACTGATGATCTTGGGGCTAGGAAGATGGCTCAGTGGAATAAGCGCTTCCTGGCAAGCGCAAGGCCCTGAGTTCAATCCCTGCTTCCATAAAAAAAAATAATAATAATAATAATAAAATAAAATAAAATAAACTGATGATCTTACATTTTTCTCACAGACACAATGAGTGAGTTAGGAATTTCCTAACTTTATAGATATGGAAATTCAGGTTCAAATTAAGCATTTTGCCTAAAAATACATAGCTCAGAAGTGGCACAATCAGATCTGTTGAGTCCAAACCCCAAAACATCTTTCTGTAGTGTGAAAGCCTTATAGATATAGACATAGGAGTCAATATAAAGATATGTAAATATATCACTTGTATATACTAAATTAAACAACTTCCTCCAAGTTGTCATGGCTATTTTAAGGAGAAATTTGGATTAAAATCATTCTGGACTCAGATTCATAAATTAAAAATCAACCTTGCAGCAAGGCTGCAATTTGGTTGACATGTCCAGATGCCACTTGAGAACTCATTATGGTGAATCACAGGAAAGTTTTTTTCCTGGTCTTGACTGCTTATTTGGAAACAACAAAGTAACAAGGAACCCCAGACCCCAGTGCATTGCAAGAGAAAATGCAACCAACCCGATGTATCCACTAGCTCCATATCCCCAGATTTAGCCAAACGTGGACTGAAGATGTTTTGGCAGAGGGAAGAATACTGAGCATGCCTGGGCTTTATTCTCTAACAGTAACTATTACTTACACTGCATTTAAATTGCATTAGGTATAAGTAATCTAGAAGAGATTTAAAGTATATGGGAGGATGAATGTAGCTTATACACTAATACTAGCCCATTTCATATAAGGAACTTGAGCATGTGCATTTTTATATTCTTAGAGACCCTAGACCTAACCCCTATGAATACTGAAAAATATATACAGTATAATATATGGAATAAAGTGGTATTCTTAAGTCTAAGTAGGTTTATTTTTACATTAACAAAATGTCCATGATCAGCTATCCACCAATATTTGCTTTATTTGCTTAAAAGAATTAAAACTACCCCTTGGGGGATATTTCTCCGAGTTCTCAGCCCTCAAGACTTCTCGGGGCCACTCCCAGCTCCCGCAGTCTTCTCTGCTCCTCCCTCCAACCGCCCAGCTGCCACCCTCCAGTGCCCTTCACCCCATCTCCTCTCTGGGTCAGCTTGTTGGCTCGCACCACTCTGCCACCTGCCATGGGCCTGGCCCACAGAAAATGGACAATGAGTGTTTTCCTAATCAAGCTGGACCAAGAGTAAGCTTCTCCATATCTGCTCCTGCTTCTCATATCTTGTCACCTAGCTCCAAATTATTCATATATCTAAAAATTATCAAATCAAGCTCTTTATATGTGCCTATGTGCCCAGCACTGTGTTAAGAACTGGAATACCAAATCAAAGATACTTTCTTGGAGCTAGCACGTAACTCCTTTTTTTCTTTTTTTTCTTTTCTGTTTTTGAGACAAGGTCTCCCTCCGTAGCCCAGGTTAGCCTCAAACTTACAGCAATCCTCCTGTCTCAGCCTCCCAAGCACTGGGATTCACCACCACACCTGGCCCCTATATCTCTCATGAAATCTTTCTGCTTTTCCAGCCAGAAGTTTCCTCCTGGAGTCCTTCCTTCCCACACTTATTTTTTACTGCTTACATACTTGTTGGTGTTACTGCCACTACTGAAAAACAAGACCCTGCAGGGCAAGAGCTTAATTTGAAATTGTTTTTAACCTCTCAAAGTTCTCTATACTATATCTTTCATACATTAAGCCCTCAATACATGTTTGTTAAATTACAAGATATTCATGGCTGTCTAACATGGGCTTCCTATTAATTTGTTCTCATGTAGAATAGCTTTCCAAGTAAACATAACATGTTAAAGGGAATCCATTCAAGACTCCAAGCAGCATGTGGGTGCAAAATATAATAATACACTTTTTACTGATGATGAAAAGACTTGTTCCTTTTAAGTACACTATCAGATTTTCATTTGGTAAATGGTGGAGAAATGGCTGAAATATGTTATCTTTCCTTGAACTCATTTTCTTAGCACTTTTAAGTTGTCAAAGAAGAACAAGTTGAATGACAGAAAAGCTGATAAAAATTAAGTGAATGCTTTATTTTGATCAAATGATCAGACAGGTCATTGCCTGGAATGTCTTAGTAGAATTGTATTTATCCTTTATTTTGTCATTTACACGTAGTCTTACCATTCAAAGTGTTCCTGGTAGAAAACAGAAGTAATTGCCTTCCACTCTCGTGTGTAAAGTGTCATGATTTATTTAAGGACAAATCTATCACACCATGGGTTATTAAGAGAATAGTCAAATTCGATGGGCTGGTTTGGGTCCTATCCTCTACTGCCACGTAGCTCCATTGACTTAATCTGTACAGCAGGGATGATTTTAGTACCCACATTTGAGAGTTAGAGGACACAGTGAGTTAGTATAGGAGATAGTGTTTGTTAAACAAAAACTGCAACCTAACTCTTCTTAGTCTGAATTCTAAACGTGATGTTACAGTTCCTCGCCCTCCTCTTCCTCCCTTCCACCAGCCTCCATGGAGACCATTCAAGAAAATTCCACTGCAACAACTTCCTTGTGGTCAAATGAAGTGGGAGGCAAAGCCTTGCCGAAATGATTCAGAGAAAACCACACCAATACCCGATGAGGACTTTGTTCTTTCAAACAAGTCTTGCTTTTACTTCCTGTTCACAGAGACAAGATCCATTAATAAATATCATATGCTGGATCTTTATGATGTGAACAAGAAACCATTGTTTATAAGTGAAATAGCCTAAAACTGCCAAGCCATCTACATAAGACAGGTCTCCTCACAACTATTACTTTGAAAGGGTTTGAGAAGAACAGAAGATAGTCCCGTGACATTTTATCTAAACTGCCTGAAATATTTGACTCAACCTTCTGTTTGGAATTATTCCTATTTGCCTATCTCCTTTAGGTATAGGGACTAAATTCACACTGTTCCTATGGTAACTATCTGAGAGTCCAAGCAGGTCCTTAGCAACAGCTCAAAGGCAGTTGGAGCTCCACAAAAGGGAGAATTTTGAAAAGAGAAGTATCCCAGATTCATGGCTATACCTCACCTACAAGACAATCCCGCCGCTGCTAAGCCCATGGACCAGAGCTTAGAAATGCGGAGCCAGGGATGCTGGCCTGCTGCTCAAGCAGAGAAAATATGGACAGGCCTGCAGGGCCCAACCTGTGTCCAACCAAGCACAACACGAGGGCGGCTCACACTGACTGCCATGAGCACCGTGGGCCATGAGCACTGCTGAGACTTCTATTATGCCACTGACCTCGCAGGGCAACCCTATACACCATCCTCTGCCTCTTCAGCATGAAAACTCACAAGGCAAAGGTCAAAGGAGAACTTGTTCAAGGTCATGTTGCTAGGCTAATTTCCATCCCTGTCCTCTTGATTGTATATTCTTTTATCACTGAAAAAATGAACATTCTTTTAGGTAAAGTTAATATCTGATAATAAGGTATCAAGATTGCCTCATCTATTATAGTCTTTCCAAAATTTCAAACAAGCTTGATTTTGTTTTTGATTTCATGGTTGCGCTTCTTCATGCACTAACAAGGCCTCACCCCCACTGCCCACTGCCCAGAGGCAAAGGCTGCATCAGCCTGGAGGTTTTGTTTCTATGGTAGGGAAAAAGGTGTGTGTGTTGTGTGACCCTGTGTTGCATACTCATTTCACCTCTGAGCTTCAAGAGAGTCCCTTTTTTTCATTAAGCCAAATGTCACAGATTGAATTACATACACCCAAACAAATGCATACGTTGGAATCCTGAATCCCAAGTATTTCCTAATGTGACCTGATTTTGTTGTCTTGACAGACGTAATGAAGTTTAAAAAAAAAAACTTCATTGTGGAGCCTAATTCAATATGCTGGTGTCTTTATAGAAAGAGAACATTTGGAGACTGACTCGTATACTGGAAGGACACCCCAGGAGCATGAAGTGGCCATGTACAAGCCCAGCAGAGAGGCTTGGAGCAGATCTATCCTTAGCCCTCACAGGGAACCAACCCTATAGACATCTTGATCTTGGACTTATAGCTCGAGAGAACTGAGAGACAATCCATTTGTGTCATTTAATCCACTCATTCTGTGGTATTTTGTTATGGCAGCTCTGGTAAACTAATACACCAACATTTTGATGTAAGGTCCTGCCACACCAGGACAGGCTGGCCTCCAAGGCAGCTTTCCCTGCTCTCATATATGCAGCAGTCACAGCATCCTCAAGGGCAGGGAGGGGACAGTTGAAGCTTGATGGATTCGCATGCAGGCCCCAGTGTCCTCAAGAGGCTTTAAGACATTTCAAAGATTTCTATAATTTTCACACTTATCTGTGTAAGGACAGACAATTTCTAGGTCCTACATTATTAAATCTGCAGGTAACTCAGCATGCAAACATTGTTTTCAGCACCACCACCATCACCACCACACAAAAACCTAAGGGCTAAGTAAGTTTTAAGTAGAGTCAGTCTTCTCTTTCTCTGGTTTGTGTTTTGTTTTTGTCTTTAAAGAGGAAGAGAGAGAAAGCAGGAAAATGGAAAAGGAAGAAGAACTAAGGGCTTTACACTAAAATAATCATCTGAGGCTAAGATTGAGTCACACAGCTACAAAGATAAAGAAGGTACAAGTGGAGAAAACTGCAAAATGGGCTTTTAAAGATCATAGGGTGGTGAGAGCAGGAAAGGATGTGACTCAAATTTATAATTCCGTGAGGACAGAACAGCAGCAAGTGTCCTTTGTGCCATTTATTTTGCATCTGCATTGCACATTGCATATTGCTAAGAACTGCACAAATTATAAAGCAAGGTTAGATAGATATGAATAAAAATCAGATTAAAAGCTGGCTCACTCCGCTGTTCATCAAGCAGCGTGGCGATCGATCGTGCCTGTCTTTTTGGTCTGACTCACAAATCACTGGCACCAATTACATCACTGAAGGGTTAGAAAACCACAGGAACTGTTGCCCAATTTGTACTTTTGACAAATTAGGGAGCCAATTAGAGTGGCTCTTAATGAGCTAGCAGCAAGCAGACAGGCATAAAATCTGGGCTGCTGTCTCATTCAGAACAATTACTCCACCTGAGGAAGGAGTGGGCTGCCTGATGACTTTTTTTTTTTTCTGATGACTTGATTTTTTAAGAGAGAGGAAAAAAAGGGGGTGGAGAGCCTCCACCCATCAGTTACGCACATACATTATAAATGAAAGCAATTATTTTGCTAAACTTTACAGCATCTTTAAGACTCTGAATATCTGGATTTACACATATGCAAAATCAGTGGTAATTATTTATCATTAGGTTTGTAATGAGGTCGATGAGCTCACAGGAGGATTAAGGGCTCCCCAGGAGAACAGATTACATTTATATGATCAGTTAGAACATAAGATACTAGGATAATTATTCTTATCAAAGATTAATGAGCTCCCAGGAGTATTTTGCAAAATACAGTCACACTGTCCCCCAGGTTGAGCAAGGGATGGGCTCACAGTCTTACAACCAGTGCCAGCCCCAAGTGGACAGGTGGCTCCAGTGTTGGGGACACAGTGTCCCTGCCCACTTTCCCTGACATTTTTCGTGAGTAGACAGTAGGACTTTAGACCTGAGTGACCTCCAGTGGGCAGGCTCAGGCCTTGGAGACCTAGGACGGAGGCTGGGGAAGCATTCTCTTTCCACCACACCTAATGGAACATACTCCTGTGGGTCTTCCTGGGCCCACAGAAGGAGACAGGAATCTCTACTTCTCAGAGAAGGTAGTGTAATTGTTTTTGACAGTGTTTCATAAATTCTGCATTTCTCCATGTGAAGTGCACAGTTGAGCACTTCACTGAGCTAATAAGATCACACATTCTGGCCTTAGAAATTCAGTAGGAGGCAAATCTAAATCAGGCTCCAATTTGTACAGCTTAAACATCAAAACATTTGAAAACTAAAGAGCCACTTGCTGTAACACTAGCTCAGTTGCAAGGTGACCCTGAGACAACAGTTGTAGTGGCAAAAAAATGTGCAGTCATGCATATGTGTGGCCGGTTATCTCCAATTTCTGTAATTAAACCACAGGTGATGGTAGGGATGTGCAGGAGAGTAGGAAAGTGGACTTAATTCTACCTAATAAAGGATGTCTGCAACTATGAAACATCATGAATTAGTTTTCTTTATTGAAATTTTAAAGGAATATCTTATGTGTATTGAACACTTGCTAAGCTAAGCCCTTCAGGGAACTGATTTCATTTAAACAATATAACAAGCCTATGATGTGGGTTCTGAGATCAATCCTACATGGCAGGAAACTAAGCATAAGAAGTAAAGGAAGGGGTGTGAATCTGAATGCAGAACTCATGTGCAGAACCACCGGGCTTGAGACCCCTCCCTGTGAAGAAGAGGTGCTGTATTTAAGCACCTTTTAAAGGCACTATCATTTTGGTTCTCTTACCCAAAAACTACAAGTTTAAACATTTTAAAACAAAAACATGCTAAGAAACACTGATTCAGATATAGTTGAGAGGATGTAAAGTGTAAACATTCCAGATGACTTTAAGAGAAGTTCAGTCTCTTGGCACCTCATATATACAACCACTAAGTAGAGCTTAGTCTGCTCCATAACGCTTAAATGGAAAAAAAAAAGTGCTTCTATAATTAATAATACTTTAGCCTCTGGGTGAATATCTACTTAAAGTCAATATTTCTTGTACTTAAGTAACATTTCTGTTTGTTCTCATAAGTAACAAAGAGGTAAATGTGTGTTTCCATGATCAATGAGTGGGCCACAGAACAAGTAGGCCGAGACTAAATTAGGTACCAGGGATTTCTAGATGAATGTAATTTTAGGCCACTAAATAAAACTATATATTTTACCCATGTAAACCAGCACCCATACAAGCGCTGGTTTGTGGGCCTTCAATGCCCAGCTTTCTTAATGTGGAGAAAAGTGGGGACATGTCCTCCTCCCCAGAAATTTTCTTTAACAGTTGAACAAGAGTTTGTATTCCCTCTAGAATATATTTTGCCTTCTCTAAGGGAAGGAAGAAGATACCAGCAATATAACATTTACCTTGAACAACAACGACTTTTATTACAACTCCTCTTAGTGAGTCTCAAAGGGTCCCATCTCCACATCACACCTGAAGGTTTATACGGGAATCATTAGAGGGGCTTTTAGCTCTCTGTTGAACCTCAGGAGTTTTAGAATTCTCTTTTTATATTGCTGCATCTCTTTCCTTTTGTGAAGTATTAGGTGCTCTCTTGTACAATGAAAGATGATGTCTTTGTGGCCTCACTGGTTTTCTGATTTTCTTCTTTTTCTTTTTGTTTCGTTGTTTTTTTTTGTTTTTTTTTTTTAAACAGAATGAACAGCAATTTCTCAGATAGATCTGAATCATCCACATAAAATTTTCATGGAAAAAGACAGGTAAGATTCATTAAATAGCTACCATATGCCAAGAAGTGTAGTAA
>NW_004524710.1:3763964-3776100 GCF_000260255.1 Octodon degus | reverse complement strand
TCTTTAAGAGGCTTCTTCTCTCTTTTGTATCTCCCTCACTACACCACCCCAGACAATCCAACAGACCCCAAGCAGAGTTGTGCTTTCTGGGAAGTAGAGAGAATGCGCGGCCCTTGGAATCCACACCTGAGAGGTGCCACCCTTAGCAAGACTAGCCCCAATTCCTAGAATATAAGAGCTCAGAACATTGTCAACCTAGGTATTTTTATATTAATTACAAGGAATAGGTATAGTATTGTTTAAACATCATAAAACCCAGTCTTTTTATTTTAAATTCCACTATCAAGTTTGGTCCAACCAACGCTACCTCATAAAATTGATTTCTAAAACAGACCAGTAAAAAGGAACCACAAAAAAAGCAACTTTGCTCCACAAGCAAAATTTGTCACATGAAGACTAAATGTCTTTTCCCAACATAGCTATTTAACCCACCTCAAGGAATAAATTTGTCCAGCAATTTAAGTATTCCTTCACCTAATTTGTCACTCCTGAAGAAATACGTTATTGACATAGTTAAGATCTTACCTTTCTATAAACGACAAGATGGTGAGCCTAAGATATTTTCTTCCATTCAGTTCCTGAGACACTTGCGGTGACCTGAGGATCCCAAGGGAACGCTCCCTCTACCCTGCTCTGCCTCCCCACCTCTCCCTTCCCCTTCAGTCAAACATTAACCGCTAACATTTTTATTGATCTTTGGAACACACTGGGTATCATAAAAGGTATCATTACATTCATTCCAGGGAAGAAATGTCCACGTACCGAAAGAAGTCCCATTCCCATCAAATGCATCTCCAAACCTATTGCTGAAGTGTTTCTTAATGAAGAGGAGTGAATTACTATAGAAAATAAGAAGTTAGAGTAGAAAAGCTTTGTGTGTACTCAATTACGTATCTCCAGAGTGTGAAGTCTATAACATCAAAGACAGCTTTGTTAAAATTATGCACACCCCAACACTTAGCAGAGCCAATGTCTGCACAGGACACTTGGTCAACGAATGCTTGTGTTGATTCCTCAACAAATACAGAAGACACTGAGTACAACGAAGGATGTCAGTTCTGAAAAATGATGTAAGTCACTGGTGAGCCACTGGTGACGTAAATGACTTCAGCAGTACAATTGTGGCCCTTGCTTCTTTTTTTTATGAGCAGAATATATTTATTGAGGGAAAGAAAGCTCCTGTCCGAGAAAGGGACAGGAGGGGGCCCCGAGCAGGTAGTCCCCAGGCCCTTGCTTCTGAAACTCAAGAGTGTCCTTCAAAGTCTGCATGAAACAACCAAGAGTGCTCTTTCCCCAAAGAGCACAAGTTGTTGTCGTTGTTGTGATTGTTGTGTTTATCATTTCCCCCACAATTCTGGGAATGAATTTACCTAAAAGCAAAAGTATTTCCCCCCACTCAGTTCAAGCCAATACCTCCAGACTTCTGAAGCCAAAACTTCCTTTAGAGTCCTGATTCCTAAGTTCAGTCACCTTAGTAGTCTCCAAGGAAGATGACACAATCGATGCCACTTTCAGATCAGTTGGGCCCACTTTTCTCTCCTGAGGTTCGTCTCTGGGCTTCTCCCAAGAATCCCCCTTTTCTCTCCAATGCATTCAGACAGTGAAAATACAAGGACCAGTCCCATCTCCTTGCTGCTTTCCAGGTCCCACAAGAAGCTTGCATGTGTCCTCTAAGCCACCGATGAGAAGAGACCTAGTTTGTTGTAGAGACACCAAAAATGAAGCCAACCCAGCTGGTGGTCAGCATCTGTGGTGGTGCTGTGAGTCCAGGGAGACCTTCCCCTTTCTGCCACAACCACTACCCCTCAGTTTTGGGAAATGGGGTCAGTGAGGCTAAGAACTTCTCAAATTCTCACTGCCTCTGCCCTCCCATTACCTGAAAATAACATAACCCTCTTCTACAAAACCAACTCGCTTCCACTTACCACGTTTTGCTTCCTGAAATCAATAGCATCTCTTCTCACAATCTTGTTCTGAAAGGAGTTTGCATCTTTCTGGAAGCTTTTTGGTAGTTATGCAAAAGTGATCTAAAGTCTATATGAAGGTTTTAAGATACAAAGTGCATGTTTGCATTATTTCAGGTGTGTTTTTAGGAACATTATGCTCCTATGTTCCTGGTATAAGAGGACATCTATCAAAAATATACTTTCTCAGTTAATCCTTAGGACATGTCTATGAATAGATTCCAGCATAAAGATAGAAAACAGAGGCACAGAAAGAGTTTACATATTGCCCTTGGCATACTGCCTGTGACAATAGTGTGTACTCAACTATGTAAGTCCTAATAATTCACACATCTTTAAACCTGCTAAATTAAAACTTCCATGAGGACAAAGTCCCTCTGTGGGAACCCATTTTTGCTGGATAATGGCCACAGTCCTTCTGGTGCTGCCCTATACATTTTATAGCTGTCCTAGCCATGGCTTCCAACCAGGTGGTTACAGAATCAGGTGGATTTAACCCTGAAAGGGCCAGGTATCGGAGCCTGCAAATAGGTGATTTCACTTTAGAATTAGACTCTGGCCTGTACCCTCTGTGATAGAAGGTTCGCATGCTTCTCAGAGTCATTTTATATTTGTTACCATGGGTTATACATTCTTCCAGATTAAACCCAAAGATTAAGGGCATGCAGATTTCAAGGTGAACACTGCCACCTCTTAGAAATTTATTTGCATGCCAAAGTGAGACACTGCTAGTTCAAAAGTTTAATACTTAGTATTAGGACTAATAAGAAAAACATAGTTATAGAAATTAATGATTGCCTTTTTCAGAGCAATGAATATAATTTTATGGTGGAAACTTTAAATGTACAATTAAAAAGATTTAGGAAAAAGTCATTTTAAGTAAACAACTTCATGACAGTAAAAATATGATTAGTACATTTATCCATAATAATATTTTAACTATTCTTTCAATATTGGCTCCAGAAACTATATATTGATGTTTAATTTATGGAGAAGGCTAATTAGCAAGGAATAAAGTCTGGACAGACAGTGTCTCGGTTACTCTTCTCTCCTTGGTGGGACAAATGCCCGACACCCAAAATCAAGGAAGGAAAGGTTTATTTAGTTTACAGTTGCTGGAGGTTTCAGTCCATACTCAGCTGGCTCCAAGGCGCATTGCAGAGAGTAATTTTCATGGTGGCAGCAAAGAGCAAGAGCAAAAGGAGGAGTAGCAGCAACAATGGCAACAGAGAGCAAGTCTGTCTCTGTCTCTCTTATGTTACATTCAAGCTATCCACCCCAGGCTGGGTATAGCACTCACACTGATAATCCCAGGAATATTCTCATTATCCCTGGAGTACTCACGCTCATAATCCCAGGAGTACTCAGATCCATAATCCCAGCCTTGGATCATGAATTAATCAAACCTTAGAACTGTGCCTCAATGACTGCATGAGGCTTTAGGGGGGGACAAAAAACATAACAAACACCTAGATAAAAATTTTATGAGGCCAAAGAGATAGCTCAGTAGAATAAGTGCCTGCCTGGCAAGCACAGGATCCTGAATTTGATCCCCAGTACCACAAAAAAAAAATTATGAATCTATGGAATCATTATTAAAATTTAAAGTATGTTACATTTCTATTAGTTTTATCTTTTAAAACTCAACTAAATGGAATTTATAAGTATTAATATTTTCCATTTTTCATGCACTTTTATTTAATATAATCTTATGTTACATTACATATGTATTTTTAAAACATTTTGTCATGAGTCAGTCAACATACAAGCCTTACATAACAAGACAGCATGATATTTTTAAATTACTTTTAAATTACTATGTGTCCTATGCTATTAACTTACTTGTGGCAAAAAATTTGTCTTCCACTGGTGATTACTAAACATTTCTTAGAACTGAACTCCCTTCAGTTATTTAATTGAATGATTCTAAATGGTCAGTGCTCTTCACAGGTTCAACCAAGGCTGATGGGAACCCAACCGAGTGCATGATTTTGTACCCGTTCCAACTAACAGTTCTCATGTTTTGTTCTGCAGGTACCCAGCAGAACAAAGTGAAAGTAATTTTCTGCTACTTGGTGCTTCAGGCTGAAATGGAATCCTCCCTAATTAGTGTCACTGGCCAGGAAAGAGTTTATCTTCTGACAAATTTAACAAAAACACTACAACTTTCATGTAGCTTTTATGCCTGTTTCTGGTTTGTTTGAGTTTGTATATTTAGTTTATTTGATGGCTTTTTGTTATCTGTTTTGTTTCTGCTTTTGTTTTGTTTCCGTTTTGGACAACTTTGTAAACTGGAGCACTCTATGGGACTATTAAAGGAGTTAAAACTTAGAAAACACGATGAATCAGAAAGTCCAGATAAAAAACACTAAATTGTGTATAATGCTATTTCAAACATCCGAGCTGATAGCCCCCTTGCACTCTTACTATTCAACAAAGAAGTTTGAAATTATGAAAGACTTTTTCCCACTGTTGACTCTGACAGGAGGGGACACAATTAGCGGTTGTTTAGATGGTTTATCCAAACAACTGCCCAATAGGTAGGGCCATCAGCCACAGCCCTACGACACAAAACTGGTGGGGAACCCATGAAGATTGTGAAGCAATTATTCTCATCACTGGCTATACACTGAGCGTATGACTTCTAGGCTTTCCAGATCTGGAGGTTTTATCAAAACTGGGCTGACACCAGGGGTCAACAGTTCTTGGAGCCTGAGGAATCAACATTTTTTAAACACTCCAGATTTCTGAGCAGAAGGTAACACGGACTTTTACAGGAAGCACTAGTCTTTAGAATTCTGTGTTCATCTGCCTGTAAATATTTTTAAGCAAGGCCTGCACTTAATTGAGAGCAATTCTTCCCCACCTCATAAGACCTGTTTCTGCAGAATAGTTCAGTAATGCGGGAAGTCTGATACTGCACATGCATGTAAATCTGGCAAACATGAACATACGTATTTTCCCCTAGACAGTGTCTCTCAAAATCAGATGACTGTTTCATTTGATCTCAGGTTATCTTTATATTCCATGGAATAATACTAATCCTGTTGGCTTCCTGAGGCCTATCTCTCTGACTTCTCTCAGATCTCACCAATCAAAGCTCTATTCATATCACATTCACTGCATCTGACTTCCAGCTCCATTAGCCCACTGAAACAGCATTCACCGAGGTGACCAACACCCTTCTCGTGATAAGCAGAGGACACTTCCCAGTCTGCACCTTATCAACCTCGGCTCTCCTCGAGTCACCCAGGATGCCCTGGCTTCCTTGCCATATTGTGTCTTGGTTTTCCTTCTACCTCTTAAGCCAACCCCTTGCACGCCTACCTATGCATGGGCTCTGTGACGGTTTGTGTCCAGATGTCCTCTCAAAGCCTCATTCAGTCATCAGACTTTTTCAGAGGTGACTGAACCTAGAGTGTGCAATGTTGTGATTAAGGATGATGCTAGGATTAAAAGTGGGGCATTGCTGGATCAGTCCACTGATTGGGTTGGTACTACCTTAATCCTGGTATACTGGATACAATATAAGGGACAGAAAGAGGCGTGTCTCCCCACCCCTGCTTGCTTCTGCTGTAATGAACTGTCATCTTCTCTGAGATGCCTTCTGCTAAGCCACCCTGCCCCAGACCCAGCCAATTAAAGACTGCAGCCTCTACACACTGAGCTAAATAAACTTTTCCCCAGGTATTTTTGTCTCAACAATGAGCAAAAAGTAACTGAGACAGACTCCATGGGCTCTCAAGTCCAGTCCAGATTATGTTGTCACCCACAGCAGGAGATGGGCTCCCATGCCAGAGTCTAAGGTCTCTTCTCAGCCCAGCTCTAACCTCTGGTTAAGGCTCTAGTCTTCTGTATCCAGTCACCTCGTGTACAGACCTCCCCAAATGCCCGGTGTACTGTTTTAATCCCTCCACAGCGTGCTTTCTCTTGGACACCATGCCAGCCCTGGCAGTCTCACACTGAGCCGTACAGTGTGTTGTCATTCATTGGTAGCCTCTCTCTTGGGTAAACAGAGGAGACAGATGTGCGTGCAATTGCATGTTTTCTGTCACTCTTGCGTGGAAGTACTCCGTGACGTAAATACTACTACTCACTCAGTAAATAACCATTTCCCTCCTCGGCCTATGGGTTTCTCACTGAGGACACCAAAGCACTGAGTCCCTCTGGAAATTTGCCCTTAGATCTTTCCAACTAGTGGTAGAATAGACACACCCATGAATGTAATTGAATCCCTACCTCATGACCATTCATAAAAATTAAACCACGTCAAAGATATACATGCATACAGCAAGGGATAACCTTCTCATTTTGGACTTGGAAATGGTTTGTTAGTACTAATACCCAAGACACAAATAACAGGGAAAACTAAACAGGTAAGTTGGACTTCATCAAAAGAAAGAACTCTTGTGCTTCTGAAATACTACTAACAAATTCAGACAGGGAGAAGTTAGCAAGTCACTGGAGCTTGTGAGACCAGCAAGAAGCAAAGATGTCAGAAAAGTTTTACACAAATACTACTTGTCAGCCCTTGCCTTGTCAATAATCCCCAAATTCAAGCTCTCCAAAGCCCAGCCATACTTGGAGCAGCTGATGAAATAAATTCAGTGCTGATGAAGAGGTAAGGCAAGTGTGCCCACAGGGGCCTGCCCAACTTCTTGTTGTCCATCTAGAGCACCTGCTGCCTACCAGAGACCACCTTCCAGATGGACCCTAAAAACAGACACCACCATGGAGCACCAAGCTGTAACTTCCAGGCTGAAAAGCACCTAGAAGAGGAAGAGGAGGTGGTGCAGATTGAAAAAGAGAAAGAGGAGCTTCACAGCTCCGTGAAGATGCTGGAGAACAGGGCCAAGGACTCCAATCTAGAGACAGAGGACTGAAAACCTGCAGGAGATCAAGGCTGTGATGGGAGTGGAAGAGGAGCGGGATGGAGTAGCCTCAGTGGAGGAAGCTGCAAACAAAGTTGTGAAGGCCAAGGTGAAGATCTGGGTGCAGAGCCTGGCAGCAGGTGCCAGCTCTCAGGCCTGACTATGGTAAAGTAGACAGACTTGTAAATACCAGTTAAGGCCAAGTGGCACTTACCCCAGGGACCTCAGCAGGAAAGCAGCTGACCCTGAATCCCAAATACCTGGACCTTTGTTCCTGAGCCAGCTGGGTACATATTCAGAGAAGAAGGACAGAGACTGAGCCCCTGACTGAGCCCCTGTCCAAGACCTTCCCTGGTCAAGATCCCAGAGCAACTTCAACCATATCAAAGACTGGAGGATCCAGTGGTCAGGGCGGAAAGCCTCGGCACAGCCCATGACACCTGCATCCTCCGAGGCCTGGGGCTGGGAAGAGCTTGGCCCAGGGCCTTGACTTCCCTCCTGACCCCCAGCAGTCCTGCAGGGCCTCCAGATCCCCAGCTCTTCTTATCCCATTCTAGCACTATGTTGAGGGCTGGGCATTCCTGGGGCACCTCTCCGTCAAGACTGAAGAAGGTGCAGAACCTCTTCCGGGACTCCTTTGGGTGTCAGTGGAGTGAAACTGGTTGAGTCTCACTTTTTTCAAAAGCACATAGAAACATTTAAGAACATGGAGATTATCTTTGCCTCGAGCAATTGAATATTGAAAATAGCATGATGAAAATACTTGGTGAATGTTTAAATTTAAAATGTATTACAGTGAAATACACTTTGCTACCTACTCCCACTGCCTTGGAATATGATTATCCCATTGTTCTTGGCAGTGTGTCTTTTGTAGTAAGCTTCATGTGATTTAAATATTCACCATATCTTTCAACACCCCTCGTAAAATAAGGAGAAAACAACAGTATGACTCTCGCTCTCCCCTAGTGTTTGAGCTTGGAAAGTTCAACCTAGATAAACCCTTACACCACTAGACCAACCCCTTGCCTACCCCCAGAGGGGATTTCTTTCCACATGACTAAAAGTAGTAACGCAGAAGACAAGGAAGCCAGATCATCCTCCCTTCGGTCTTCCACTAAAGATGGAAAGTCTAGTCCAAGGACTAATCCAGGAGAATTTCTAGGAAAGCCATATTAGTTAAACCAGAATTTTCCATTGTTAGATGAGGAAACACAAAAACTGAAATCTTACAAATTTCAGCCACTGAGCACCAGCCCCCATACACACACACACACACACACACACACACACACACACACACACACACACAGAAGGCCTAAGCCTCAGCCCAACATGCAGAGGACCTAGGAGGAAAGCCAGCTCCCAGATTCCTTCATAAAGAGCCCAGCGAGGCCGAGCAGGGACTGGAGCCCCAGTTAGCTCCCCTCTCCTGGTTTAAAGCTGATTACACTGACCTGCTTCTCAGTGAGGAAGGGCTCCAGAAGGTTCTGTTTTGTGTTTTGTTTGGTTTGTTTCCCAGATCTCCCCAATTCTGCTTCTTGTTGTATGAAAAACAAAGGGAATTTCATACAGCCCAACTTACACCTATCCAGATTTACAAAAGAGGGGTGGCTGAGCCTTTTCTAAACTACCATATTAAGAAAAAGAAGAAGAAAAGGAAAACCAATGGTAGTTCATAACACAAGACTTGGCTAAAAATTAACCAAACTTCTCTACCTTTTTAATCCCTTACAAGTTTCCTGAGTACAAATAACAGGTTTTTAGTGCAGGGGATTTTGTGTGCGTGTGTGTGTGTGTGTGTGTGTGTGTGTGTGTGTGTGTGTAACTTCCCCTCAGTTGCTATGTGGAGCTGAGAGCTATTGGCTTATGTGTCTATCCTGTGCCAAGCATGTTCATGACTGCTGTCTGTATTACCTCTTTCTACCTGGGAGGTAACTATTCCTATTACTTTATAAGTTAAGAAATTAAGTAAAAATAAGTTCTCCAGGGTTTTATCTAAGGCTGGGTAAAGCACAGATAAAAAATCCAAGCATTTAAATGCTGCCTTCAGCAGTCCCCAGTTGCAGGCTTTGAACATGTCCCCAACACTGTCCTACTTACCAGAGAGGAACAGAGTTCTGGGAGCAGAAGCACACATCCACTAAGTAGACTGACCCACAGATCAACAGGCAAAGTAGCAAGGCTTCCACCCCGGGGGTTCCCACCGGCCATCACACCCCCGCTTTGTGCTCCTTTCCAAGAGCTCCCTCACTGAGAACCAGGGGGAGCTCTGCCCACCTGAGGAATCTGCTCAGCTATCACTCCCTGGACTCATGCATCAACCACCATCGCACTGAGCCAGCATTCCTCAACCTGGTCTCCAGCTGCTGCCCCCTTGCCTCCCTTCCCAACCCCCCTCCTCATGGAGAAACAGAATCATCTGACCCATATGTACCAGGTCTCTCTTTACAGCTGTCAGGAGGAAGGTCATCCTCTCCCACAGCTAAAAAGGAAAAGGAGGTGGGTCCTCTCACCACAGCTCAGTCCAAACACACCAGACCTCATGGACCAATATTATTCAAAGTTCTACATAGCCAGGAGCGCCACAGTGTGAGCAATAATTGAATTAGCTCCTCCCAGTGAGCTTTCCAGAATGTACTCTCCCCACACCCCTGCCGATATTGAAAGCTTTCTCCAGAACTGTGGCAAGACTGTGGCTCCCAGTACAGTAACGTAACTTGTTGACCTTCATCCTGGAACTTCGTGTTGCTCTACAAGGACCTTGAACATTTGTAAGCAAATTCTCCAGTATCTTTAGAAAGTGGGGTCCCTTTCTACTTTGGTCATGAGGCAAAGGAATGTTGGGAGAATTACCACTAACCCAGACTAGTGAGTCTCAGTATCCATAATAGATTTCCCAAACCTGACATGGGCAATGAGAACATTTTTATCCCATCTTGCTGCACGTGTCTAATAATTTAGTCTTTAGTTCTTTAAAGCATAGTGTTTGAGACCACAGACTTTGTATATTGGCCAGTGGGGACCTGAATCCCAATCTCAGAACTTTATCTGACTTCTATATTTATTATCAACATGGATTTGGAAATCTTAATCTAGACCCCGAATATTACATCCCCACCCCTGAGTTCACGTCTGCAGTTGTCCAATCAAAGGAAGGAAGCTAAGGGGCAGGACCGATTGGGGGCCTGAACCCTGTTTGTCTCAAAATGGTACCAAGTTACTTAAATATATATAGAAAACAAAAAGGTCTTAACATTTCGGGGGCTGGTGAGATGGCTCAGTGGTCTAAAGCACCTACTTAGAACAAGCTTAGCAAAGCACAGGGACCGTGGTTCAAACCCCAGCACCACATGCCAGCCAGCCCCGCCCCCTGGTGGGCTGAGCTGGCCACACACATAAATAAATAAATAAATAAATAAATAAATTAAAAAAAAAACATTTCTCATAAATTACTTTGTTTTGTTTTGTTGAACATGGAGGTTAAATGCGATGCCTTTCTCTCAGCTACATTCCAGCCCTTTTTAAAATTTTGATACAAGGTCTCTATGTTGCCAGAACTGACTTGAATTTCCAATTCTCTTCCTCAGCCTCCCAGAGTGGTGGTGCTGCAAGCATGTACCCCTACGCCCAGCCCAGCCTAGCTCCTAGCCCAGCCCATAAATTGCTTTTCCAGAGTCTTCAGCTGCATTTCTTCTGCCACGAATATTTTCCCATTTGTTTCCAAACCACACTCAGACCAGAAATCCATAACAATTAGCCTAAGCCACCAGGAAGCTAATACCCGTCCTGTGGTGTGATAAGGGCTGCTTTGGGTATGTCTTTAATCACACCATATGACTGTCTCAATGTCCTAAGCAGAATCACAATGTGTTGGGATTTTTTTTCAGAATCATAGTGTTTACCTTGACTGTGGGAGAAAGCCAGGAGTCCCACATTGCCATAGCCTGCAAATAAGGTGATGAAGACACACCATGTGTTATTAGCCTGCTTTTGTAGCAGATGGCATTCAAAGCAGCATTCACGACATTTTTAATCACACCTTATAAAGACACTCATGAAACATGACTTGCAGAACTGCTTCAGAAAGTAGCAAAGATGATGGAATAATTGTGTCTCAAAAGAGATTTTTGTTTTGTTTTGTTTTGTTAATGTATTTCTTACAGGATCTCACTATGCAGCTGAAACTCATAGTGATCCTCCTGTTTTCAGCTTCCCCAGAGGTAGGATTACAGGCATGCCCCACCACACCCAGGGTGACCGGCTCAGCATACCTGGGGACAGGACTAGTGTGGACTATGGTGTCAGAAATCAAACTTGGGTCCTTGCACTTGCCTAGGCAGGTGGTTAATCTGCTGATTTATATTGCTGGCCCTCAAAAGAGATATTTTGAGGAGGAATGATGGCAATTTGCCTCTATTCTAAATAATTTCACTGCTCCCAATATTTTGGTCATCACTTGTAGATAAACCTTGACCTGGTAGCTACAGCCCAGTTCCAAAATCTGACTGAATATGGAAAAAGATCCATTCATTATACCATATATGGTTATAATTTCAAATAGATCAGATATTTAAATATCAAGAAAAGGATTCATCTAGAATAACACATAGATTAATTACTTTAAAACCAAGGAATTTTCAAAACTTTCTACCTGTAGATTACAATCCAGAAGCAACAATAGAAAGACCGGGGTGGGAAGATGGCTCAGCTGTTTAAGCACCTGCCTGGCAAGCACAAAGATTCGAGTTCAATCCCTGGTGCCAAATGTCATGCAGGCCCTGGAGCTGGTCATGGTGGCACACACCTATAATCCCAGCATCAGAAAGCTGAGACAAGTAGAGTACCACTAACTCAAAGCCAGGCTGGGCTACATACTGAGTTCAAGACCAATCTGAACTGTATAGTAAGAACCTGTCTCAGTACTATACAAAATGACAAAGAGAAGGAACAAAATACAGTCCCAGGCTCCGAGTCCACCCAGTACAAATGCAGAAGACAATAGCATTGAGCAAACTGGAAATCACACACCGGATATCTCTGAAATAACAGCGTTGGAAGTAAAGAAAGGTATAGAAGAAATCAGATCAGAAATAATTTCGGAACTAAAAAATGTAGTAACTATAATCAAAGAAGTACTAAGTGCTTCTAAAGAATACAATGATAAAAAAAAATAGAGCAGGCTATAGAAATGATGGAATCCCTGAATAAGCAATTTAGAAACGAATTAGAGTGTATGAAACAGATCCAAAGTGATATACAGGAAATTAAAACCTCAATCACAAGCTGGCAAAACCATTTGAG
>NW_004524710.1:3751320-3756951 GCF_000260255.1 Octodon degus | reverse complement strand
ATCAGTGTATTCTTTAGAAGCACTTAGTACTTCTTTGATTGTAGTTATCACTACATTTTTTAGTTCCGAAATTATTTCTGATCTGATTTCTTCTATACCTTTCTGCAGTTGTTTCTTTACTGTCGACACTATTATTTCAGAGATATCCAGTGTGTGATTTCCAGTTTGCTCAATGCTAGTGTCTTCTACATTTGTACTAGGTGGACTCGGGGCCTGAGAATGCATTTTGTTCCTTCTCTTTGTCATTTTGTATACCACTGTTTTCTGACCTTTGGTGTAGAGCTTACATAGAGTTATTACCTCAGCACCAGGTCCAGATCTACAAAGTTCAGATTCCTCCAGGTGGGTGTTGCTTGGATCTGGCTGCTGTGCTCTACTTCTTTCTGTTGCAGCCATTAGAGTTGAGCCCTATTTGTCACTCTGGCAAGATGTTCTGCTCCTGAATCAGCCAGGTGGGTCTTGCCTCTAGCCTCTTTGCAGAGAGTACTGCTGGAGGTTTCTGCCCTGGGCTTGCACTTTGGGTCAAATGAGGATCCAGTGGGCCCCAGGCAGTCTCATTCTCACACCGGGCCTGCGCTCTGGGTCAGTTCAGGATCCGGTGGGCCCTGGGTCATCTCACTCACATGTCAGGCCAGGTGCAGACTCAGGTGACAGCGACAGGGCTCCAGGAATCCAAGCAGGACAGAAGTGACTAGGAGCTCCAGGGATGAGCCAAAGGACTATTTTGAAGTGGAAAAAAATAGACAGATAATAGTTAGGATAGATATGCAGTTACTTTCTCTTAGTTCAATGAGAAGAAAGATTTGTACTAATAGTGTTTAGACAAGATATCATGACTGCATCTTGTACTATGAATAACTACTATGAAGACAACAATATGCAATGTATTAATTATTGCAACTTTCCTACTAACCTGTTTTGAAACTGCCTCATTGCCATTTTTTCTCAATGAAATTAATTTTTAAAAAAGGAAAAAAATTAAATAAAAGGAAAATATTCTAAGGAAAATGAGAATATTATCCAAAGTTCATGTGCAAGGCTACATGTTGAAGCACTAGTATCATGGTTTAGATCTAAAATGTGTCCCCACCACCCCTCTACCCCCAGATTTCTACCCAAAATTTTGAAACTTTGTCTTTTTTTGTGCTGCCTAGTGACACCTGAGGTTGTAATCTGTGTCCTTAAAGCTAGACATGAAATACCAGATAAAAGTAACCACTATAGCATTCCACCAGAGCTCCACAAAGTCTGGACTGCCCCTCCTTGCCCTGAAGACTGCCAGAGAGACATAGTAGGCAGGCCCCCTCCTCCCCAGCCTTCCTGCTGGAGCTGCACTGAGCCTGGCTGTCCATCCTCAACCTGAGGACCCCCCAGGGATACATGACTACCACAAGGACCCGCAAGAGCCTTGGGGAGCACTACTCTGCGCCAATCCACCATCAAGAGAGCCTGGCACAACCTCAGCCTGTGCTCATCAACATTGGGTCCTTCTTGATGCCTTGCCTCCCTCTCCTTAATTAGGTATAAACCACATTGAACCCCACACATCAGGAGCTTTGGTGAGCTTATGTGGCTCTAGCACTATCCTGTGAGCCTTGCTGACCTGTACTCTGTCCATCTACTATCATTGCAAAAAATGATAAAAGGATAGAGCAAAAGGAAATCTCAGACCTCTAGCCCACCCAAAACAAGTCCAGGAGACAAGGTCATAGAAGAACTTGAAACTTACACACCTGAAATTTCTGAGATGATAACAACTGAAATAAAGAAATAACTCCAGGCCAGTGAGATAACTCAGTGGACTAAGCATGTACTTACGCAAGTGCAGGGACCAGGGTTTGATCCCCAGCACCGCATGCCATGCCAGCCCCAAACCTGAGCATGCCTAGCCAGCCACTAAGACCTGGCAAGGTGGCACAAGCCTATAATCCCAGTGCTAGTGAGGCTGAAAACATGAGGAACATTATGAGTCCTAGCTGAGCAGTGAGACCCTGTATCTAAATACATAAAAAAGAAAAAAGAAGTAACTCCATCAGGACATGGAGGATATCAGATCCCAAACAATCTCTCAAGTAAAAAAAGGAAATGACAACAATCATGAAAGAATTGCTTGATACATCTAAGGAAGACAGAGATTTTTAAAAATTAGAAAGGAATAGGAAAATGATGGAAACACTGAATGAACAATATAAGAAAGAATTAGAATGCATGAAACAGATCCAAACAGATATCTAGGACATTAAGTATTCCACTGAAAGCTGGCAAAACCATTTGAATGAAACAGAAGATAGAATTTCAGACCTTGAAGATAGCATGGCACTAGTGCAGGAGTCTAGGGACCCAAAGAGTGCTTAAAGTAGTGGGTACACCAACATGTCCCATGGGTCCAGCACTGGGTTTGACCACCACATTACCTTTTTTTTCACTTGAGGGTCAGCTCTACCAATTAGAATATGCTTTTAAGGCTATTAACTAGGGTGGCCTTACATTGGTAGCTGTCAGAGGAAAATACTGTGCAGTATTTGTCACACGGAAGTGAGTACCTGATAAATTATTGGATTCCAGTACGGTGACTCACTTATTCAAGATCACTGAAAACATTGGCTGTGTGATGACTGGAATGACAGCCGACAGCAGATCCCAGGTGCAGAGGGCATGGTATGAGGCAGCTAATTGGAAATACCAGTATGGATATGAGATTCTTGTGGATATGCTGTGTAAAAGAATTGCTGATATGTCTCAGGTTTACACATAGAATGCTGAAATGAAGCCATTTTGTTGTTGTATGATTTTAATTGGTATCGACATGGAGCAAGGCCCCCAGGTATACAAGTGTGACCGTGCAGGCTACTACTGTGGGTTTAAAGCCACTGCAGCAGGTATGAAACAAACTGAGTCAACCAGTTTCCTTGAAAAAAAAAAGTGAAGAAGAAGTTCAATTGGACATTTGAACAGACAGTGGAAACTGCAATTACATGCCTGTCTACCGTCCTTTCAATTGATTTCAAATCTTCAGAAATAGAAGTCGAAGTACTTACAGTTGACAATCCTAAATTCAGGATTCTTATGGAAGCAGAGATTGACACCCACCTTGTTGCTCTAGCAGAAAGAGACTAAACATTGTCATTAGTTTACTAAATCCGTGAAGCCACTTGACTGTGTGTTTGCTAACAGACCAATATCACAGAGACCCTTGGATTGAAAGAAGAACCTCTCCACTCCTGCCACCCATGTGGGTAGGACTCTGTATAAATAAAAACAGTGGTTTTTTTGAAGGAAAAAAAAGATAACACGGCAGCCAGTGGACACAAAAGGAAACACCTCTCAAAAATAACAAGAAACCAAGAAATAACAACAGCTGCAAAGGAAAACAATATAGGACTAATAGGTTCAAGGAAACAGTTGGAGATAATACAAACGACATAAAAAGAGTGTTTGCAGAAGTAGTAGCAGAAAATTTCACAAGCATAAAAAAATAATTTGACATACATAACTGAAGCATATAGAATTCCTGCTAGCCATAATCAAAATAAATTTTCACCCAGACACATAATAATCAAGATCCCAGAAATTGAACAAAAGAACAGAATATTAAAAGCTGTTAGAGAGAAGAAACAGGTCACTTATAATAGAAAACCCATCAGAATCACAGCAGATTTCTCAACACAGACCATCAAATCAAGAAGAACTTGGCATGAGATATTTGAAGTCCTGAAAGAAACTTTTTTTTTTGAACTGAGGATTGAACTCAGGCCCTTGCACTTGCCAGGGAAGTGCTTATTCTACTGAACCATCTCCCCAGCTCCTTAGAAAACAACTTTCAATGAAGATTGATGTATCCTGCAAAACTATCTATCACATTTAATGGAGAGATTAGATACTTCCATGACAAAGAACAACAGAAAAAATTAATGACAGCCAAACCAACCCTACAAAGAGTACTGACAAATATTTTAGAAAGAGACAAAGATGACCACAACTTCCACAATAACAGAAGAGAACTATCAAGCAGAGCAAGTGACTAAACCAAGGAAAAATGTAGGATCCCACAGTAGGAAAACAACATGACAAAGATAAACCAATCTGTATCAGTTCTAACTATGAATGTCAATGGCCTCAATTCTTCAATCAAAAGAATCAGACTGACAGAGTAGATCAAGAAACAAAATCTACCAATATGCTGCATACAAGAAACACATTTAGCTCAAAAAGAAATTAATAGACTGAACATCAAAGGATGGAAAACAATACTCCATGCAACAGAAACCCAGAAAAAAGCAAAGGCAACTATTCTGGTTGCTGACAATGTCAACTTCAAAGCAAGTGTGGTTAAAAGAGATAAAAAAGGTCACTACATACTTGTTAGTGGAAGAGTGCAAGAGGAAGAGATAACAATTATTGGATATTCTATCCAATATAGAAGCACCCAACTACATGAGACAAATGTTAACAGATGAAACATCTAATAAGCAATAACATAATTGTACTGAGGGCCTTTAACAATCTATTGACACATACATAGACCAACCATGCAAAAAATGAGGAAAGATATAACAGAACTAAACCAAACTTGTGAAGAAATGGACTTATAGATCTTTACAGAGTGTTCCACCCAACACCACCAGAATACACATTCTTCTGAGCTGTACATGTGGCATTCTCCAAAATAGATCATGTGCTAGCACATAGAACATGCTTAAGTAAATCTAAAGAAATTAAAATTATGCCATGCATATTATCTGACCATAGTGCAATGAAACTGGAAATTATTGACAAAAGAAACAGCAAAAACTCTATAAACACATGGAAATTAAGTAATACCCTCATGAATATTTGATGGGTCACAGATGAAATTAAAGAAAAAAATTAAACAATATTTACAGTCTAGTGAAAATGCAGATACAACTTACTGGAGCCTGTGGGATGCAATGAAAGCTGTCTTAAGAGGGAAATACATAGTGATAAATTCTCACATCAGAAAAACAGAATTAGCCCAAATGAACAATCTTATGCTGCACCTCAAACTCCTAGAAAAATAAAAGCAAGTCAAGTCCAAAGTCCAAAGAAGGCAGGAAATTATAAAGATCAGAGCAGAAATGAATGCAGTGGAAATGAAGAAAACAATACAAACAATTAGTGAATCAAAGAGTTGGGTCTTTTAAAGAACAAATAAAATTGATACACCCCTAGTCAACCTCATTTTAAAAAAGGAAAGAATGAGTTCAAATTATGCAGTGAGGAATGATGTGAAGGGTAAAATCACTACGGACCTTGTAGAAATTTAGAAGATTATCAGTACTTATTTCAAAAATCTTTACTTCCACAGAATGGAAAATACAGAAGAAATGAACAGAGTCCTAAAGCTAAGTCAAGAAGATATAAAAATTCTGAATAACCCAATATTAGACAATGAAATTGAAAATGTAATTTAAAAATGCCCACTATAAAAATCCCAGGTTCTGATGGGTTCAAAGATGAATTCTGCAAGAAATTTAGGGAGGACATAATGTCAATTCTTCTCAAACTCTTCAATGAAATTGAAAGGGAAGCAATTCTCCCAAACTCATTCAGGAAGGCAAGTATTACTGTGATGCCAAAACCAGAGAAGAACCCAACCAAAAAAAAAAAAAA
>NW_004524710.1:3731396-3751220 GCF_000260255.1 Octodon degus | reverse complement strand
AAAAAGAACTAAAGGCCAATCCCCCCCTAATGAATACAGATGCAAAAGTCCTCAATAAAAGACTAGCAAACAGAATGCAGAAAATCATCAAGATGATTATGCATTACAACCAAGTGGGATTTATTCCAGGAATGCAGCGATGGTTTAATATACACAAAACCATAAATGTAATACACCACATCAACAGAGCCAAAGATAAAAATCACATCTCAAAAGATGTAGACAAAGCTTTTGATAAAGTCCAACACTCTCTCATGAAAAAAACACTATAGAGAATTAGAATAGATGATCTTTACCTCAAGCTGGTAAAATCTGTCTACAACAAATAAACAGCCAACATTATACTTAATGGACAAAAATTGAAAGCCTTCACTTTAAAATCAGGAACAAGACAAGGATGTCCACTGTCACCACTCCTGTTCAATATAGTTCTGTAAACATTAGCCAGAACAATTAGACAAGAGAAAGGAATAATAATTGCAAAGGAAGAAATGAAATTATTACTGGCAGATGACATGCTACTATATATAGAAAAACCCAAAACATCCACTGAGACACTTGTAGATCTAATAACCAAATTCTGTAGAGTAGCAGGATACAAAGTTAACACTCAAAAGTCAATCACATTTGTATATACAAACAACAAACGCACCAAGAGAGAAATTATGGAAACAATGCCTTTCATAATAACACCCAAAAAAATGAGATACTTAGGAATCAATCTAACAAAGCAAGTAAAAGATTTATACAGTGAAAATTATAGTACTCTAAAAAATGAGATCAAAGAGGATTTCAGAAAATGGAAAATATTCCTTCCTCCTGGATAGGAAGAACCAACATTGTGAAAATGACCATACTCCTAAAACTGTTACACAGATTCAGTGCAATCAAAACTGCCAGGAAATACTGTAAAGAATCAACAATTGTGATCTCATCTTTTGAAAAGTTTCTTCATGTCAAAAGAAATCACCAGAGTAAAAAAGAAAACCCACAAGGTGGGAAACAGTTACAGCAGCCTGTCTTTCAGACAAAGGAGTTCCATCTAGAACATATAAAGAATTCATAGTTGGCACATGGCACCCACAGAGTCACCTTGTTCCTGCTGCTTTGCAGCCTGCCATCTCCCCAGCCAGCATGAAACAGCCAAAGTTAAAGCGAGTAAATGCATGACTTGCCATAAATGGTATAAAATCCAGAAAAATGTTCGAGAGCACTATCAAAAATTGAGGAAGGAAGCCAAAAAAACAGGGTCACAGGAAGTCTAGGAAAGACCCAGGAATTCCTAATTGTGCTCCTTTTAAGGAGGCACTTCTTCGAGAAGCTGAGCTAAGAAAACAGCAGCTTGAAGAACTACAACAGCAAGAGAAACTTGATAGGCAGAAGGAACAAGACAAGAAAAGGAAACTTGAAACTGACCCTGCTGATGAGCCATCTAACACAGAATCTGTGGAGGAATTTGGACAAAGCAAAGCTAAGAGAGCCAAGATGACCAAACAGAATCCAAATACAGTACATTGTCAGGAACTTAAAAAGGTGATTGAGGCCTCAGATGTTTTCCTAGAGGTATTAGATGCCAGAGATCCTCTTGGTTGCAGATGTCCTCAGGTAGAAGAAGTGATTGTCAAGAGTGGGCATAAAAAGCTGGTACTCATACTGAATAAATCAGATCTAATACCAAAGGAGAATTTGGAGAATTGGCTAAATTATTTGACAAAAGAATTGCCAACAGTAGTGTTCAAAGCCTCAACAAATCCAAAAGATAAAAGGAGAATAAGCAAAGTGAAGGTAAAGAGGAAAGCTGTCTCACTGAAAAGTAGTTTCTGCTTTGGCAAAGAGGGTCTTTGTAAACTTCTTGGAGCTTTTCAGGAGACTTATGGCAAGCCTATCCAGGAGGGAGTAATTGGTTTCCCAAATGTGGAGAAAAGCAACATTGTTAATAGCCTAAAACATGAACAAGTATGTAATGTTGGTATATACACGGGGCTATGCAGGAGTATGCAGGCTGTTCCCTTGGACAAACAGATCACAATCATAGAAAGTCCAAGTTTCATTGTGTCACCACTCAACTTCTCCATGGCCCTTGCTCTGCAGAGTCCAGCAAGTATTGAGGTACTAAAGCTACTGGAGGCTGCCAGTGCCATCCTGTCCCAGGTTGATGCTAGACAGGTAGTTCTAAAATATGATGTCCCAGACTATAAGGATTCTCTGGAATTTTTTACTAATCTTGGTCAAAGAAGAGGACTGCACCAAAAAGGTGGAAGCCCAAACATTGAATGTGCTGCCAAACTGCTGTGGTCCAAGTAGACAGGTGCTTCATTAGGTTACTATTGCCAGCCCCCTGCATCCCGGACTCTTTCTCCACATTTTAATGAAAATATTGTGGCAGATATGAAAGGAGGCTTTAATCTGGAAGAACTGGAAAAGAACAATGCACACAGCATACAAGTCATCCAGGGCCCCTGTTCAGCCAATAGCATACTTTTCTGGTCTTTGGGTCTGACAAATGGAATAATAGAGGAGAAAGACATACAGGAATTGCCAAAACAGAGGGGAAAGAAGAAACAGAGGATGACAAAGAGAAGAAAAAGATCTCAGAAATGTCCCATATAGAAGAGAGAAAAGAAGAGGCACTGCCAGAGGAACCTAGTATTGCAGATGAACCATCCACAAGATCTCTTACTGTCTTAGATGAAAGGAACAAAGAGGATGATGCTTATGACTTCAGCAAAGATTATGTATAACTCATCCTTTTATGTGAATTTTCTTAACATTTAAGGAAAACTGCTACAATGTTTTAGTATGTCATACACTGTATATATTTTGAGAATGAGTATCATATACACATTAAAGCAATTAAACAATTTTTTTAAAAAGAATTCATAAAATCAGGCCCCCAAAATTCAAAGACCCAATTAAAACATGGGCATCTGAAATGAATACATACTTCTCAGGTGAAGAAATACAAATGGTAAATAAATACATGAAAAAATATTCAACATTATTGGTCATTGGAGAAATTCAAACTAAAACAACACTGAGATTGCATCTGACCCCAGAAAGAATGGCTATGGCAAGAATTCAACCAGTAGCAAATGCTTAGGGACCATGGGGAAAAAGAAACCCTTCACTGTTGCTGGGAGTGCAGACTACTATAACTACTATCGAAATCAGTGTAGAGATTCCTCAAAAAGCTGGGATTAGTGACCTTATTCAACCCAGCCATTCCCCTCCTATTTTTCCATAATAACTGAAAACATCAAACCACAGCAATGTATGTGTATCCATGTTTATACTAACACAATTTGTTGTAGCTAAATCTTGTGAAACAACCAATGGATAAAAAAGATGTGGTATTTTTATGCAAGGGATTATTTATTATTCAGCTACAAAAAATACAAACTTGAGGCTTTTATATGTAAATGGGTGCAACTAGAGACCATACTCATAAGTGAGGTAAATCAGACCTGCGTGAGTAAACATTGTATTGTCTCCCTAGTGTAAGAACCTGAAAGAGTAAAAAGGATCTGAAAGGTACAATGGATAGTGTGAAAGGAAAAGATACTGTTCAAAGGGAAGGAACAATTTGGGTAAGGGAAAGGAGAAAACAAAGAAAGGAAAAAATAAATATATATGCATATACATAAGATAACTGGGATAACTGTACTGCTGATTTCTGCTGCTCTATTGAAAGAAGCAGTCAATGCTTAGATTTTTTTTTCTCTCTGCTTTTTAATTTTTTTATCAATAGTGCAGGCTTATACCTGGTAATCTGAAAACTAATTTAAAGACAATGTGCAATATAACCACTGTTGAATTCCTATCATTTTGTTTAGTGAAACTCTATCACTTCTAATGTTTTTATTATTATTTTTGTATTCTCTTTAAAAATTAAAAAGAAATATAAATTAGCACCACCATTATTAATATAGCTAGTATGAGGAAGCCAGATGTACCAGTGTTATGCTGAAAACATGTCTGCCCTCTCGAGTTGGAATCATCCCAGGTGTCCATCCATAGACAAATGGATACAGAAATGCAGCCTGTGTGTAACACGAATATTATCAGCCACAGAAGAATGGAATCCCGTCCCTGTAACCATGAGGATGGAGATGGAGGCTGTCTTGCTAAGTGAGATAACCCAGGCACAGGAAGACAGACACCTCACACGTGGAAGCCAAAACTGTCAGTCTTACAGAAGTAGCAAGTTGATCTTGCATAAGTTCCTAGAGGCTGGGAAGGGATGGAGGAAGGGTACAATTGAACAGTAGGAGGAGCTTCTAATCTTTTACAGCATAGTAGGATACCTGTGGTTGATGCTGTTTAATCACAAATTTCAAATAGGTCACAGATAGGAATTCAAATGCTCCCAATGCCAAGAAATAGTAAATATTTGAAGTGATAAATACCACCAGTTACCTTGATTTGACCATTACACATTGTATACATGCAAATAGCACATTGTGCCCCATAAACACACCTGATTGTTACGCATCAATCCCAATTTCATAAACTCAAAAACTAAATGAGGACAATTCCTATACTGTTTTATGAAGCAATACAGTATAAACTGTTAAGTGAAAACAAGTGGTAGAAAAAAGTATATTGGCTGGGGGTGTATTGCAGTGGCAGAGTGTGTGCTAAGAATGTTCAGCACCTCAGCACTAAAAAAAAAAAAAAACAAAAATCCGATCAGTATGTTACATTTTGTCAGTATCTAAGAAAGATTATATTTATATATATAATATAGTAAATAACATGTATGTGTATGTAAAATAATACACATAGACAAGCACACATTTGCATACATTTTCCTATACTTTAGAAAGTAGAAAGCAAGCCCTTTTTTATGGTTACCACAGGCAGGAAAGGGATTGAGAAGAAAGAACAGAAGAGAAGCTAGAACATCTCTAAATGTAATTTATGGTATAGATTTGATAATGAAACAATGTAAATTATTTACATAATTAAAAACATTTAAATAAAAGTGAAAAGAAGGTCTAAAAATTTAAAAATGAAGTAAACTTCACTGTGCAGTGAATTGACAAGAATTACTGCAGAATTAATCTAAGTAATTTTGAAGTGACATAACCATGGATCCCTAGCGCAATCCATCCTATTGAAAAACAACTTGTTTTAAATATTGAACTGTTTTCAGAAATCACACTGTTAGCAATGAAAACAATATTACTTTGAAAGGCAGTATGTGTTCAAAGGCAAACAAAGAATCATGATGATATTGTATAGAACCAAAAGGTAAAGGCAGACTATATACAAGTATAAAAACAAAGAAATTAATATAGAAACCCTGGAACACTAAGTTCAAATTCAGAATATTAGTCTGAACTCATAACTCACTTTCTTTTAAGTACTGTTTATAATTCTGTCCACTAAAAACAGGCGAGAAACAACATCCACTGCTTAAGCAATGGGAAGCCTTAAAGCCAGCTTGTGATTTGTAAACATCATTGAAAAAATGACATTTAAAAACACTACATCTCACTGAGGAAATTACTGACTTTTGGTCTGGGGCATAAAATGTATAAGATGGGTGGAGAATATTTGTCACAGTAGACAGCAAGAAAGTTAAAAATATCTATAGCATTCTGAAGCCAACAAGAAGAGACATTCCCTAACAAAAACTGGGAACATTTGAGAACCATTCAGAATACTATTTCAATAAATTGAGACACATCATATACATAAAATTCCATGAGATCATAGTTATTCTCGACAACAAATAAGCATTAATCACCTTTGAAGTGTGTCAGGGAACCAACTTTGTATTCCAAGAGCAGATATACAGGGCAAGAAGCAAGGATGTAACTCGTCCTTGCTATATAAACTGTAATTTAAGGTGGCCATATAATGTTGCTGTCACCGTTGTTGGGGGTGTTTGGGTTTGTTTGTGTTGGTGCTGGAGATGAAACCCAGGCCTTTGCATATTCTTGGCAAGTGCTCCACCACTATCCTACACCACTGTCCCCCAAACAGCTTGTAGAGTTTCTCTTTATGGAAGTCCTCCGACTAATACATGAAGGAATCAGAGTGAGAATACCACCATTTTGTAACGATTACTGAAACAATGGATTGTATTAACCTGTTTTATGTTGCTACAGCAAAATACTTGAGGCTGGGTGCTTTATAAAGTAAGGAGGTCATGATTCTGGTGATTCACAAGCCCAGATAGCATGGCCCCAGTATCCTGGAAAGGGATCCTTGCTGGGTCACAACACAGTGGAGAAACAAAAGGGTTGGCCACAAGTAGAAGGGGCTAAGTTCATGGGATCCTGCTCTTGTGAGATACCACTCATTCCATAAGACCAGAATCAATCCCTATTCGGGCGATTGTGACCCGTCATGTAACTGCCTCCCACAGGGCCCTACCTCGGTGGCTTCCCCCAGCTCCACACTGCCACATGAGGACCAGGCTCCCAGCACATGAATCCCCACAGGAGAAACTCTTCCAAACCTTAGCAAGGGTAGGAGCCAGGATCGGTGCCACCCACATCACAAGTTCTCAGCGTGTCATTAGGTATCCTGAGGAAGGCCGCAGGGCCACCTAGGAAGGGCGGGCATTTGTCTGTTTGCTTGCTTGCAGCACTGTGGACAGAACTCAGGGCCTCACCTGGTCTAGGTAAGTGCTCTCGTACTGAGCTCCTGGGTCGTTACAATTTCGGTGTATGTGCTGCCGAAGCAAGCACCCCAACCCTACTGGAGAATTCATAGAAAATGCTGGCCAGGGAAACGGGCTATGGGTGAAGTGACCCCTCACAGCTGCAGTCAACAAAATGCAAACGTGAGAAACTACAGAACACATGATACTGTTCCTTCCATATATAAACAGCAAAAGCAAAAAGGGGGGCAGGAGAAACCTATACAGTAAAAGTAATTTAAGTAACATTTGGAAGCTGATGGAAGCAATCATCTCTTTATTGTATTTTATTTATGTATTTATTTATTTGTGTGTGTGTGTTTGTGTGTGTGTGTGTGTGTGTATGTGTGTGTGTGTTTAGTACATGGTCTACAGAGTCTCACCACACAGATCGGACTCGTAGTGATCTTCCTGTTTTCAACCTCCCAAATACTGGGGTTACAGGCTCGCGCCACCATGCCCAGTCTAAGCATCTCTTTTAAAAGACTTGGGAAAAAACTGTTCCCAGCACTCTGGGAGGTGAGGTGGGAACACCACAGTTTGCATGGAGACAGGGCCACTTGGCAACTTGGAAACAACCTGTCTTAAAAATAAAAAGGGATTAAAGAAGTGTCTCAGTTTAAAGGCCCTATATTCAGCCCCCAGGACCAAAAATGGGTGGTGTGGAGTACAAAAGAATGAAAAAAGGGAGGGAGGGAAAGAGGATAAACATGATGTCACTAAGGAAAATTGAACATTGACCACTTTGAAGTGTAAGAATGGCCAAGTGATTTCAGTGTTTAATGAGTTATCACTTTTGTGCCCATCTGGAAATGGCTGTGAATGGCACAGTTGTGCCTTGCATTTGCCCCCAAAGAATCCACAGGGGGTTGGGGTTGAGGGCTGCGAGGACAGCAGATGCAACAAGAGAGGGCAAGGGCTGCCCATGTCCTGCACCAGAGGCTGGCACGGGGGTCTCACTGGAGCATTCTCTTTGCCTTGTGTTTTAAATTTTCTATTAAGAATATATTAAAATGAGAAAAATTCAAGTCACCCTGACTTCCCCTACATTCTTTTTTTTAATTAATTTTATTGAGAAACAAATAGTAATGAGACAGTTTCAAAACAGGATAGTAGGACAGTTACAATAATTAATGCATTGCATATTGTTGTCTTCATAGTAGTTATTCATAGTACAAAATGCAGACATGATATCCTGTCCAAACACTATTAGTCAAAATCTTACTTCTCATTGAATTAAGAGAAAGTAGCTGTATATCTATCCTAACTATTTTGTATATACAGATACAAAGTGGTCCTTCATTTATAGCCCCCTTTTTCATTTAGTTTTGTCTTCTTAACTGTGTCCAGGTTCATAATGGGCAAGTAGCGATTTATTTCCAACCAAGGCATTTACTCCCTGAGGACAACACAGGCCAGAGATGAACTGGACAGCTGCTCAGAGAAGCCCGTGTGGCCATGGCACTGGGTACTGAGTCCTTCATGTCACACTCGGGATCTGACCTTCCAGAAAAATTGAATACAGACTCCTGAGCTGGAAGGTAGAGTTGGAGGTGAGAAGGTAAAATAAAAGCACTGAAGTGTGGGCACTGCTCCACACAGTCAGCATCCAATAGTGTGACCCTGTCACCTGACCTGGGACCTTCACTGGAAGGAACAGTGGGGTGAAAGGAGATGCATGAGGACAAGCCAGACTGTCCACTCGGGACTAAGCCCAAGGAACAGCAGGTGTCTGTAGCCTTTCACCACATAATCCAAGCTTACAGAGTTTAAAACATCCAATGGTGGAGGAATCTAAGCAGTTGCTAAGTACCCCTTGTGAATTATCATTCCAGGCCATATTCTTGCATTTTATAGTTACGGCCTCATTGACACTCAACAATAACCATCCCCCCTCTGGACCTGAGTATTTGTGCAACAATTAGACAGATGAGAAGGAGGAGGGTCAGAGAAGTTATGGAACTTGCACAGGGTCACAGGCTGATAAGTGACTGACTCCTCCTCTAACCCAGGACACTCAGCCTGAAAACCTTTCTCTACTGTCTCGGTTTAGAACCACAGGGCAGCACCCGTGGACACAGCTGCCTGGTGTGACCAGGTTCCCCGCACAACTTTCCTGGGTAAAATGTCCAACCTTGGCAATAAAGGTGCTGGCCCCATTGGGAAGGCCACTGAGTTCAGAAGACAGCTGAGGCCACACCACTCACCTGGCAGCAAATGTAGACGGGCATTCGGAGAGCTCAGCCGGTGCTGGCAGAAACGAGAAAGGAGGTAGCGTATTTCCCAGTTCCTTTTCCCCATTACCCTCTGTCACTTTTAAATTGATTGAAAACAATATTTTAAACCAATGTATTCCCTTGGGACAAGTAATGCAATAACAGCTAATTATTTAGCACCCTATTGATTGGAAAGTAGTGATCCAATCCAATAAGAATTGATAACCACAACATGACCCCACGACAGCCAGATATTCTAAAGAAGTTTATGACTGACTCATCACTCAGATGATGCAATTATATTCCAGAGAGGCAGAGCATTAAATGCATCTTATTAAATTAATCTGACTACTGCTCCAGCCACACGTGGTTATTTGAGAGCCATAAAGCCAGAGTACTTGATCACCCACTGTCACATCCCCTGAGCACACTGGCTTTTCTGCCACACATCTAGATAAATATGAACACCTTCCTATTTATCCCAACACTCCAAGATTGTGGAGATTAGACTTAGAAGAGGACTGGAAAGAACGTGCTAGGAAATGACCTGGAAATAGCCTCCTCACAGCTCCAAGTTACTGACAGGGAGCAAGTGCTAAACCTTGGGCACCTTGGTGCGCTGGGTGAATCTTCCCCATCCATGTTATGCTTATGAAAGTGTGCAATGGAGCTATTCATGCCCAATAACTCGTAAGGGCTTCTAAGAGGCAGCTATTGTTATTTTTTATTGTTATTATTGTTACTGTGTTCACATATACTGTTTTTTTAATAGAGCTAGGCTGGTGGAAATTGGCTTGTGTTTGTTGTGTCTTCAAAAGAGGAGTATGTCTTTGAGTTCCCTCTGAGTCAAGATTTTTTAAATATAGTGAAATCTAATGATCACCATACTATCCCCCCATTTTCTGCTTTCCATTTGTCACAATGAAGCAAATAAATGAAAAGCAGGCCTGAGACAGGAGAACAAAAAGGCTATTTCTAGAAAGGGTGGGGAACCCTGTTGTGTGAGTGTCCTTGGGCTAGAGAAGGTGAAGGAGGATGCATCACGCCTGAAGTCTCCACATCTCAGGATGAGTCAGCACTGTCCGGGGAACTAGGACCAATCGAGTATGAGTTCTGCATGAAGAGGTTTATTTTAAAGAATTGGCTCATGTGATGACAGAAGCTGGCAAATCCAAAACCTGCAGGTTGGGCAGGCAGACTGGAGTCCCGGGAGCCGCGGTTGGATGGGGCCCCCACAGCTGGGAGAGCAACCTGCTCTATCACTGATTTCAGTAACCTCACCCAAAAACATCCTCACCGAATGTCCAGAGTAGTGTTTGACCATCTCTCCAGCCAGCAGGGCCCAACCAACTTGTACATAAAATGATCGCCATTGTCTGTTTCTCACTCACACACAGAAGTAAGGTTCATGGCAGTAAGGAAGGAGGCACCTAGGTGTCAGTGACAAGCACAGAGGCTAAGAGGACTGGTCACAGGGCCACCTGCCTGAGAGCAGCACTGGGCATCAGTTCCAAGGAAGACTTTTACCTCTCCTTTAATGAGAGAAGTCATCCACTGATTCTGAAAATGGACATAAGACGTCTTTGTAAACCCTCTGAAGTATTGTTATCGCTGGAAGAAGGTACATTTAAACAAAGGCCCTCAAATAGCCCTGTGATTTCTCTTCCCAGTCCACGAGGGGAAGAGAAACAAGGAGACTGGAAAATGTTTGGGGCTGGAGCAGCCTGGATAATGGTAAGAGCGTAGTACTTTGGGTTTCCCATGGCTTGGGTTGGGGACGAGTGGGAAGGAGCCCTCTGGCACATGTGTGCTAAGCAATCTAGAACCTGCCCTTCTCAGGAGACCTGGGATGCCTTGGGCAGCAAGGCATGGAGGCCCACACATCCAACCCGCCATGCTCTTGGCAGTTGTCGTTTGTTGGGATTGTTACTGAGGCACTGGACAAGCCCCAGGGGCCATTCAATCTCTACTGACCCCCAACTTAGGCTAATGGTTGCTTGTAGGCCATGACAGAGGTTTTTAAAGAGCTGACGAGGTGCAGCCAGCCAAGGGCTAAGCTGCTCTTTGAGCTCCAGCGAGTCCCTAGGTGACCCTGAAAGCTTGCTGGTGACATGCTCCAGGGCTCCCCCAGAAGACCACATCCTTGGCTCATGCTCAGAGCTGCTCTTGCTTGTGGCTGTGTCTAGGGGGCAGGGACTTGGAGGGATGATGGCTGCAGCAGCAATGTGCTGTTTTCTTTTAAGGTTCACCTTGTAACTCAGGCTCGGAAAGTGGCCCATGTCCTTTCTTGACCTTGTGCCACCTCCACACCCCACCCATCAGTTCATATAGCAAAAGACAAATAGAAGCCTTGTCCTCCCCCAGTTTCTTGATTGAACCTTTAAAAGACAAGGGACCCAGACATGGATGAGGCCATGGCAGAGCACGCAGATGCAGACATGATTGAAATCAGCCACCAGTCCACGGCGTGTGACTCACAGAACCCAGGGGCTAGCTGGGCCAGTCTTGGCCACCTTCCGCTGAGCCGCACATAAGAAGACCTGGCTTCCTCCCCAGCGCCTCATACTGTGAACCACTGGCCAGGGTATAGATACCAAAGCTCTGAAAGTCATAGCCAAACTGAAGAACAACACCAGATCATCTCTGTGAAGGCAGCTCTGTGAGAGGTGAAGTTGTAGCTGTACTTCAATCCTAAGAAAATCACCAAAAACCAGGAAAGTAGTTGCTTTCTTTCCAAAACCATATTACTACCAATAAAGCAATGATTTTGGAAGGATTCATGTAAAGAGAATGGTGCAGTGGGAAAAAGACAGTAACACACAAACTCCTGCAGATCTCAAAACAACATTCTGAGGTACATACGCCCCTTCTGAGTAACTTCCAGGTAAGGAATCTCAGGGCCAGGGAGCTTATGTAAACGTGTACAAAATAGCTCAGCAAGTAAACTGGAACCACCAAGAAACCTAAGCCCCAAGTCCCCTAAAAGTGTAACCACTGCGGTTCACTGCAGTCTGGTTACATAATCATTCGCACATGGGAGGCATTCTCTGACCTCTTAAAATCTATTATTTTTATTTCCCCGTCTTATTTTGTATAGCGGCATCACACACACTGCTTTATAATTGTTACCATAATAAATAAAATTGTATGTTTTCTTAATGTTTTATTATTTTCCCCTGCCTCTAGAGATCACACACTAGATCCTGAAGCCCAAATGTACTCCCTTATATTATGTCCCTCTTTTAGGTTACAGTAACCTTAAACTTCTTTGAAGAATGTTTCCATCACTTCAGAAATTAAAATCACAAATTAGGTTATTCATTTTCACATATGAATGAGATGAGAACAATTTAGGTGAGATTTGGGTTTTCTGGTTTTGGCATTTGGAGACTGATTTGAAAAAAAAAAAACGCTGAGTCTTTCTGAAATCATGCCCTGGGAAAGCACCTCAATCAAGCTGTCTGTTCTAAGATGAGCAGAGATTTTAGAGGCTTTTTTAGTGCCATTCCAGTGCCTGAAACACTTTAGTGTCACAGGCTATTCTATGACCTGGGACCTCACCTACTTGCTGTGACCTCGGAGCACCTTTAAACTTCAGTGCTTTCAGCTACAAGGAGGAACCCATAATCCCAGTTTCTTGGAGTTGCAAAATATCATTTAAAACCCCTCCTACAATACTCAACCCAAGGACGGACACAACGAAAGCTGCCGCTCCCATGACTTCCCCAGTTTGTGCTCTGCCAATTCCACGGCTTGGTATGTGCTTGATATGTACTTCATTCTTCTAGATCCTGTTCGTGTGTGTGTGTGTGTGTGTGTGTGTGTGTGTGTGTGTGTGTCTACACATCAGAGGGCCCACTCGCCTAACTCTGTGATTGATTCCAAGGCATGCTCTGTCCCCGCTCTCAGCGCGCGGCTGCCTGCCTGCTGGGTTGGCACTCACCCTGGCCCAGGAAGCAGCCAAAAGATTGGTGCACCCATAGTCACATCTACTGTCCCCAGCACAGCTGAACAGAGCTGAGGAGCCAGCAACTCCAATAATGGCACAAGTTTGAGGCTGAAGGAAACTCAGCTTGGAAGAGAAACAGAAGATCCTGTTTTCCAGAGAATTTTCCTAATGCTCTTGATAACCAGGAGTTGGCAGAGCAGGTTTTCCCATGCAATAGAAGCTTCTCTCTTAGGGACTTCTTCCAATTCAAGCGTGTCCCAGTCCAGTGTCACGGCACCAACCACCTTGCTCTTCTTATCATCATCATCATCATCATCATCATCATCATCATCATCATCATCATCATATCATCATCATCATCATCATCATCATCATCATCATCATCATCTTTACTTTAGAAACTGGACCCAAGAGAAAGCAAACTGAAAGTGAGCTTAGTAAACAACAGCCTGCTGAATGAATAAAATAATAATTACACATTAGCCATTGTTTATTGAATATAGTGAGCCATTTAGACATTTAATCCTAAGGTGATGTATGAAGTAGGAATTTTGATGTTCCCCTTGTTATAGATGTGGAAACGGGCAGAGAGAGGTAGCACGGCCATCTTCAGAGCCCTCCTCCCTCCCACCCTCCCGCCACTGTAGATTCCCTACGGCAGCTATAGTACTGATCCTGACCGCCTGTATGCAGTGAGGACCCATGATGCACTTGACATCTTACCAACCAAACAGGAAGGTGGAAAGCACTGGTTTAAAGAAAATGAAATCGCATCTGGATGTCCCTGTTTTAGGAAAGTGAAACTCATCTCAGGGATACATTCTGCGCTTATTTGTTCTAACTGCTTTTAAACCTAGCTACCTACTAGACCTACCTGCGATTTTCTTTTTGAAATCATCATTTCCAGACCCAGGCTCTGCAAACCACCACTCTACTCGACCCCTAGGGCAACCCTCTCAGGTTCCACCTGGGTGAGATTGTGGGGCACTTGTCTCTCTATGCCTGGCCTATTGGTCTTCACATAATGATCTCTGTTTCCATCCTGGTGTTACAATGACAGGATTTCATTCTTTATTTCTTTATCGTACTGGAGATTGAACCCAAGGCCTTTGTACTCAGCCACATCCCTAGGATTCTCCCCACTTAATGTTTTAAATTTTGAGACAGAGTCTCCTGAAGTCTCTAAATTGTCCAGGCTGGGCTTGAATTGGTGAGCCTCCTGTCTGTCTCAGCCTCACCGAGTGGAGGTGTGTACCACCACTCCCGGGATGGATTTTGTTCTTCTTTGTAGAGGATTAGTATTCCATGGTACATATGTACCACACTTTACCATCTATCAGTGAGAGATACTTAATAGTTAGGCTGTTTCCATTTCTTGGCTAGTACAAATGCGACTCTAATAAACAAACACAAGAGCGTCCATGTCTTTCTGACATACTGATTTCTTTTCTTTTTTTTTTTTTTTTTTTTTTTTTTTTTTTGGTCTTTACCACTGCATCTATTTTCCTACAGCTACTCTTTCCACAGCTTCAATACATTTTCCTTAAAGTGAAGCACGAGGTTAGAGCTGGACCACTTGGCCCTTTCTCTTCTTGTCTCCTCCCAGTTCAGAGTGCTTGGTCGCTTAACGGCCAGCATTCTCTTTGATCTGCAGCTGGGCTCCACACACTCAAGCCTCAGCACAATCTTCTTTGTTGTTTTAGCCTTCTTCCGGAAGATGGGTTTTGTCTGCCCACCGTAGTCACCCTACTTCCGATCGTAGCACCTCTTTCCTTGGGAATCCTTGCCCTCCTTATACTGGGTCCTTTTGTGAGGCTGATGCTTGCCAAACTTCTTAGAGAAAGTCTTTCGGGTTTTAGGTACATTGACCATCTGGACAGTAAAGCTGTCTACGCAATAAAAACGAGAAGCCCAGCGACCTAACCAGTTGCCTCACGCTGCTCGCACCACACAAGAAAGGCTGATTTCTTCTCTTTTGGACGTATATGCTATTATGGGATTGACAGATTATATTGTAAAATATTCAAATTTTAACTTTCTAAGTATTTGACTAAATTAAACTGTGGTTGTCAGCCCTTATGGGCCTCAGCATCACCAGCAAAATTCTAAAAATTTACTGATACCTGAGTCAGCCACCCAGGTTTGAGTGTCTCCTGCCCATCTCCCCCTCCTGCCAACATGGGGTCAAAGTGTTGTGTGTGCACTCAAAATCTCCCCCTTAAAGTATCTGGGGATGGGGAGGACAACTGCCATCTAATCTCTCTTTCAAAAGTCAAGAGACCTCTGGAGGGCAGTAAAGAGGACAACCTTTCCCTGACCGCTTGCTCAAGGTCTGTCTGCCTCATTAGCGCCTGCTCTCCAGAGCTCGGAGCCTGAGGCCCTGTAGCCATGGCAGCAGTGAATCTGGCAGGAACAGCCCTTTGCAGGACACCAGGCAGGCCAGGCAAAAAAAATCAATGGCACATTAGACCTTTGCCCCAGGCAGCAAGCTGGCCCAGCGTGGAGCCCCCAGGTGTGAGGTTTATAAGAATCAATCTTGTATTCGTGGCCAGGCACCCATGTGGACGTAGCTGGGTGATTCAGAGGCAGGGGTCCTTCCTGCTCATCTCTCTAAGCCTCTGTCACCCCAGCAGGACTTCCGAGCCACCCCAACCCCCAGGCTGCAGGGCCTGGCTCACTTCCTTCTGCCGCCCGCAGATTGATCTGGGCAGCTCTGTTTACTCCACTCCTCATGGTCCGAACTGCCAGCTACCTTAAAAGGTCCCTTCAGAGCCTCTGTGCGTCCCACATACTTCCTGTTGCTAGCACATGATTCAAGCTTATCGTGGCTGCCTGCAAGATAATTAAAAGCCAGGGCCTGCACATCAGTGTTCACTGCTACTTAAGGCCCCAGTCCCCAGCCACCTGCCTGCCCTGAGGAACCCCTGGGCTTCCCTCCCTGTCACCCTTGCTCTGAACCCTACAGGTTTGGAAAAATCTCAAGCTTTGGGCTGGAGGGGAGAGGGACAGTGCAACATGGTGGGAAGAGCCCTGGCTTAGGACCCGCTGGGACTTGGGTTTGAATCTGCTCCTGTGCCCTTTAGCTGAGCATCCTTAATTGATTTATTTCTCCCAGTTTGAGGCTCCTCACTGTAAAGTGCAAACGCGGGACCTGCTTCACCTGGTGATGGCAGTGAGATTAAGTATCTGAAAAGAAAGGGGACGTAGGGCAGTGTGCACCCCACCAGGGAGCACTCTGCAGCTCTCACACGAAGGCTTGTGCTCCACCAGCTCCTTAGGGCCGGTCAGAGAGGTGAGCCATTTCCACGCCCAGCTGCACCGGCTGACTCGAAGCTCAGCAGAAGCCCTGCTCGCCAGGGGGCAGTGTGTTCCTGAGGTCCGAGCTGGCAGGACACAGAGAGGCCTTCGGGGTCCAGGGCTGGGCAGAGAAGCCAGGCGGCCCAGGAAGGGCCCATCCTTTAAGCGAGACAACGGGGTAAGGGGCACACCCAGATGGGGAAACACTCCGGATAGGTAATGCCATCATCACTGCACACAAAGCCAATCAGAAAGGCTCTGCTACAATCCTCATTTCAATCTGATACTGTTCCCGGGACCAATCAGAAGATACGCTTTGCAATTCTTCATTTGGCTATGGACACAACCAATCAAAAGACACTGTTCCTGATCCTTCATTTACATATGGCAGGAATCCAAGTCAGTTTTTCCCTAGGGCCGTTAACATAGAGTGAGTGATAGCAAGACTGTTCTAATAACAATCTAGGAATTGTGGCGGACCCTCTCCCTTGGACCCCCATCCTCACCTCTTCTTGGGCACCACAGCAGCGCACCTTCTCTGTGGCAGCCTCTCACTCTGGGGCTGGGGTCCATGGGGCCTGGAGTCCTTTGGGCCCTGGCAGCCCACAGCAGCCCCCCCCACACACACACACACACACTCAGGACCCCTCAAGGCTTCACCCAGGACAGGCCCTGCCCCAGGTCTTCAGCCATTTCCTGGGCTCTGATGCGCTTCTCCCCTTCCTTGGGGAAAGGCCTGCCAAAGGGCCAGCCTTCCACTCTAGGGAGAGCAGAGCCTACGGTCCCCACCCCCACCACCCCCACCTCGCCCAGGGATTCCGGAAGGCAGCGCAGCCCCACACGGGTATGAGTGAGTGCTGCTGCTAAGCTGTGTGACTCTGGCCCAGGTTCTGGATCCCGGAGCCAGTCCTTCCTCCCACCCATACACAGAGGCAGAGCCTAGAGCAGGACGCAGCGTACATGCTTGTCAAGCGGAAGCTATGCTTTTGCCAAAGAGCACAACAAAGCCGCGGCCCTCTGCTGCACAGCAGAGAGCACAGGCTTGAGAGTCAGAGGGTCTGGGTTTGCATCCTTGGAGAGTCACTTGACCCCCAGCCAACGGGCAGGACCGCACAGGCGGGAAGCACGCTGACCCAGGTTGCAAGAGGAGCAGCAGAGACCTCGGCAGCCATTTGCCCAAGGTGCCGGCAAGCAGCACCTAAGGTAGTGTCCCTGTAGCTGGGGCCAGGTGCACAATCGGAGTGCAACCAATGTTTGCTTTGAATTAATTGATTTGGCTTGCTTGCTTTCCTTTACAGAGGTTTCACGGTTAAGGGACTTTCATGGGAGAGCTGAAGCTGGCGCCACGCTTCCTGCCTCCGAGTGCTCGGGTCACGCCCATGCCCCTCCTCCAGGCGGCTGCTCTCTGAGCTCTGCTGGCTAGGAGCACAGACCCGGGTGTGAGGTTTGAGGTGCAGGGATTAGGAAGCTGCCTCCAAATGCTAAGAAGCTCCCAGGAAGTTTAGATTCTGTCATCCCCAAACCATTGTCACAGGACTCAAGCCACCCTGCCGAAGGGTACTAAGTGATGAAATTAAAATTCCGGCCAAGCAGGGTGGTGCACCCCTATGCTCCCAGACATCTGGGAGGCTGAGGCAGTAGCCAACCCCGGGCAGTTTAGTGATTTAGTGAGATACTATCTCAAACACTGAGTCAGCACTTAGTAGGCTGAGGCAGGAGGATCGCCAGGAGTTCAAGGCCAGCCTGGGCTACAAAACAAGACCCTTTCAGAAAAAAAGAAAGAGAGAAAGGAAAAAAGAAGAAAGAAAAAGAAAGAAAGAAAGAAAGAAAGAAAGAAAGAAAGAAAGAAAGAAAGAAAGAAAGAAAGGGCAGGAGATATAATTCAGTGTGGAGTCCCTGGTTCAATCCCCAATACCACAAACAAAATATATGTCATTCCCACCTTACCTGTTGCTAGTGAGAGAGCTAAGGTCCTGGGACTGCCATTCATTCCTCTCCCACACGCTAGGACATATGAAATACTGATGCCTGCTTGTGATTTAGATGAGCCAAAACTGTGATGCTGGTCAAGAGAAAATAAGACACCAGGGCCAGTAGCAAACACAAGTTCCTGAATTCAATTCCCTGTACCAAAAAAAAACAAGGCACCAATTCTGAAAGTTCGAGAATCCACATCAGTAATAGAGGCACAGGGCCACCAGGAACACAGGCCCCTGCTGGGCCCCTCCTCTTCCACTTGACACTTAGGGGCCTGGAGAGCTGGGGTTAGGGCTTAGGGGTAAGGCCAGTGGTCAGGTCTTTGCCTAGAATGTGCAAGAGTAGGGTTTGAGCTCCAACATCACAAGACAAAAATTAAAATATCTTAAAAGGACTTTACAAACCAGATATCTGGCAAAGGTCAGGCCGTTACCTACCACACCACACCCACTTGACTCCCTGCTTTATGTTTACAGGGCTTTCCAAACCATAGCTCAAAGCAGATGCACTGCATGCTGCAGAAGAGAAATTCTGAGCCACATCGGTTGGATGGGATGTGGCTGTAGCTTTAGAAGTCTGGGGTCTATTCTCAGAGCTGAAGGACCAACCTTTGCGCTTCGAAAGAGGCAAGCTTCCTACCTCCAGCACCCTTCAGGCTCAGGCTAGTGGGCAGCAGTGCGATTAGACGGGCCCCATGTGCACTCTCCACTTGTGCACGTCCATACATCCTTCCACCATGTGCAAGAGCATCGCCCAGAACGTGCTCTGTGGAACATTCATCCTGTCACATGTTCCTGCAGGCTGCACATTTCCTTCACAAATAGGTATGAGCAATGGTACATAATCCATGCCTCTCCACCTGCAATCCACAAAACAATATTAACCACTTCAAGTAAGTCTTACTTTCCCATCACTGAGACCTAATACCCAACACTCACAACTCAGAAGGAAGGTTTGTTTTGGCTCAGTCTACACAGGTTTCAGTCCACAGTCGGCCGACTCCCAGACAGGGTGGCTTGGCAGACCTCCTGGCGAAGGAGCAGCAGCTCAGGGCATGGCAACAGGAACCCCAAGTCCTCAAGGGTATTGCCTATTTTATCTTCCTGTGGACTAAGTATTTCTGTTTTAACATTTCGATTTTGATTTTAGTTTAGTCCGTGGTAAGAGCTATGGGTCTAGACTCAGTCTTCTGCAGTTTCCCAGCAACATGTATTAGATACAGGCTCTCTCCTCCAGCACGTTGCTGGCACCACTGTCTAACATCATACAGTTCGATGTGCCTGCTGCCTGTGGTGGTTTCCTTATCCTGTTCTGTGGACACACAAGTCTGTTTTTATGCCAGCGCCATGCTGTAGACAACCTACAGAATGGGAAAAACATTCTTCTGGGTATTCCTCAGAAGACTAATACCTAGAATAAAGAACAAAAAAAAATGTAAAGCCCTCAAAAAATGGGCAACTGAAATGAATAGATACTACTCTATTGTATCGATTCATATACAATACAATGTGCAATTCCACTTATATGGTGAACCTGAGGCAGTCACATTCATTAGAGGTAGAAGGCAGAATGGTGGTTTCCAGGGGCTGGAGAGAGAAGAGAACAGGGTGTTACTGTTTAACAGGGACAGAGTTTAGTTTGAGGTGATGAAAAAATTCTGAATGTAGCTGGTTGTGATGATTGTACAAGTGAATATACTTAATGACAAAGATGTCTTAAAAATGGTTAAGATA